>NW_027045215.1:733297-1099946 GCF_963576615.1 Watersipora subatra | reverse complement strand
ATTAGCTTATTGTGAGAATATTACAAAGGTCTGACAAAACTGAAAAATGTAAATTTCCAATTTCAACCAAACATGCTAGAAATGCTCCAATTGAGCTAATTAGCTTATTGTGAGAATATTGCAATTGTCTGACAAAAGTGAAAAATGTAAATTTCCAATTTCAACCAAACATGCTAGAAATGCTCCAATTGAGCTAATTAGCTTATTGAGAGAATATTACAAACGTCTGACAAAACTGAAAAATGTGAATTTCCAATTTCAACCAAACATGCTAGAAATGCTCCAATTGAGCTAATTAGCTTATTGTGAGAATATTACAAACGTCTGACAAAAGTGAAAAATGTAATTTTCCAATTTCAACCAAACATGCTAGAAATGCTTCAATTGAGCTAATTAGCTTATTGTGAGAATATTGCAATTGTCTGACAAAAGTGAAAAATGTAAATTTCCATTTTCAACTAAACATGCTAGAAATGCTCCAATTGAGCTAATTAGCTTATTGTGAGAATATTGCAATTGTCTGACAAAAGTGAAAAATGTAAATTTCCAATTTCAACCAAACATGCTAGAAATGCTCCAATTGAGCTAATTAGCTTACTGTGAGAATATTGCAATTGTCTGACAAAAGTGAAAAATGTAAATTTCCAATTTCAACCAAACATGCTAGAAATGCTCCAATTGAGCTAATTAGCTTATTGTGAGAATATTACAAACGTCTGACAAAACTGAAAAATGTAAATTTCCAATTTCAACCAAACATGCTAGAAATGTTCCAATTGAGCTAATTAGCTTATTGTGAGAATATTACAAACGTCTGACAAAACTGAAAAATGTAAATTTCCAATTTCAACCAAACATGCTAGAAATGCTCCAATTGAGCTAATTAGCTTATTGTGAGAATATTACAAACGTCTGACAAAACTGAAAAATGTAAATTTCTAATTTCAACTAAACATGCTAGAAATGCTCCAATTGAGCTAATTAGCTTATTGTGAGAATATTGCAATTGTCTGACAAAAGTGAAAAATGTAAATTTCCAATTTCAACCAAACATGCTAGAAATGCTCCAATTGAGCTAATTAGCTTATTGTGAGAATATTACAAAGGTCTGACAAAACTGAAAAATGTAAATTTCCAATTTCAACCAAACATGCTAGAAATGCTCCAATTGAGCTAATTAGCTTATTGTGAGAATATTGCAATTGTCTGACAAAAGTGAAAAATGTAAATTTCCAATTTCAACCAAACATGCTAGAAATGCTCCAATTGAGCTAATTAGCTTATTGAGAGAATATTACAAACGTCTGACAAAACTGAAAAATGTGAATTTCCAATTTCAACCAAACATGCTAGAAATGCTCCAATTGAGCTAATTAGCTTATTGTGAGAATATTACAAACGTCTGACAAAAGTGAAAAATGTAATTTTCCAATTTCAACCAAACATGCTAGAAATGCTTCAATTGAGCTAATTAGCTTATTGTGAGAATATTGCAATTGTCTGACAAAAGTGAAAAATGTAAATTTCCATTTTCAACTAAACATGCTAGAAATGCTCCAATTGAGCTAATTAGCTTATTGTGAGAATATTGCAATTGTCTGACAAAAGTGAAAAATGTAAATTTCCAATTTCAACCAAACATGCTAGAAATGCTCCAATTGAGCTAATTAGCTTACTGTGAGAATATTGCAATTGTCTGACAAAAGTGAAAAATGTAAATTTCCAATTTCAACCAAACATGCTAGAAATGCTCCAATTGAGCTAATTAGCTTATTGTGAGAATATTACAAACGTCTGACCAAACTGAAAAATGTAAATTTCCAATTTCAACCAAACATGCTAGAAATGCTCCAATTGAGCTAATTAGCTTATTGTGAGAATATTACAAACGTCTGACAAAACTGAAAAATGTAAATTTCCAATTTCAACCAAACATGCTAGAAATGTTCCAATTGAGCTAATTAGCTTATTGTGAGAATATTACAAACGTCTGACAAAAGTGAAAAATGTAATTTTCCAATTTCAACCAAACATGCTAGAAATGCTCCAATTGAGCTAATTAGCTTATTGTGAGAATATTGCAATTGTCTGACAAAAGTGAAAAATGTAAATTTCCATTTTCAACTAAACATGCTAGAAATGCTCCAATTGAGCTAATTAGCTTATTGTGAGAATATTGCAATTGTCTGACAAAAGTGAAAAATGTAAATTTCCAATTTCAACCAAACATGCTAGAAATGCTCCAATTGAGCTAATTAGCTTACTGTGAGAGTATTGCAATTGTCTGACAAAAGTGAAAAATGTAAATTTCCAATTTCAACCAAACATGCTAGAAATGCTCCAATTGAGCTAATTAGCTTATTGTGAGAATATTACAAACGTCTGACAAAACTGAAAAATGTAAATTTCCAATTTCAACCAAACATGCTAGAAATGCTCCAATTGAGCTAATTAGCTTATTGTGAGAATATTACAAACGTCTGACAAAACTGAAAAATGTAAATCTCCAATTTCAACCAAACATGCTAGAAATGCTCCAATTGAGCTAATTAGCTTATTGTGAGAATATTACAAACGTCTGACAAAAGTGAAAAATGTAAATTTCCAATTTCAACCAAACATGCTAGAAATGCTCCAATTGAGCTAATTAGCTTATTGTGAGAATATTACAAACGTCTGACAAAACTAAAAAATGTAAATTTCCAATTTCAACCAAACATGCTAGAAATGCTCCAATTGAGCTAATTAGCTTATTGTGAGAATATTACAAACGTCTGACAAAACTGAAAAATGTAAATTTCCAATTTCAACCAAACATGCTAGAAATGCTCCAATTGAGCTAATTAGCTTATTGTGAGAATATTACAAACGTCTGACAAAACTGAAAAATGTAAATTTCTAATTTCAACTAAACATGCTAGAAATGCTCCAATTGAGCTAATTAGCTTATTGTGAGAATATTGCAATTGTCTGACAAAAGTGAAAAATGTAAATTTCCAATTTCAACCAAACATGCTAGAAATGCTCCAATTGAGCTAATTAGCTTATTGAGAGAATACTACAAACGTCTGACAAAACTGAAAAATGTAAATTTCCAATTTCAACCAAACATGCTAGAAATGCTCCAATTGAGCTAATTAGCTTATTGTGAGAATATTACAAACGTCTGACAAAACTGAAAAATGTAAATTTCTAATTTCAACTAAACATGCTAGAAATGCTCCAATTGAGCTAATTAGCTTATTGTGAGAATATTGCAATTGTCTGACAAAAGTGAAAAATGTAAATTTCGAATTTCAACCAATTATGCTAGAAATGCTCCAATTGAGCTAATTAGCTTATTGTGAGAATATTGCAATTGTCTGACAAAAGTGAAAAATGTAAATTTCCAATTTCAACCAAACATGCTAGAAATGCTCCAATTGAGCTAATTAGCTTATTGAGAGAATATTACAAACGTCTGACAAAACTGAAAAATGTGAATTTCCAATTTCAACCAAACATGCTAGAAATGCTCCAATTGAGCTAATTAGCTTATTGTGAGAATATTACAAACGTCTGACAAAAGTGAAAAATGTAATTTTCCAATTTCAACCAAACATGCTAGAAATGCTTCAATTGAGCTAATTAGCTTATTGTGAGAATATTGCAATTGTCTGACAAAAGTGAAAAATGTAAATTTCCATTTTCAACTAAACATGCTAGAAATGCTCCAATTGAGCTAATTAGCTTATTGTGAGAATATTGCAATTGTCTGACAAAAGTGAAAAATGTAAATTTCCAATTTCAACCAAACATGCTAGAAATGCTCCAATTGAGCTAATTAGCTTACTGTGAGAATATTGCAATTGTCTGACAAAAGTGAAAAATGTAAATTTCCAATTTCAACCAAACATGCTAGAAATGCTCCAATTGAGCTAATTAGCTTATTGTCAGAATATTACAAACGTCTGACAAAACTGAAAAATGTAAATTTCCAATTTCAACCAAACATGCTAGAAATGCTCCAATTGAGCTAATTAGCTTATTGTGAGAATATTACAAACGTCTGACAAAACTGAAAAATGTAAATTTCCAATTTCAACCAAACATGCTAGAAATGCTCCAATTGAGCTAATTAGCTTATTGTGAGAATATTACAAACGTCTGACAAAAGTGAAAAATGTAAATTTCCAATTTCAACCAAACATGCTAGAAATGCTCCAATTGAGCTAATTAGCTTATTGTGAGAATATTACAAACGTCTGACAAAACTAAAGAATGTAAATTTCCAATTTCAACCAAACATGCTAGAAATGCTCCAATTGAGCTAATTAGCTTATTGTGAGAATATTACAAACGTCTGACAAAACTGAAAAATGTAAATTTCCAATTTCAACCAAACATGCTAGAAATGTTCCAATTGAGCTAATTAGCTTATTGTGAGAATATTACAAACGTCTGACAAAACTGAAAAATGTAAATTTCTAATTTCAACTAAACATGCTAGAAATGCCCAAATTGAGCTAAATAGCTTATTGTGAGAATATTGCAATTGTCTGACAAAAGTGAAAAATGTAAATTTCCAATTTCAACCAAACATGCTAGAAATGCTCCAATTGAGCTAATTAGCTTATTGTGAGAATATTACAAAGGTCTGACAAAACTGAAAAATGTAAATTTCCAATTTCAACCAAACATGCTAGAAATGCTCCAATTGAGCTAATTAGCTTATTGTGAGAATATTGCAATTGTCTGACAAAAGTGAAAAATGTAAATTTCCAATTTCAACCAAACATGCTAGAAATGCTCCAATTGAGCTAATTAGCTTATTGAGAGAATATTACAAACGTCTGACAAAACTGAAAAATGTAAATTTCCAATTTCAACCAAACATGCTAGAAATGCTCCAATTGAGCTAATTAGCTTATTGTGAGAATATTACAAACGTCTGACAAAACTGAAAAATGTAAATTTCCAATTTCAACCAAACATGCTAGAAATGCTCCAATTGAGCTAATTAGCTTATTGTGAGAATATTGCAATTGTTTGACAAAAGTGAAAAATGTAAAATTCCAATTTCAACCAAACATGCTAGAAATGCTCCAATTGAGCTAATTAGCTTATTGTGAGAACATTACAAACGTCTGACCAAACTGAAAAATGTAAATTTCCAATTTCAACAAAACATGCTAGAAATGCTCCAATTGAGCTAATTAGCTTATTGTGAGAATATTACAAACGTCTGACAAAACTGAAAAATGTAAATTTCCAATTTCAACCAAACATGCTAGAAATGTTCCAATTGAGCTAATTAGCTTATTGTGAGAATATTACAAACCTCTGACAAAAGTGAAAAATGTAAATTTCCAATTTCAACCAAACATGCTAGAAATGCTCCAATTGAGCTAATTAGCTTATTGTGAGAATATTACAAACGTCTGATAAAACTGAAAAATGTAAATTTCCAATTTCAATCAAACATGCTAGAAATGCTCCAATTGAGCTAATTAGCTTATTGTGAGAATATTGCAATTGTCTGACAAAAGGGAAAAATGTAAATTTCCAATTTCAACCAAACATGCTAGAAATGCTCCAATTGAGCTAATTAGCTTATTGTGAGAATATTAAAAACGTCTGACCAAACTGAAAAATGTAAATTTCCAATTTCAACCAAACATGCTAGAAATGCTCCAATTGAGCTAATTAGCTTATTGTGAGAATATTACAAACGTCTGACAAAACTGAAAAATGTAAATTTCCAATTTCAACCAAACATGCTAGAAATGCTCCAATTGAGCTAATTAGCTTATTGTGAGAATATTACAAACGTCTGACAAAAGTGAAAAGAGTAATTTTCCAATTTCAACCAAACATGCTAGAAATGCTCCAATTGAGCTAATTAGCTTATTGTGAGAATATTGCAATTGTCTGACAAAAGTGAAAAATGTAAATTTCCATTTTCAACTAAACATGCTAGAAATGCTCCAATTGAGCTAATTAGCTTATTGTGAGAATATTGCAATTGTCTGACAAAAGTGTAAAATGTAAATTTCCAATTTCAACCAAACATGCTAGAAATGCTCCAATTGAGCTAATTAGCTTACTGTGAGAATATTGCAATTGTCTGACAAAAGTGAAAAATGTAAATTTCCAATTTCAACCAAACATGCTAGAAATGCTCCAATTGAGCTAATTAGCTTATTGTGAGAATATTACAAACGTCTGACAAAACTGAAAAATGTAAATTTCCAATTTCAACCAAACATGCTAGAAATGCTCCAATTGAGCTAATTAGCTTATTGTGAGAATATTACAAACGTCTGACAAAACTGAAAAATGTAAATTTCCAATTTCAACCAAACATGCTAGAAATGCTCCAATTGAGCTAATTAGCTTATTGTGAGAATATTACAAACGTCTGACAAAACTGAAAAATGTAAATTTCCAATTTCAACCAAACATGCTAGAAATGCTCCAATTGAGCTAATTAGCTTATTGTGAGAATATTACAAACGCCTGACAAAAGTGAAAAATGTAAATTTCCAATTTCAACCAAACATGCTAGAAATGCTCCAATTGAGCTAATTAGCTTATTGTGAGAATATTACAAACGTCTGACAAAACTAAAAAATGTAAATTTCCAATTTCAACCAAACATGCTAGAAATGCTCCAATTGAGCTAATTAGCTTATTGTGAGAATATTAAAAACGTCTGACAAAACTGAAAAATGTAAATTTCCAATTTCAACCAAACATGCTAGAAATGCTCCAATTGAGCTAATTAGCTTATTGTGAGAATATTACAAACGTCTGACAAAACTGAAAAATGTAAATTTCTAATTTCAACTAAACATGCTAGAAATGCTCCAATTGAGCTAATTAGCTTATTGTGAGAATATTGCAATTGTCTGACAAAAGTGAAAAATGTAAATTTCCAATTTCAACCAAACATGCTAGAAATGCTCCAATTGAGCTAATTAGCTTATTGAGAGAATATTACAAACGTCTGACAAAACTGAAAAATGTAAATTTCCAATTTCAACCAAACATGCTAGAAATGCTCCAATTGAGCTAATTAGCTTATTGTGAGAATATTACAAACGTCTGACAAAACTGAAAAATGTAAATTTCTAATTTCAACTAAACATGCTAGAAATGGTCCAATTGAGCTAATTAGCTTATTGTGAGAATATTGCAAGTGTCTGACAAAAGTGAAAAATGTAAATTTCCAATTTCAACCAAACATGCTAGAAATGCTCCAATTGAGCTAATTAGCTTATTGTGAGAATATTACAAAGGTCTGACAAAACTGAAAAATGTAAATTTCCAATTTCAACCAAACATGCTAGAAATGCTCCAATTGAGCTAATTAGCTTATTGTGAGAATATTGCAATTGTCTGACAAAAGTGAAAAATGTAAATTTCCAATTTCAACCAAACATGCTAGAAATGCTCCAATTGAGCTAATTAGCTTATTGAGAGAATATTACAAACGTCTGACAAAACTGAAAAATGTGAATTTCAAATTTCAACCAAACATGCTAGAAATGCTCCAATTGAGCTAATTAGCTTATTGTGAGAATATTACAAACGTCTGACAAAAGTGAAAAATGTAATTTTCCAATTTCAACCAAACATGCTAGAAATGCTTCAATTGAGCTAATTAGCTTATTGTGAGAATATTACAAACGTCTGACAAAACTGAAAAATGTAAATTTCCAATTTCAACCAAACATGCTAGAAATGCTCCAATTGAGCTAATTAGCTTATTGTGAGAATATTACAAACGTCTGACAAAACTGAAAAATGTAAATTTCTAATTTCAACTAAACATGCTAGAAATGCTCCAATTGAGCTAATTAGCTTATTGTGAGAATATTGCAATTGTCTGACAAAAGTGAAAAATGTAAATTTCCAATTTCAACCAAACATGCTAGAAATGCTCCAATTGAGCTAATTAGCTTATTGTGAGAATATTACAAAGGTCTGACAAAACTGAAAAATGTAAATTTCCAATTTCAACCAAACATGCTAGAAATGCTCCAATTGAGCTAATTAGCTTATTGTGAGAATATTGCAATTGTCTGACAAAAGTGAAAAATGTTAATTTCCAATTTCAACCAAACATGCTAGAAATGCTCCAATTGAGCTAATTAGCTTATTGAGAGAATATTACAAACGTCTGACAAAACTGAAAAATGTGAATTTCCAATTTCAACCAAACATGCTAGAAATGCTCCAATTGAGCTAATTAGCTTATTGTGAGAATATTACAAACGTCTGACAAAAGTGAAAAATGTAATTTTCCAATTTCAACCAAACATGCTAGAAATGCTTCAATTGAGCTAATTAGCTTATTGTGAGAATATTGCAATTGTCTGACAAAAGTGAAAAATGTAAATTTCCATTTTCAACTAAACATGCTAGAAATGCTCCAATTGAGCTAATTAGCTTATTGTGAGAATATTGCAATTGTCTGACAAAAGTGAAAAATGTAAATTTCCAATTTCAACCAAACATGCTAGAAATGCTCCAATTGAGCTAATTAGCTTACTGTGAGAATATTGCAATTGTCTGACAAAAGTGAAAAATGTAAATTTCCAATTTCAACCAAACATGCTAGAAATGCTCCAATTGAGCTAATTAGCTTATTGTGAGAATATTACAAACGTCTGACCAAACTGAAAAATGTAAATTTCCAATTTCAACCAAACATGCTAGAAATGCTCCAATTGAGCTAATTAGCTTATTGTGAGAATATTACAAACGTCTGACAAAACTGAAAAATGTAAATTTCCAATTTCAACCAAACATGCTAGAAATGTTCCAATTGAGCTAATTAGCTTATTGTGAGAATATTACAAACGTCTGACAAAAGTGAAAAATGTAATTTTCCAATTTCAACCAAATATGCTAGAAATGTTCCAATTGAGCTAATTAGCTTATTGTGAGAATATTACAAACGTCTGACAAAACTGAAAAATGTAAATTTCCAATTTCAACCAAACATGCTAGAAATGCTCCAATTGAGCTAATTAGCTTATTGTGAGAATATTACAAACGTCTGACAAAACTGAAAAATGTAAATTTCTAATTTCAACTAAACATGCTAGAAATGCTCCAATTGAGCTAATTAGCTTATTGTGAGAATATTGCAATTGTCTGACAAAAGTGAAAAATGTAAATTTCCAATTTCAACCAAACATGCTAGAAATGCTCCAATTGAGCTAATTAGCTTATTGTGAGAATATTACAAAGGTCTGACAAAACTGAAAAATGTAAATTTCCAATTTCAACCAAACATGCTAGAAATGCTCCAATTGAGCTAATTAGCTTATTGTGAGAATATTGCAATTGTCTGACAAAAGTGAAAAATGTAAATTTCCAATTTCAACCAAACATGCTAGAAATGCTCCAATTGAGCTAATTAGCTTATTGAGAGAATATTACAAACGTCTGACAAAACTGAAAAATGTGAATTTCCAATTTCAACCAAACATGCTAGAAATGCTCCAATTGAGCTAATTAGCTTATTGTGAGAATATTACAAACGTCTGACAAAAGTGAAAAATGTAATTTTCCAATTTCAACCAAACATGCTAGAAATGCTTCAATTGAGCTAATTAGCTTATTGTGAGAATATTGCAATTGTCTGACAAAAGTGAAAAATGTAAATTTCCATTTTCAACTAAACATGCTAGAAATGCTCCAATTGAGCTAATTAGCTTATTGTGAGAATATTACAAACGTCTGACCAAACTGAAAAATGTAAATTTCCAATTTCAACCAAACATGCTAGAAATGCTCCAATTGAGCTAATTAGCTTATTGTGAGAATATTACAAACGTCTGACAAAACTGAAAAATGTAAATTTCCAATTTCAACCAAACATGCTAGAAATGTTCCAATTGAGCTAATTAGCTTATTGTGAGAATATTACAAACGTCTGACAAAAGTGAAAAATGTAATTTTCCAATTTTAACCAAACATGCTAGAAATGCTCCAATTGAGCTAATTAGCTTATTGTGAGAATATTGCAATTGTCTGACAAAAGTGAAAAATGTAAATTTCCATTTTCAACTAAACATGCTAGAAATGCTCCAATTGAGCTAATTAGCTTATTGTGAGAATATTGCAATTGTCTGACAAAAGTGAAAAATGTAAATTTCCAATTTCAACCAAACATGCTAGAAATGCTCCAATTGAGCTAATTAGCTTACTGTGAGAGTATTGCAATTGTCTGACAAAAGTGAAAAATGTAAATTTCCAATTTCAACCAAACATGCTAGAAATGCTCCAATTGAGCTAATTAGCTTATTGTGAGAATATTACAAACGTCTGACAAAACTGAAAAATGTAAATTTCCAATTTCAACCAAACATGCTAGAAATGCTCCAATTGAGCTAATTAGCTTATTGTGAGAATATTACAAACGTCTGACAAAAGTGAAAAATGTAAATTTCCAATTTCAACCAAACATGCTAGAAATGCTCCAATTGAGCTAATTAGCTTATTGTGAGAATATTACAAACGTCTGACAAAACTAAAAAATGTAAATTTCCAATTTCAACCAAACATGCTAGAAATGCTCCAATTGAGCTAATTAGCTTATTGTGAGAATATTACAAACGTCTGACAAAACTGAAAAATGTAAATTTCCAATTTCAACCAAACATGCTAGAAATGCTCCAATTGAGCTAATTAGCTTATTGTGAGAATATTACAAACGTCTGACAAAACTGAAAAATGTAAATTTCTAATTTCAACTAAACATGCTAGAAATGCTCCAATTGAGCTAATTAGCTTATTGTGAGAATATTGCAATTGTCTGACAAAAGTGAAAAATGTAAATTTCCAATTTCAACCAAACATGCTAGAAATGCTCCAATTGAGCTAATTAGCTTATTGAGAGAATATTACAAACGTCTGACAAAACTGAAAAATGTAAATTTCCAATTTCAACCAAACATGCTAGAAATGCTCCAATTGAGCTAATTAGCTTATTGTGAGAATATTGCAATTGTCTGACAAAAGTGAAAAATGTAAATTTCCAATTTCAACCAAACATGCTAGAAATGCTCCAATTGAGCTAATTAGCTTATTGAGAGAATATTACAAACGTCTGACAAAACTGAAAAATGTAAATTTCCAATTTCAACCAAACATGCTAGAAATGCTCCAATTGAGCTAATTAGCTTATTGTGAGAATATTACAAACGTCTGACAAAACTGAAAAATGTAAATTTCGAATTTCAACCAATTATGCTAGAAATGCTCCAATTGAGCTAATTAGCTTATTGTGAGAATATTGCAATTGTCTGACAAAAGTGAAAAATGTAAATTTCCAATTTCAACCAAACATGCTAGAAATGCTCCAATTGAGCTAATTAGCTTATTGAGAGAATATTACAAACGTCTGACAAAACTGAAAAATGTGAATTTCCAATTTCAACCAAACATGCTAGAAATGCTCCAATTGAGCTAATTAGCTTATTGTGAGAATATTACAAACGTCTGACAAAAGTGAAAAATGTAATTTTCCAATTTCAACCAAACATGCTAGAAATGCTTCAATTGAGCTAATTAGCTTATTGTGAGAATATTGCAATTGTCTGACAAAAGTGAAAAATGTAAATTTCCATTTTCAACTAAACATGCTAGAAATGCTCCAATTGAGCTAATTAGCTTATTGTGAGAATATTGCAATTGTCTGACAAAAGTGAAAAATGTAAATTTCCAATTTCAACCAAACATGCTAGAAATGCTCCAATTGAGCTAATTAGCTTACTGTGAGAATATTGCAATTGTCTGACAAAAGTGAAAAATGTAAATTTCCAATTTCAACCAAACATGCTAGAAATGCTCCAATTGACCTAATTAGCTTATTGTGAGAATATTACAAACGTCTGACAAAACTGAAAAATGTAAATTTCCAATTTCAACCAAACATGCTAGAAATGCTCCAATTGAGCTAATTAGCTTATTGTGAGAATATTACAAACGTCTGACAAAACTGAAAAATGTAAATTTCCAATTTCAACCAAACATGCTAGAAATGCTCCAATTGAGCTAATTAGCTTATTGTGAGAATATTACAAACGTCTGACAAAAGTGAAAAATGTAAATTTCCAATTTCAACCAAACATGCTAGAAATGCTCCAATTGAGCTAATTAGCTTATTGTGAGAATATTACAAACGTCTGACAAAACTAAAGAATGTAAATTTCCAATTTCAACCAAACATGCTAGAAATGCTCCAATTGAGCTAATTAGCTTATTGTGAGAATATTACAAACGTCTGACAAAACTGAAAAATGTAAATTTCCAATTTCAACCAAACATGCTAGAAATGTTCCAATTGAGCTAATTAGCTTATTGTGAGAATATTACAAACGTCTGACAAAACTGAAAAATGTAAATTTCTAATTTCAACTAAACATGCTAGAAATGCCCCAATTGAGCTAATTAGCTTATTGTGAGAATATTGCAATTGTCTGACAAAAGTGAAAATGTAAATTTCCAATTTCAACCAAACATGCTAGAAATGCTCCAATTGAGCTAATTAGCTTATTGTGAGAATATTACAAAGGTCTGACAAAACTGAAAAATGTAAATTTCCAATTTCAACCAAACATGCTAGAAATGCTCCAATTGAGCTAATTAGCTTATTGTGAGAATATTGCAATTGTCTGACAAAAGTGAAAAATGTAAATTTCCAATTTCAACCAAACATGCTAGAAATGCTCCAATTGAGCTAATTAGCTTATTGAGAGAATATTACAAACGTCTGACAAAACTGAAAAATGTAAATTTCCAATTTCAACCAAACATGCTAGAAATGCTCCAATTGAGCTAATTAGCTTATTGTGAGAATATTACAAACGTCTGACAAAACTGAAAAATGTAAATTTCCAATTTCAACCAAACATGCTAGAAATGCTCCAATTGAGCTAATTAGCTTATTGTGAGAATATTGCAATTGTTTGACAAAAGTGAAAAATGTAAAATTCCAATTTCAACCAAACATGCTAGAAATGCTCCAATTGAGCTAATTAGCTTATTGTGAGAACATTACAAACGTCTGACCAAACTGAAAAATGTAAATTTCCAATTTCAACAAAACATGCTAGAAATGCTCCAATTGAGCTAATTAGCTTATTGTGAGAATATTACAAACGTCTGACAAAACTGAAAAATGTAAATTTCCAATTTCAACCAAACATGCTAGAAATGTTCCAATTGAGCTAATTAGCTTATTGTGAGAATATTACAAACCTCTGACAAAAGTGAAAAATGTAAATTTCCAATTTCAACCAAACATGCTAGAAATGCTCCAATTGAGCTAATTAGCTTATTGTGAGAATATTACAAACGTCTGATAAAACTGAAAAATGTAAATTTCCAATTTCAATCAAACATGCTAGAAATGCTCCAATTGAGCTAATTAGCTTATTGTGAGAATATTGCAATTGTCTGACAAAAGCGAAAAATGTAAATTTCCAATTTCAACCAAACATGCTAGAAATGCTCCAATTGAGCTAATTAGCTTATTGTGAGAATATTAAAAACGTCTGACCAAACTGAAAAATGTAAATTTCCAATTTCAACCAAACATGCTAGAAATGCTCCAATTGAGCTAATTAGCTTATTGTGAGAATATTACAAACGTCTGACAAAACTGAAAAATGTAAATTTCCAATTTCAACCAAACATGCTAGAAATGCTCCAATTGAGCTAATTAGCTTATTGTGAGAATATTACAAACGTCTGACAAAAGTGAAAAGAGTAATCTTCCAATTTCAACCAAACATGCTAGAAATGCTCCAATTGAGCTAATTAGCTTATTGTGAGAATATTGCAATTGTCTGACAAAAGTGAAAAATGTAAATTTCCATTTTCAACTAAACATGCTAGAAATGCTCCAATTGAGCTAATTAGCTTATTGTGAGAATATTGCAATTGTCTGACAAAAGTGAAAAATGTAAATTTCCAATTTCAACCAAACATGCTAGAAATGCTCCAATTGAGCTAATTAGCTTACTGTGAGAATATTGCAATTGTCTGACAAAAGTGAAAAATGTAAATTTCCAATTTCAACCAAACATGCTAGAAATGCTCCAATTGAGCTAATTAGCTTATTGTGAGAATATTACAAACGTCTGACAAAACTGAAAAATGTAAATTTCCAATTTCAACCAAACATGCTAGAAATGCTCCAATTGAGCTAATTAGCTTTTTGTGAGAATATTACAAACGTCTGACAAAACTGAAAAATGTAAATTTCCAATTTCAACCAAACATGCTAGAAATGCTCCAATTGAGCTAATTAGCTTATTGTGAGAATATTACAAACGTCTGACAAAACTGAAAAATGTAAATTTCCAATTTCAACCAAACATGCTAGAAATGCTCCAATTGAGCTAATTAGCTTATTGTGAGAATATTACAAACGCCTGACAAAAGTGAAAAATGTAAATTTCCAATTTCAACCAAACATGCTAGAAATGCTCCAATTGAGCTAATTAGCTTATTGTGAGAATATTAAAAACGTCTGACAAAACTGAAAAATGTAAATTTCCAATTTCAACCAAACATGCTAGAAATGCTCCAATTGAGCTAATTAGCTTATTGTGAGAATATTACAAACGTCTGACAAAACTGAAAAATGTAAATTTCTAATTTCAACTAAACATGCTAGAAATGCTCCAATTGAGCTAATTAGCTTATTGTGAGAATATTGCAATTGTCTGACAAAAGTGAAAAATGTAAATTTCCAATTTCAACCAAACATGCTAGAAATGCTCCAATTGAGCTAATTAGCTTATTGAGAGAATATTACAAACGTCTGACAAAACTGAAAAATGTAAATTTCCAATTTCAACCAAACATGCTAGAAATGCTCCAATTGAGCTAATTAGCTTATTGTGAGAATATTACAAACGTCTGACAAAACTGAAAAATGTAAATTTCTAATTTCAACTAAACATGCTAGAAATGCTCCAATTGAGCTAATTAGCTTATTGTGAGAATATTGCAAGTGTCTGACAAAAGTGAAAAATGTAAATTTCCAATTTCAACCAAACATGCTAGAAATGCTCCAATTGAGCTAATTAGCTTATTGTGAGAATATTACAAAGGTCTGACAAAAGTGAAAAATGTAAATTTCCAATTTCAACCAAACATGCTAGAAATGCTCCAATTGAGCTAATTAGCTTATTGTGAGAATATTGCAATTGTCTGACAAAAGTGAAAAATGTAAATTTCCAATTTCAACCAAACATGCTAGAAATGCTCCAATTGAGCTAATTAGCTTATTGAGAGAATATTACAAACGTCTGACAAAACTGAAAAATGTGAATTTCAAATTTCAACCAAACATGCTAGAAATGCTCCAATTGAGCTAATTAGCTTATTGTGAGAATATTACAAACGTCTGACAAAAGTGAAAAATGTAATTTTCCAATTTCAACCAAACATGCTAGAAATGCTTCAATTGAGCTAATTAGCTTATTGTGAGAATATTACAAACGTCTGACAAAACTGAAAAATGTAAATTTCCAATTTCAACCAAACATGCTAGAAATGCTCCAATTGAGCTAATTAGCTTATTGTGAGAATATTACAAACGTCTGACAAAACTGAAAAATGTAAATTTCTAATTTCAACTAAACATGCTAGAAATGCTCCAATTGAGCTAATTAGCTTATTGTGAGAATATTGCAATTGTCTGACAAAAGTGAAAAATGTTAATTTCCAATTTCAACCAAACATGCTAGAAATGCTCCAATTGAGCTAATTAGCTTATTGTGAGAATATTGCAATTGTCTGACAAAAGTGAAAAATGTTAATTTCCAATTTCAACCAAACATGCTAGAAATGCTCCAATTGAGCTAATTAGCTTATTGAGAGAATATTACAAACGTCTGACAAAACTGAAAAATGTGAATTTCCAATTTCAACCAAACATGCTAGAAATGCTCCAATTGAGCTAATTAGCTTATTGTGAGAATATTACAAACGTCTGACAAAAGTGAAAAATGTAATTTTCCAATTTCAACCAAACATGCTAGAAATGCTTCAATTGAGCTAATTAGCTTACTGTGAGAATATTGCAATTGTCTGACAAAAGTGAAAAATGTAAATTTCCAATTTCAACCAAACATGCTAGAAATGTTCCAATTGAGCTAATTAGCTTATTGTGAGAATATTACAAACGTCTGACAAAAGTGAAAAATGTAATTTTCCAATTTCAACCAAACATGCTAGAAATGCTCCAATTGAGCTAATTAGCTTATTGTGAGAATATTGCAATTGTCTGACAAAAGTGAAAAATGTAAATTTCCAATTTCAACTAAACATGCTAGAAATGCTCCAATTGAGCTAATTAGCTTATTGTGAGAATATTGCAATTGTCTGACAAAAGTGAAAAATGTAAATTTCCAATTTCAACCAAACATGCTAGAAATGCTCCAATTGAGCTAATTAGCTTACTGTGAGAGTATTGCAATTGTCTGACAAAAGTGAAAAATGTAAATTTCCAATTTCAACCAAACATGCTAGAAATGCTCCAATTGAGCTAATTAGCTTATTGTGAGAATATTACAAACGTCTGACAAAACTGAAAAATGTAAATTTCCAATTTCAACCAAACATGCTAGAAATGCTCCAATTGAGCTAATTAGCTTATTGTGAGAATATTACAAACGTCTGACAAAACTGAAAAATGTAAATTTCTAATTTCAACTAAACATGCTAGAAATGCTCCAATTGAGCTAATTAGCTTATTGTGAGAATATTGCAATTGTCTGACAAAAGTGAAAAATGTAAATTTCCAATTTCAACCAAACATGCTAGAAATGCTCCAATTGAGCTAATTAGCTTATTGTGAGAATATTACAAAGGTCTGACAAAACTGAAAAATGTAAATTTCCAATTTCAACCAAACATGCTAGAAATGCTCCAATTGAGCTAATTAGCTTATTGTGAGAATATTGCAATTGTCTGACAAAAGTGAAAAATGTAAATTTCCAATTTCAACCAAACATGCTAGAAATGCTCCAATTGAGCTAATTAGCTTATTGAGAGAATATTACAAACGTCTGACAAAACTGAAAAATGTGAATTTCCAATTTCAACCAAACATGCTAGAAATGCTCCAATTGAGCTAATTAGCTTATTGTGAGAATATTACAAACGTCTGACAAAAGTGAAAAATGTAATTTTCCGATTTCAACCAAACATGCTAGAAATGCTCCAATTGAGCTAATTAGCTTACTGTGAGAATATTGCAATTGTCTGACAAAAGTGAAAAATGTAAATTTCCAATTTCAACCAAACATGCTAGAAATGCTCCAATTGAGCTAATTAGCTTATTGTGAGAATATTACAAACGTCTGACCAAACTGAAAAATGTAAATTTCCAATTTCAACCAAACATGCTAGAAATGCTCCAATTGAGCTAATTAGCTTATTGTGAGAATATTACAAACGTCTGACAAAACTGAAAAATGTAAATTTCCAATTTCAACCAAACATGCTAGAAATGTTCCAATTGAGCTAATTAGCTTATTGTGAGAATATTACAAACGTCTGACAAAAGTGAAAAATGTAATTTTCCAATTTCAACCAAACATGCTAGAAATGCTCCAATTGAGCTAATTAGCTTATTGTGAGAATATTGCAATTGTCTGACAAAAGTGAAAAATGTAAATTTCCATTTTCAACTAAACATGCTAGAAATGCTCCAATTGAGCTAATTAGCTTATTGTGAGAATATTGCAATTGTCTGACAAAAGTGAAAAATGTAAATTTCCAATTTCAACCAAACATGCTAGAAATGCTCCAATTGAGCTAATTAGCTTACTGTGAGAGTATTGCAATTGTCTGACAAAAGTGAAAAATGTAAATTTCCAATTTCAACCAAACATGCTAGAAATGCTCCAATTGAGCTAGATAGCTTATTGTGAGAATATTACAAACGTCTGACAAAACTGAAAAATGTAAATTTCCAATTTCAACCAAACATGCTAGAAATGCTCCAATTGAGCTAATTAGCTTATTGTGAGAATATTACAAACGTCTGACAAAACTGAAAAATGTAAATTTCCAATTTCAACCAAACATGCTAGAAATGCTCCAATTGAGCTAATTAGCTTATTGTGAGAATATTACAAACGTCTGACAAAAGTGAAAAATGTAAATTTCCAATTTCAACCAAACATGCTAGAAATGCTCCAATTGAGCTAATTAGCTTATTGAGAGAATATTACAAACGTCTGACAAAACTGAAAAATGTAAATATCCAATTTCAACCAAACATGCTAGAAATGCTCCAATTGAGCTAATTAGCTTATTGTGAGAATATTACAAACGTCTGACAAAACTGAAAAATGTAAATTTCTAATTTCAACTAAACATGCTAGAAATGCTCCAATTGAGCTAATTAGCTTATTGTGAGAATATTGCAATTGTCTGACAAAAGTGAAAAATGTAAATTTCCAATTTCAACCAATTATGCTAGAAATGCTCCAATTGAGCTAATTAGCTTATTGTGAGAATATTGCAATTGTCTGACAAAAGTGAAAAATGTAAATTTCCAATTTCAACCAAACATGCTAGAAATGCTCCAATTGAGCTAATTAGCTTATTGAGAGAATATTACAAACGTCTGACAAAACTGAAAAATGTGAATTTCCAATTTCAACCAAACATGCTAGAAATGCTCCAATTGAGCTAATTAGCTTATTGTGAGAATATTACAAACGTCTGACAAAAGTGAAAAATGTAATTTTCCAATTTCAACCAAACATGCTAGAAATGCTTCAATTGAGCTAATTAGCTTATTGTGAGAATATTGCAATTGTCTGACAAAAGTGAAAAATGTAAATTTCCATTTTCAACTAAACATGCTAGAAATGCTCCAATTGAGCTAATTAGCTTATTGTGAGAATATTGCAATTGTCTGACAAAAGTGAAAAATGTAAATTTCCAATTTCAACCAAACATGCTAGAAATGCTCCAATTGAGCTAATTAGCTTACTGTGAGAATATTGCAATTGTCTGACAAAAGTGAAAAATGTAAATTTCCAATTTCAACCAAACATGCTAGAAATGCTCCAGTTGAGCTAATTAGCTTATTGTGAGAATATTACAAACGTCTGACAAAACTGAAAAATGTAAATTTCCAATTTCAACCAAACATGCTAGAAATGCTCCAATTGAGCTAATTAGCTT
This sequence comes from Watersipora subatra, assembly GCF_963576615.1. Classification (NCBI taxonomy): domain Eukaryota; kingdom Metazoa; phylum Bryozoa; class Gymnolaemata; order Cheilostomatida; family Watersiporidae; genus Watersipora; species Watersipora subatra. The sequence goes on along the minus strand of NW_027045215.1, from coordinate 1,080,731 downwards.
ATTGTGAGAATATTACAAACGTCTGACAAAACTGAAAAATGTAAATTTCCAATTTCAACCAAACATGCTAGAAATGCTCCAATTGAGCTAATTAGCTTATTGTGAGAATATTACAAACGTCTGACAAAAGTGAAAAATGTAAATTTCCAATTTCAACCAAACATGCTAGAAATGCTCCAATTGAGCTAATTAGCTAATTGTGAGAATATTACAAACGTCTGACAAAACTAAAGAATGTAAATTTCCAATTTCAACCAAACATGCTAGAAATGCTCCAATTGAGCTAATTAGCTTATTGTGAGAATATTACAAACGTCTGACAAAACTGAAAAATGTAAATTTCCAATTTCAACCAAACATGCTAGAAATGTTCCAATTGAGCTAATTAGCTTATTGTGAGAATATTACAAACGTCTGACAAAACTGAAAAATGTAAATTTCTAATTTCAACTAAACATGCTAGAAATGCCCCAATTGAGCTAATTAGCTTATTGTGAGAATATTGCAATTGTCTGACAAAAGTGAAAAATGTAAATTTCCAATTTCAACCAAACATGCTAGAAATGCTCCAATTGAGCTAATTAGCTTATTGTGAGAATATTACAAAGGTCTGACAAAACTGAAAAATGTAAATTTCCAATTTCAACCAAACATGCTAGAAATGCTCCAATTGAGCTAATTAGCTTATTGTGAGAATATTGCAATTGTCTGACAAAAGTGAAAAATGTAAATTTCCAATTTCAACCAAACATGCTAGAAATGCTCCAATTGAGCTAATTAGCTTATTGAGAGAATATTACAAACGTCTGACAAAACTGAAAAATGCTAATTTCCAATTTCAACCAAACATGCTAGAAATGCTCCAATTGAGCTAATTAGCTTATTGTGAGAATATTACAAACGTCTGACAAAACTGAAAAATGTAAATTTCCAATTTCAACCAAACATGCTAGAAATGCTCCAATTGAGCTAATTAGCTTATTGTGAGAATATTGCAATTGTTTGACAAAAGTGAAAAATGTAAAATTCCAATTTCAACCAAACATGCTAGAAATGCTCCAATTGAGCTAATTAGCTTATTGTGAGAACATTACAAACGTCTGACCAAACTGAAAAATGTAAATTTCCAATTTCAACCAAACATGCTAGAAATGCTCCAATTGAGCTAATTAGCTTATTGTGAGAATATTACAAACGTCTGACAAAACTGAAAAATGTAAATTTCCAATTTCAACCAAACATGCTGGAAATGTTCCAATTGAGCTAATTAGCTTATTGTGAGAATATTACAAACCTCTGACAAAGGTGAAAAATGTAAATTTCCAATTTCAACCAAACATGCTAGAAATGCTCCAATTGAGCTAATTAGCTTATTGTGAGAATATTGCAATTGTCTGACAAAAGTGAAAAATGTAAATTTCCAATTTCAACCAAACATGCTAGAAATGCTCCAATTGAGCTAATTAGCTTATTGTGAGAATATTACAAACGTCTGACAAAACTGAAAAATGTAAATTTCTAATTTCAACTAAACATGCTAGAAATGCTCCAATTGAGCTAATTAGCTTATTGTGAGAATATTGCAATTGTCTGACAAAAGTGAAAAATGTAAATTTCCAATTTCAACCAAACATGCTAGAAATGCTCCAATTGAGCTAATTAGCTTATTGAGAGAATATTACAAACGTCTGACAAAACTGAAAAATGTAAATTTCCAATTTCAACCAAACATGCTAGAAATGCTCCAATTGAGCTAATTAGCTTATTGTGAGAATATTACAAACGTCTGACAAAACTGAAAAATGTAAATTTCTAATTTCAACTAAACATGCTAGAAATGCTCCAATCGAGCTAATTAGCTTATTGTGAGAATATTGCAATTGTCTGACAAAAGTGAAAAATGTAAATTTCCAATTTCAACCAATTATGCTAGAAATGCTCCAATTGAGCTAATTAGCTTATTGTGAGAATATTGCAATTGTCTGACAAAAGTGAAAAATGTAAATTTCCAATTTCAACCAAACATGCTAGAAATGCTCCAATTGAGCTAATTAGCTTATTGAGAGAATATTACAAACGTCTGACAAAACTGAAAAATGTGAATTTCCAATTTCAACCAAACATGCTAGAAATGCTCCAATTGAGCTAATTAGCTTATTGTGAGAATATTACAAACGTCTGACAAAAGTGAAAAATGTAATTTTCCAATTTCAACCAAACATGCTAGAAATGCTTCAATTGAGCTAATTAGCTTATTGTGAGAATATTGCAATTGTCTGACAAAAGTGAAAAATGTAAATTTCCATTTTCAACTAAACATGCTAGAAATGCTCCAATTGAGCTAATTAGCTTATTGTGAGAATATTGCAATTGTCTGACAAAAGTGAAAAATGTAAATTTCCAATTTCAACCAAACATGCTAGAAATGCTCCAATTGAGCTAATTAGCTTACTGTGAGAATATTGCAATTGTCTGACAAAAGTGAAAAATGTAAATTTCCAATTTCAACCAAATATGCTAGAAATGCTCCAATTGAGCTAATTAGCTTATTGTGAGAATATTACAAACGTCTGACAAAACTGAAAAATGTAAATTTCCAATTTCAACCAAACATGCTAGAAATGCTCCAATTGAGCTAATTAGCTTATTGTGAGAATATTACAAACGTCTGACAAAACTGAAAAATGTAAATTTCCAATTTCAACCAAACATGCTAGAAATGCTCCAATTGAGCTAATTAGCTTATTGTGAGAATATTACAAACGTCTGACAAAAGTGAAAAATGTAAATTTCCAATTTCAACCAAACATGCTAGAAATGCTCCAATTGAGCTAATTAGCTTATTGTGAGAATATTACAAACGTCTGACAAAACTAAAGAATGTAAATTTCCAATTTCAACCAAACATGCTAGAAATGCTCCAATTGAGCTAATTAGCTTATTGTGAGAATATTACAAACGTCTGACAAAACTGAAAAATGTAAATTTCCAATTTCAACCAAACATGCTAGAAATGTTCCAATTGAGCTAATTAGCTTATTGTGAGAATATTACAAACGTCTGACAAAACTGAAAAATGTAAATTTCTAATTTCAACTAAACATGCTAGAAATGCCCCAATTGAGCTAATTAGCTTATTGTGAGAATATTGCAATTGTCTGACAAAAGTGAAAAATGTAAATTTCCAATTTCAACCAAACATGCTAGAAATGCTCCAATTGAGCTAATTAGCTTATTGTGAGAATATTACAAAGGTCTGACAAAACTGAAAAATGTAAATTTCCAATTTCAACCAAACATGCTAGAAATGCTCCAATTGAGCTAATTAGCTTATTGTGAGAATATTGCAATTGTCTGACAAAAGTGAAAAATGTAAATTTCCAATTTCAACCAAACATGCTAGAAATGCTCCAATTGAGCTAATTAGCTTATTGAGAGAATATTACAAACGTCTGACAAAACTGAAAAATGTAAATTTCCAATTTCAACCAAACATGCTAGAAATGCTCCAATTGAGCTAATTAGCTTATTGTGAGAATATTACAAACGTCTGACAAAACTGAAAAATGTAAATTTCCAATTTCAACCAAACATGCTAGAAATGCTCCAATTGAGCTAATTAGCTTATTGTGAGAATATTGCAATTGTTTGACAAAAGTGAAAAATGTAAAATTCCAATTTCAACCAAACATGCTAGAAATGCTCCAATTGAGCTAATTAGCTTATTGTGAGAACATTACAAACGTCTGACCAAACTGAAAAATGTAAATTTCCAATTTCAACCAAACATGCTAGAAATGCTCCAATTGAGCTAATTAGCTTATTGTGAGAATATTACAAACGTCTGACAAAACTGAAAAATGTAAATTTCCAATTTCAACCAAACATGCTAGAAATGTTCCAATTGAGCTAATTAGCTTATCGTGAGAATATTACAAACCTCTGACAAAGGTGAAAAATGTAAATTTCCAATTTCAACCAAACATGCTAGAAATGCTCCAATTGAGCTAATTAGCTTATTGTGAGAATATTGCAATTGTCTGACAAAAGTGAAAAATGTAAATTTCCAATTTCAACCAAACATGCTAGAAATGCTCCAATTGAGCTAATTAGCTTATTGTGAGAATATTAAAAACGTCTGACCAAACTGAAAAATGTAAATTTCCAATTTCAACCAAACATGCTAGAAATGCTCCAATTGAGCTAATTAGCTTATTGTGAGAATATTACAAACGTCTGACAAAACTGAAAAATGTAAATTTCCAATTTCAACCAAACATGCTAGAAATGCTCCAATTGAGCTAATTAGCTTATTGTGAGAATATTACAAACGTCTGACAAAAGTGAAAAGAGTAATTTTCCAATTTCAACCAAACATGCTAGAAATGCTCCAATTGAGCTAATTAGCTTATTGTGAGAATATTGCAATTGTCTGACAAAAGTGAAAAATGTAAATTTCCATTTTCAACTAAACATGCTAGAAATGCTCCAATTGAGCTAATTAGCTTATTGTGAGAATATTGCAATTGTCTGACAAAAGTGAAAAATGTAAATTTCCAATTTCAACCAAACATGCTAGAAATGCTCCAATTGAGCTAATTAGCTTACTGTGAGAATATTGCAATTGTCTGACAAAAGTGAAAAATGTAAATTTCCAATTTCAACCAAACATGCTAGAAATGCTCCAATTGAGCTAATTAGCTTATTGTGAGAATATTACAAACGTCTGACAAAACTGAAAAATGTAAATTTCCAATTTCAACCAAACATGCTAGAAATGCTCCAATTGAGCTAATTAGCTTATTGTGAGAATATTACAAACGTCTGACAAAACTGAAAAATGTAAATTTCCAATTTCAACCAAACATGCTAGAAATGCTCCAATTGAGCTAATTAGCTTATTGTGAGAATATTACAAACGTCTGACAAAACTGAAAAATGTAAATTTCCAATTTCAACCAAACATGCTAGAAATGCTCCAATTGAGCTAATTAGCTTATTGTGAGAATATTACAAACGCCTGACAAAAGTGAAAAATGTAAATTTCCAATTTCAACCAAACATGCTAGAAATGCTCCAATTGAGCTAATTAGCTTATTGTGAGAATATTACAAACGTCTGACAAAACTAAAAAATGTAAATTTCCAATTTCAACCAAACATGCTAGAAATGCTCCAATTGAGCTAATTAGCTTATTGTGAGAATATTAAAAACGTCTGACAAAACTGAAAAATGTAAATTTCCAATTTCAACCAAACATGCTAGAAATGCTCCAATTGAGCTAATTAGCTTATTGTGAGAATATTACAAACGTCTGACAAAACTGAAAAATGTAAATTTCTAATTTCAACTAAACATGCTAGAAATGCTCCAATTGAGCTAATTAGCTTATTGTGAGAATATTGCAATTGTCTGACAAAAGTGAAAAATGTAAATTTCCAATTTCAACCAAACATGCTAGAAATGCTCCAATTGAGCTAATTAGCTTATTGAGAGAATATTACAAACGTCTGACAAAACTGAAAAATGTAAATTTCCAATTTCAACCAAACATGCTAGAAATGCTCCAATTGAGCTAATTAGCTTATTGTGAGAATATTACAAACGTCTGACAAAACTGAAAAATGTAAATTTCTAATTTCAACTAAACATGCTAGAAATGCTCCAATTGAGCTAATTAGCTTATTGTGAGAATATTGCAAGTGTCTGACAAAAGTGAAAAATGTAAATTTCCAATTTCAACCAAACATGCTAGAAATGCTCCAATTGAGCTAATTAGCTTATTGTGAGAATATTACAAAGGTCTGACAAAACAGAAAAATGTAAATTTCCAATTTCAACCAAACATGCTAGAAATGCTCCAATTGAGCTAATTAGCTTATTGTGAGAATATTGCAATTGTCTGACAAAAGTGAAAAATGTAAATTTCCAATTTCAACCAAACATGCTAGAAATGCTCCAATTGAGCTAATTAGCTTATTGAGAGAATATTACAAACGTCTGACAAAACTGAAAAATGTGAATTTCAAATTTCAACCAAACATGCTAGAAATGCTCCAATTGAGCTAATTAGCTTATTGTGAGAATATTACAAACGTCTGACAAAAGTGAAAAATGTAATTTTCCAATTTCAACCAAACATGCTAGAAATGCTTCAATTGAGCTAATTAGCTTATTGTGAGAATATTGCAATTGTCTGACAAAAGTGAAAAATGTAAATTTCCATTTTCAACTAAACATGCTAGAAATGCTCCAATTGAGCTAATTAGCTTATTGTGAGAATATTGCAATTGTCTGACAAAAGTGAAAAATGTAAATTTCCAATTTCAACCAAACATTCTAGAAATGCTCCAATTGAGCTAATTAGCTTATTGAGAGAATATTACAAACGTCTGACAAAACTGAAAAATGTGAATTTCCAATTTCAACCAAACATGCTAGAAATGCTCCAATTGAGCTAATTAGCTTATTGTGAGAATATTACAAACGTCTGACAAAAGTGAAAAATGTAATTTTCCAATTTCAACCAAACATGCTAGAAATGCTTCAATTGAGCTAATTAGCTTATTGTGAGAATATTGCAATTGTCTGACAAAAGTGAAAAATGTAAATTTCCAATTTCAACCAAACATGCTAGAAATGCTCCAATTGAGCTAATTAGCTTATTGAGAGAATATTACAAACGTCTGACAAAACTGAAAAATGTGAATTTCCAATTTCAACCAAACATGCTAGAAATGCTCCAATTGAGCTAATTAGCTTATTGTGAGAATATTACAAACGTCTGACAAAAGTGAAAAATGTAATTTTCCAATTTCAACCAAACATGCTAGAAATGCTTCAATTGAGCTAATTAGCTTATTGTGAGAATATTGCAATTGTCTGACAAAAGTGAAAAATGTAAATTTCCAATTTCAACCAAACATGCTAGAAATGCTCCAATTGAGCTAATTAGCTTATTGAGAGAATATTACAAACGTCTGACAAAACTGAAAAATGTGAATTTCCAATTTCAACCAAACATGCTAGAAATGCTCCAATTGAGCTAATTAGCTTATTGAGAGAATATTACAAACGTCTGACAAAACTGAAAAATGTGAATTTCCAATTTCAACCAAACATGCTAGAAATGCTCCAATTGAGCTAATTAGCTTATTGTGAGAATATTACAAACGTCTGACAAAAGTGAAAAATGTAATTTTCCAATTTCAACCAAACATGCTAGAAATGCTTCAATTGAGCTAATTAGCTTATTGTGAGAATATTGCAATTGTCTGACAAAAGTGAAAAATGTAAATTTCCATTTTCAACTAAACATGCTAGAAATGCTCCAATTGAGCTAATTAGCTTATTGTGAGAATATTGCAATTGTCTGACAAAAGTGAAAAATGTAAATTTCCAATTTTAACCAAACATGCTAGAAATGCTCCAATTGAGCTAATTAGCTTACTGTGAGAATATTGCAATTGTCTGACAAAAGTGAAAAATGTAAATTTCCAATTTCAACCAAATATGCTAGAAATGCTCCAATTGAGCTAATTAGCTTATTGTGAGAATATTACAAACGTCTGACAAAACTGAAAAATGTAAATTTCCAATTTCAACCAAACATGCTAGAAATGCTCCAATTGAGCTAATTAGCTTATTGTGAGAATATTACAAACGTCTGACAAAACTGAAAAATGTAAATTTCCAATTTCAACCAAACATGCTAGAAATGCTCCAATTGAGCTAATTAGCTTATTGTGAGAATATTACAAACGTCTGACAAAAGTGAAAAATGTAAATTTCCAATTTCAACCAAACATGCTAGAAATGCTCCAATTGAGCTAATTAGCTTATTGTGAGAATATTACAAACGTCTGACAAAACTAAAGAATGTAAATTTCCAATTTCAACCAAACATGCTAGAAATGCTCCAATTGAGCTAATTAGCTTATTGTGAGAATATTACAAACGTCTGACAAAACTGAAAAATGTAAATTTCCAATTTCAACCAAACATGCTAGAAATGTTCCAATTGAGCTAATTAGCTTATTGTGAGAATATTACAAACGTCTGACAAAACTGAAAAATGTAAATTTCTAATTTCAACTAAACATGCTAGAAATGCCCCAATTGAGCTAATTAGCTTATTGTGAGAATATTGCAATTGTCTGACAAAAGTGAAAAATGTAAATTTCCAATTTCAACCAAACATGCTAGAAATGCTCCAATTGAGCTAATTAGCTTATTGTGAGAATATTACAAAGGTCTGACAAAACTGAAAAATGTAAATTTCCAATTTCAACCAAACATGCTAGAAATGCTCCAATTGAGCTAATTAGCTTATTGTGAGAATATTGCAAATGTCTGACAAAAGTGAAAAATGTAAATTTCCAATTTCAACCAAACATGCTAGAAATGCTCCAATTGAGCTAATTAGCTTATTGAGAGAATATTACAAACGTCTGACAAAACTGAAAAATGTAAATTTCCAATTTCAACCAAACATGCTAGAAATGCTCCAATTGAGCTAATTAGCTTATTGTGAGAATATTACAAACGTCTGACAAAACTGAAAAATGTAAATTTCCAATTTCAACCAAACATGCTAGAAATGCTCCAATTGAGCTAATTAGCTTATTGTGAGAATATTGCAATTGTTTGACAAAAGTGAAAAATGTAAAATTCCAATTTCAACCAAACATGCTAGAAATGCTCCAATTGAGCTAATTAGCTTATTGTGAGAACATTACAAACGTCTGACCAAACTGAAAAATGTAAATTTCCAATTTCAACCAAACATGCTAGAAATGCTCCAATTGAGCTAATTAGCTTATTGTGAGAATATTACAAACGTCTGACAAAACTGAAAAATGTAAATTTCCAATTTCAACCAAACATGCTAGAAATGTTCCAATTGAGCTAATTAGCTTATTGTGAGAATATTACAAACCTCTGACAAAGGTGAAAAATGTAAATTTCCAATTTCAACCAAACATGCTAGAAATGCTCCAATTGAGCTAATTAGCTTATTGTGAGAATATTGCAATTGTCTGACAAAAGTGAAAAATGTAAATTTCCAATTTCAACCAAACATGCTAGAAATGCTCCAATTGAGCTAATTAGCTTATTGTGAGAATATTACAAACGTCTGATAAAACTGAAAAATTTAAATTTCAAATTTCAATCAAACATGCTAGAAACGCTCCAATTGAGCTAATTAGCTTATTGTGAGAATATTGCAATTGTCTGACAAAAGGGAAAAATGTAAATTTCCAATTTCAACCAAACATGCTAGAAATGCTCCAATTGAGCTAATTAGCTTATTGTGAGAATATTAAAAACGTCTGACCAAACTGAAAAATGTAAATTTCCAATTTCAACCAAACATGCTAGAAATGCTCCAATTGAGCTAATTAGCTTATTGTGAGAATATTACAAACGTCTGACAAAACTGAAAAATGTAAATTTCCAATTTCAACCAAACATGCTAGAAATGCTCCAATTGAGCTAATTAGCTTATTGTGAGAATATTACAAACGTCTGACAAAAGTGAAAAGAGTAATTTTCCAATTTCAACCAAACATGCTAGAAATGCTCCAATTGAGCTAATTAGCTTATTGTGAGAATATTGCAATTGTCTGACAAAAGTGAAAAATGTAAATTTCCATTTTCAACTAAACATGCTAGAAATGCTCCAATTGAGCTAATTAGCTTATTGTGAGAATATTGCAATTGTCTGACAAAAGTGAAAAATGTAAATTTCCAATTTCAACCAAACATGCTAGAAATGCTCCAATTGAGCTAATTAGCTTACTGTGAGAATATTGCAATTGTCTGACAAAAGTGAAAAATGTAAATTTCCAATTTCAACCAAACATGCTAGAAATGCTCCAATTGAGCTAATTAGCTTATTGTGAGAATATTACAAACGTCTGACAAAACTGAAAAATGTAAATTTCCAATTTCAACCAAACATGCTAGAAATGCTCCAATTGAGCTAATTAGCTTATTGTGAGAATATTACAAACGTCTGACAAAACTGAAAAATGTAAATTTCCAATTTCAACCAAACATGCTAGAAATGCTCCAATTGAGCTAATTAGCTTATTGTGAGAATATTACAAACGTCTGACAAAACTGAAAAATGTAAATTTCCAATTTCAACCAAACATGCTAGAAATGCTCCAATTGAGCTAATTAGCTTATTGTGAGAATATTACAAACGCCTGACAAAAGTGAAAAATGTAAATTTCCAATTTCAACCAAACATGCTAGAAATGCTCCAATTGAGCTAATTAGCTTATTGTGAGAATATTACAAACGTCTGACAAAACTAAAAAATGTAAATTTCCAATTTCAACCAAACATGCTAGAAATGCTCCAATTGAGCTAATTAGCTTATTGTGAGAATATTAAAAACGTCTGACAAAACTGAAAAATGTAAATTTCCAATTTCAACCAAACATGCTAGAAATGCTCCAATTGAGCTAATTAGCTTATTGTGAGAATATTACAAACGTCTGACAAAACTGAAAAATGTAAATTTCTAATTTCAACTAAACATGCTAGAAATGCTCCAATTGAGCTAATTAGCTTATTGTGAGAATATTGCAATTGTCTGACAAAAGTGAAAAATGTAAATTTCCAATTTCAACCAAACATGCTAGAAATGCTCCAATTGAGCTAATTAGCTTATTGAGAGAATATTACAAACGTCTGACAAAACTGAAAAATGTAAATTTCCAATTTCAACCAAACATGCTAGAAATGCTCCAATTGAGCTAATTAGCTTATTGTGAGAATATTACAAACGTCTGACAAAACTGAAAAATGTAAATTTCTAATTTCAACTAAACATGCTAGAAATGCTCCAATTGAGCTAATTAGCTTATTGTGAGAATATTGCAAGTGTCTGACAAAAGTGAAAAATGTAAATTTCCAATTTCAACCAAACATGCTAGAAATGCTCCAATTGAGCTAATTAGCTTATTGTGAGAATATTACAAAGGTCTGACAAAACTGAAAAATGTAAATTTCCAATTTCAACCAAACATGCTAGAAATGCTCCAATTGAGCTAATTAGCTTATTGTGAGAATATTGCAATTGTCTGACAAAAGTGAAAAATGTAAATTTCCAATTTCAACCAAACATGCTAGAAATGCTCCAATTGAGCTAATTAGCTTATTGAGAGAATATTACAAACGTCTGACAAAACTGAAAAATGTGAATTTCAAATTTCAACCAAACATGCTAGAAATGCTCCAATTGAGCTAATTAGCTTATTGTGAGAATATTACAAACGTCTGACAAAAGTGAAAAATGTAATTTTCCAATTTCAACCAAACATGCTAGAAATGCTTCAATTGAGCTAATTAGCTTATTGTGAGAATATTGCAATTGTCTGACAAAAGTGAAAAATGTAAATTTCCATTTTCAACTAAACATGCTAGAAATGCTCCAATTGAGCTAATTAGCTTATTGTGAGAATATTGCAATTGTCTGACAAAAGTGAAAAATGTAAATTTCCAATTTCAACCAAACATTCTAGAAATGCTCCAATTGAGCTAATTAGCTTATTGAGAGAATATTACAAACGTCTGACAAAACTGAAAAATGTGAATTTCCAATTTCAACCAAACATGCTAGAAATGCTCCAATTGAGCTAATTAGCTTATTGTGAGAATATTACAAACGTCTGACAAAAGTGAAAAATGTAATTTTCCAATTTCAACCAAACATGCTAGAAATGCTTCAATTGAGCTAATTAGCTTATTGTGAGAATATTGCAATTGTCTGACAAAAGTGAAAAATGTAAATTTCCAATTTCAACCAAACATGCTAGAAATGCTCCAATTGAGCTAATTAGCTTATTGAGAGAATATTACAAACGTCTGACAAAACTGAAAAATGTGAATTTCCAATTTCAACCAAACATGCTAGAAATGCTCCAATTGAGCTAATTAGCTTATTGTGAGAATATTACAAACGTCTGACAAAAGTGAAAAATGTAATTTTCCAATTTCAACCAAACATGCTAGAAATGCTTCAATTGAGCTAATTAGCTTATTGTTAGAATATTGCAATTGTCTGACAAAAGTGAAAAATGTAAATTTCCATTTTCAACTAAACATGCTAGAAATGCTCCAATTGAGCTAATTAGCTTATTGTGAGAATATTGCAATTGTCTGACAAAAGTGAAAAATGTAAATTTCCAATTTCAACCAAACATGCTAGAAATGCTCCAATTGAGCTAATTAGCTTACTGTGAGAATATTGCAATTGTCTGACAAAAGTGAAAAATGTAAATTTCCAATTTCAACCAAACATGCTAGAAATGCTCCAATTGAGCTAATTAGCTTATTGTGAGAATATTACAAACGTCTGACAAAACTGAAAAATGTAAATTTCCAATTTCAACCAAACATGCTAGAAATGTTCCAATTGAGCTAATTAGCTTATTGTGAGAATATTACAAACGTCTGACAAAACTGAAAATTGTAAATTTCCAATTTCAACCAAACATGCTAGAAATGCTCCAATTGAGCTAATTAGCTTATTGTGAGAATATTACAAACGTCTGACAAAACTGAAAAATGTAAATTTCTAATTTCAACTAAACATGCTAGAAATGCTCCAATTGAGCTAATTAGCTTATTGTGAGAATATTGCAATTGTCTGACAAAAGTGAAAAATGTAAATTTCCAATTTCAACCAAACATGCTAGAAATGCTCCAATTGAGCTAATTAGCTTATTGTGAGAATATTACAAAGGTCTGACAAAACTGAAAAATGTAAATTTCCAATTTCAACCAAACATGCTAGAAATGCTCCAATTGAGCTAATTAGCTTATTGTGAGAATATTGCAATTGTCTGACAAAAGTGAAAAATGTAAATTTCCAATTTCAACCAAACATGCTAGAAATGTTCCAATTGAGCTAATTAGCTTATTGAGAGAATATTACAAACGTCTGACAAAACTGAAAAATGTGAATTTCCAATTTCAACCAAACATGCTAGAAATGCTCCAATTGAGCTAATTAGCTTATTGTGAGAATATTACAAACGTCTGACAAAAGTGAAAAATGTAATTTTCCAATTTCAACCAAACATGCTAGAAATGCTCCAATTGAGCTAATTAGCTTATTGTGAGAATATTACAAACGTCTGACAAAAGTGAAAAATGTAAATTTCCAATTTCAACCAAACATGCTAGAAATGCTCCAATTGAGCTAATTAGCTTATTGTGAGAATATTACAAACGTCTGACAAAACTGAAAATTGTAAATTTCCAATTTCAACCAAACATGCTAGAAATGCTCCAATTGAGCTAATTAGCTTATTGTGAGAATATTACAAACGTCTGACAAAACTGAAAATTGTAAATTTCCAATTTCAACCAAACATGCTAGAAATGCTCCAATTGAGCTAATTAGCTTATTGTGAGAATATTACAAACGTCTGACAAAACTGAAAAATGTAAATTTCTAATTTCAACTAAACATGCTAGAAATGCTCCAATTGAGCTAATTAGCTTATTGTGAGAATATTGCAATTGTCTGACAAAAGTGAAAAATGTAAATTTCCAATTTCAACCAAACATGCTAGAAATGCTCCAATTGAGCTAATTAGCTTATTGTGAGAATATTACAAAGGTCTGACAAAACTGAAAAATGTAAATTTCCAATTTCAACCAAACATGCTAGAAATGCTCCAATTGAGCTAATTAGCTTATTGTGAGAATATTGCAATTGTCTGACAAAAGTGAAAAATGTAAATTTCCAATTTCAACCAAACATGCTAGAAATGCTCCAATTGAGCTAATTAGCTTATTGAGAGAATATTACAAACGTCTGACAAAACTGAAAAATGTGAATTTCCAATTTCAACCAAACATGCTAGAAATGCTCCAATTGAGCTAATTAGCTTATTGTTAGAATATTACAAACGTCTGACAAAAGTGAAAAATGTAATTTTCCAATTTCAACCAAACATGCTAGAAATGCTTCAATTGAGCTAATTAGCTTATTGTGAGAATATTGCAATTGTCTGACAAAAGTGAAAAATGTAAATTTCCATTTTCAACTAAACATGCTAGAAATGCTCCAATTGAGCTAATTAGCTTATTGTGAGAATATTGCAATTGTCTGACAAAAGTGAAAAATGTAAATTTCCAATTTCAACCAAACATGCTAGAAATGCTCCAATTGAGCTAATTAGCTTACTGTGAGAATATTGCAATTGTCTGACAAAAGTGAAAATTGTAAATTTCCAATTTCAACCAAACATGCTAGAAATGCTCCAATTGAGCTAATTAGCTTATTGTGAGAATATTACAAACGTCTGACCAAACTGAAAAATGTAAATTTCCAATTTCAACCAAACATGCTAGAAATGCTCCAATTGAGCTAATTAGCTTTTTGTGAGAATATTACAAACGTCTGACAAAACTGAAAAATGTAAATTTCCAATTTCAACCAAACATGCTAGAAATGTTCCAATTGAGCTAATTAGCTTATTGTGAGAATATTACAAACGTCTGACAAAAGTGAAAAATGTAATTTTCCAATTTCAACCAAACATGCTAGAAATGCTCCAATTGAGCTAATTAGCTTATTGTGAGAATATTGCAATTGTCTGACAAAAGTGAAAAATGTAAATTTCCATTTTCAACTAAACATGCTAGAAATGCTCCAATTGAGCTAATTAGCTTATTGTGAGAATATTGCAATTGTCTGACAAAAGTGAAAAATGTGAATTTCCAATTTCAACCAAACATGCTAGAAATGCTCCAATTGAGCTAATTAGCTTATTGTGAGAATATTACAAACGTCTGACAAAACTGAAAAATGTAAATTTCCAATTTCAACCAAACATGCTAGAAATGCTCCAATTGAGCTAATTAGCTTATTGTGAGAATATTACAAACGTCTGACAAAACTGAAAAATGTAAATTTCCAATTTCAACCAAACATGCTAGAAATGCTCCAATTGAGCTAATTAGCTTATTGTGAGAATATTACAAACGTCTGACAAAAGTGAAAAATGTAAATTTCCAATTTCAACCAAACATGCTAGAAATGCTCCAATTGAGCTAATTAGCTTATTGTGAGAATATTACAAACGTCTGACAAAACTAAAAAATGTAAATTTCCAATTTCAACCAAACATGCTAGAAATGCTCCAATTGAGCTAATTAGCTTATTGTGAGAATATTACAAACGTCTGACAAAACTGAAAAATGTAAATTTCCAATTTCAACCAAACATGCTAGAAATGCTCCAATTGAGCTAATTAGCTTATTGTGAGAATATTACAAACGTCTGACAAAACTGAAAAATGTAAATTTCTAATTTCAACTAAACATGCTAGAAATGCTCCAATTGAGCTAATTAGCTTATTGTGAGAATATTGCAATTGTCTGACAAAAGTGAAAAATGTAAATTTCCAATTTCAACCAATTATGCTAGAAATGCTCCAATTGAGCTAATTAGCTTATTGTGAGAATATTGCAATTGTCTGACAAAAGTGAAAAATGTAAATTTCCAATTTCAACCAAACATGCTAGAAATGCTCCAATTGAGCTAATTAGCTTATTGTGAGAATATTACAAACGTCTGACAAAACTGAAAAATGTAAATTTCCAATTTCAACCAAACATGCTAGAAATGCTCCAATTGAGCTAATTAGCTTATTGTGAGAATATTACAAACGTCTGACAAAACTGAAAAATGTAAATTTCTAATTTCAACTAAACATGCTAGAAATGCTCCAATTGAGCTAATTAGCTTATTGTGAGAATATTGCAATTGTCTGACAAAAGTGAAAAATGTAAATTTCCAATTTCAACCAATTATGCTAGAAATGCTCCAATTGAGCTAATTAGCTTATTGTGAGAATATTGCAATTGTCTGACAAAAGTGAAAAATGTAAATTTCCAATTTCAACCAAACATGCTAGAAATGCTCCAATTGAGCTAATTAGCTTATTGAGAGAATATTACAAACGTCTGACAAAACTGAAAAATGTGAATTTCCAATTTCAACCAAACACGCTAGAAATGCTCCAATTGAGCTAATTAGCTTATTGTGAGAATATTACAAACGTCTGACAAAAGTGAAAAATGTAATTTTCCAATTTCAACCAAACATGCTAGAAATGCTTCAATTGAGCTAATTAGCTTATTGTGAGAATATTGCAATTGTCTGACAAAAGTGAAAAATGTAAATTTCCATTTTCAACTAAACATGCTAGAAATGCTCCAATTGAGCTAATTAGCTTATTGTGAGAATATTGCAATTGTCTGACAAAAGTGAAAAATGTAAATTTCCAATTTCAACCAAACATGCTAGAAATGCTCCAATTGAGCTAATTAGCTTATTGTGAGAATATTACAAACGTCTGACAAAACTGAAAAATGTAAATTTCCAATTTCAACCAAACATGCTAGAAATGCTCCAATTGAGCTAATTAGCTTATTGTGAGAATATTACAAACGTCTGACAAAACTGAAAAATGTAAATTTCCAATTTCAACCAAACATGCTAGAAATGCTCCAATTGAGCTAATTAGCTTATTGTGAGAATATTACAAACGTCTGACAAAACTGAAAAATGTAAATTTCCAATTTCAACCAAACATGCTAGAAATGCTCCAATTGAGCTAATTAGCTTATTGTGAGAATATTACAAACGTCTGACAAAAGTGAAAAATGTAAATTTCCAATTTCAACCAAACATGCTAGAAATGCTCCAATTGAGCTAATTAGCTTATTGTGAGAATATTACAAACGTCTGACAAAACTGAAAATTGTAAATTTCCAATTTCAACCAAACATGCTAGAAATGCTCCAATTGAGCTAATTAGCTTATTGTGAGAATATTACAAACGTCTGACAAAACTGAAAATTGTAAATTTCCAATTTCAACCAAACATGCTAGAAATGCTCCAATTGAGCTAATTAGCTTATTGTGAGAATATTACAAACGTCTGACAAAACTGAAAAATGTAAATTTCTAATTTCAACTAAACATGCTAGAAATGCTCCAATTGAGCTAATTAGCTTATTGTGAGAATATTGCAATTGTCTGACAAAAGTGAAAAATGTAAATTTCCAATTTCAACCAAACATGCTAGAAATGCTCCAATTGAGCTAATTAGCTTATTGTGAGAATATTACAAAGGTCTGACAAAACTGAAAAATGTAAATTTCCAATTTCAACCAAACATGCTAGAAATGCTCCAATTGAGCTAATTAGCTTATTGTGAGAATATTGCAATTGTCTGACAAAAGTGAAAAATGTAAATTTCCAATTTCAACCAAACATGCTAGAAATGCTCCAATTGAGCTAATTAGCTTATTGAGAGAATATTACAAACGTCTGACAAAACTGAAAAATGTGAATTTCCAATTTCAACCAAACATGCTAGAAATGCTCCAATTGAGCTAATTAGCTTATTGTGAGAATATTACAAACGTCTGACAAAAGTGAAAAATGTAATTTTCCAATTTCAACCAAACATGCTAGAAATGCTTCAATTGAGCTAATTAGCTTATTGTGAGAATATTGCAATTGTCTGACAAAAGTGAAAAATGTAAATTTCCATTTTCAACTAAACATGCTAGAAATGCTCCAATTGAGCTAATTAGCTTATTGTGAGAATATTGCAATTGTCTGACAAAAGTGAAAAATGTAAATTTCCAATTTCAACCAAACATGCTAGAAATGCTCCAATTGAGCTAATTAGCTTACTGTGAGAATATTGCAATTGTCTGACAAAAGTGAAAATTGTAAATTTCCAATTTCAACCAAACATGCTAGAAATGCTCCAATTGAGCTAATTAGCTTATTGTGAGAATATTACAAACGTCTGACCAAACTGAAAAATGTAAATTTCCAATTTCAACCAAACATGCTAGAAATGCTCCAATTGAGCTAATTAGCTTATTGTGAGAATATTACAAACGTCTGACAAAACTGAAAAATGTAAATTTCCAATTTCAACCAAACATGCTAGAAATGTTCCAATTGAGCTAATTAGCTTATTGTGAGAATATTACAAACGTCTGACAAAAGTGAAAAATGTAATTTTCCAATTTCAACCAAACATGCTAGAAATGCTCCAATTGAGCTAATTAGCTTATTGTGAGAATATTGCAATTGTCTGACAAAAGTGAAAAATGTAAATTTCCATTTTCAACTAAACATGCTAGAAATGCTCCAATTGAGCTAATTAGCTTATTGTGAGAATATTGCAATTGTCTGACAAAAGTGAAAAATGTGAATTTCCAATTTCAACCAAACATGCTAGAAATGCTCCAATTGAGCTAATTAGCTTACTGTGAGAGTATTGCAATTGTCTGACAAAAGTGAAAAATGTAAATTTCCAATTTCAACCAAACATGCTAGAAATGCTCCAATTGAGCTAATTAGCTTATTGTGAGAATATTACAAACGTCTGACAAAACTGAAAAATGTAAATTTCCAATTTCAACCAAACATGCTAGAAATGCTCCAATTGAGCTAATTAGCTTATTGTGAGAATATTACAAACGTCTGACAAAACTGAAAAATGTAAATTTCCAATTTCAACCAAACATGCTAGAAATGCTCCAATTGAGCTAATTAGCTTATTGTGAGAATATTACAAACGTCTGACAAAAGTGAAAAATGTAAATTTCCAATTTCAACCAAACATGCTAGAAATGCTCCAATTGAGCTAATTAGCTTATTGTGAGAATATTACAAACGTCTGACAAAACTAAAAAATGTAAATTTCCAATTTCAACCAAACATGCTAGAAATGCTCCAATTGAGCTAATTAGCTTATTGTGAGAATATTACAAACGTCTGACAAAACTGAAAAATGTAAATTTCCAATTTCAACCAAACATGCTAGAAATGCTCCAATTGAGCTAATTAGCTTATTGTGAGAATATTACAAACGTCTGACAAAACTGAAAAATGTAAATTTCTAATTTCAACTAAACATGCTAGAAATGCTCCAATTGAGCTAATTAGCTTATTGTGAGAATATTGCAATTGTCTGACAAAAGTGAAAAATGTAAATTTCCAATTTCAACCAATTATGCTAGAAATGCTCCAATTGAGCTAATTAGCTTATTGTGAGAATATTGCAATTGTCTGACAAAAGTGAAAAATGTAAATTTCCAATTTCAACCAAACATGCTAGAAATGCTCCAATTGAGCTAATTAGCTTATTGAGAGAATATTACAAACGTCTGACAAAACTGAAAAATGTGAATTTCCAATTTCAACCAAACATGCTAGAAATGCTCCAATTGAGCTAATTAGCTTATTGTGAGAATATTACAAACGTCTGACAAAAGTGAAAAATGTAATTTTCCAATTTCAACCAAACATGCTAGAAATGCTTCAATTGAGCTAATTAGCTTATTGTGAGAATATTGCAATTGTCTGACAAAAGTGAAAAATGTAAATTTCCATTTTCAACTAAACATGCTAGAAATGCTCCAATTGAGCTAATTAGCTTATTGTGAGAATATTGCAATTGTCTGACAAAAGTGAAAAATGTAAATTTCCAATTTCAACCAAACATGCTAGAAATGCTCCAATTGAGCTAATTAGCTTATTGAGAGAATATTGCAATTGTCTGACAAAAGTGAAAAATGTAAATTTCCAATTTCAACCAAACATGCTAGAAATGCTCCAATTGAGCTAATTAGCTTATTGTGAGAATATTACAAACGTCTGACAAAACTGAAAAATGTAAATTTCCAATTTCAACCAAACATGCTAGAAATGCTCCAATTGAGCTAATTAGCTTATTGTGAGAATATTACAAACGTCTGACAAAACTGAAAAATGTAAATTTCCAATTTCAACCAAACATGCTAGAAATGCTCCAATTGAGCTAATTAGCTTATTGTGAGAATATTACAAACGTCTGACAAAAGTGATAAATGTAAATTTCAAATTTCAACCAAACATGCTAGAAATGCTCCAATTGAGCTAATTAGCTTATTGTGAGAATATTACAAACGTCTGACAAAACTAAAGAATGTAAATTTCCAATTTCAACCAAACATGCTAGAAATGCTCCAATTGAGCTAATTAGCTTATTGTGAGAATATTACAAACGTCTGACAAAACTGAAAAATGTAATTTTCCAATTTCAACCAAACATGCTAGAAATGTTCCAATTGAGCTAATTAGCTTATTGTGAGAATATTACAAACGTCTGACAAAACTGAAAAATGTAAATTTCTAATTTCAACTAAACATGCTAGAAATGCTCCAATTGAGCTAATTAGCTTATTGTGAGAATATTGCAATTGTCTGACAAAAGTGAAAAATGTAAATTTCCAATTTCAACCAAACATGCTAGAAATGCTCCAATTGAGCTAATTAGCTTATTGTGAGAATATTACAAAGGTCTGACAAAACTGAAAAATGTAAATTTCCAATTTCAACCAAACATGCTAGAAATGCTCCAATTGAGCTAATTAGCTTATTGTGAGAATATTGCAATTGTCTGACAAAAGTGAAAAATGTAAATTTCCAATTTCAACCAAACATGCTAGAAATGCTCCAATTGAGCTAATTAGCTTATTGAGAGAATATTACAAACGTCTGACAAAACTGAAAAATGTAAATTTCCAATTTCAACCAAACATGCTAGAAATGCTCCAATTGAGCTAATTAGCTTATTGTGAGAATATTACAAACGTCTGACAAAACTGAAAAATGTAAATTTCCAATTTCAACCAAACATGCTAGAAATGCTCCAATTGAGCTAATTAGCTTATTGTGAGAATATTGCAATTGTTTGACAAAAGTGAAAAATGTAAAATTCCAATTTCAACCAAACATGCTAGAAATGCTCCAATTGAGCTAATTAGCTTATTGTGAGAACATTACAAACGTCTGACCAAACTGAAAAATGTAAATTTCCAATTTCAACAAAACATGCTAGAAATGCTCCAATTGAGCTAATTAGCTTATTGTGAGAATATTACAAACGTCTGACAAAACTGAAAAATGTAAATTTCCAATTTCAACCAAACATGCTAGAAATGTTCCAATTGAGCTAATTAGCTTATTGTGAGAATATTACAAACCTCTGACAAAAGTGAAAAATGTAAATTTCCAATTTCAACCAAACATGCTAGAAATGCTCCAATTGAGCTAATTAGCTTATTGTGAGAATATTGCAATTGTCTGACAAAAGTGAAAAATGTAAATTTCCAATTTCAACCAAACATGCTAGAAATGCTCCAATTGAGCTAATTAGCTTATTGTGAGAATATTACAAACGTCTGATAAAACTGAAAAATTTAAATTTCCAATTTCAATCAAACATGCTAGAAATGCTCCAATTGAGCTAATTAGCTTATTGTGAGAATATTGCAATTGTCTGACAAAAGTGAAAAATGTAAATTTCCAATTTCAACCAAACATGCTAGAAATGCTCCAATTGAGCTAATTAGCTTATTGAGAGAATATTACAAACGTCTGACAAAACTGAAAAATGTAAATTTCCAATTTCAACCAAACATGCTAGAAATGCTCCAATTGAGCTAATTAGCTTATTGTGAGAATATTACAAACGTCTGACAAAACTGAAAAATGTAAATTTCCAATTTCAACCAAACATGCTAGAAATGCTCCAATTGAGCTAATTAGCTTATTGTGAGAATATTGCAATTGTTTGACAAAAGTGAAAAATGTAAAATTCCAATTTCAACCAAACATGCTAGAAATGCTCCAATTGAGCTAATTAGCTTATTGAGAGAATATTGCAATTGTCTGACAAAAGTGAAAAATGTAAATTTCCAATTTCAACCAAACATGCTAGAAATGCTCCAATTGAGCTAATTAGCTTATTGTGAGAATATTACAAACGTCTGACAAAACTGAAAAATGTAAATTTCCAATTTCAACCAAACATGCTAGAAATGCTCCAATTGAGCTAATTAGCTTATTGTGAGAATATTACAAACGTCTGACAAAACTGAAAAATGTAAATTTCCAATTTCAACCAAACATGCTAGAAATGCTCCAATTGAGCTAATTAGCTTATTGTGAGAATATTACAAACGTCTGACAAAAGTGATAAATGTAAATTTCCAATTTCAACCAAACATGCTAGAAATGCTCCAATTGAGCTAATTAGCTTATTGTGAGAATATTACAAACGTCTGACAAAACTAAAGAATGTAAATTTCCAATTTCAACCAAACATGCTAGAAATGCTCCAATTGAGCTAATTAGCTTATTGTGAGAATATTACAAACGTCTGACAAAACTGAAAAATGTAATTTTCCAATTTCAACCAAACATGCTAGAAATGTTCCAATTGAGCTAATTAGCTTATTGTGAGAATATTACAAACGTCTGACAAAACTGAAAAATGTAAATTTCTAATTTCAACTAAACATGCTAGAAATGCTCCAATTGAGCTAATTAGCTTATTGTGAGAATATTGCAATTGTCTGACAAAAGTGAAAAATGTAAATTTCCAATTTCAACCAAACATGCTAGAAATGCTCCAATTGAGCTAATTAGCTTATTGTGAGAATATTACAAAGGTCTGACAAAACTGAAAAATGTAAATTTCCAATTTCAACCAAACATGCTAGAAATGCTCCAATTGAGCTAATTAGCTTATTGTGAGAATATTGCAATTGTCTGACAAAAGTGAAAAATGTAAATTTCCAATTTCAACCAAACATGCTAGAAATGCTCCAATTGAGCTAATTAGCTTATTGAGAGAATATTACAAACGTCTGACAAAACTGAAAAATGTAAATTTCCAATTTCAACCAAACATGCTAGAAATGCTCCAATTGAGCTAATTAGCTTATTGTGAGAATATTACAAACGTCTGACAAAACTGAAAAATGTAAATTTCCAATTTCAACCAAACATGCTAGAAATGCTCCAATTGAGCTAATTAGCTTATTGTGAGAACATTACAAACGTCTGACCAAACTGAAAAATGTAAATTTCCAATTTCAACAAAACATGCTAGAAATGCTCCAATTGAGCTAATTAGCTTATTGTGAGAATATTACAAACGTCTGACAAAACTGAAAAATGTAAATTTCCAATTTCAACCAAACATGCTAGAAATGTTCCAATTGAGCTAATTAGCTTATTGTGAGAATATTACAAACCTCTGACAAAAGTGAAAAATGTAAATTTCCAATTTCAACCAAACATGCTAGAAATGCTCCAATTGAGCTAATTAGCTTATTGTGAGAATATTGCAATTGTCTGACAAAAGTGAAAAATGTAAATTTCCAATTTCAACCAAACATGCTAGAAATGCTCCAATTGAGCTAATTAGCTTATTGTGAGAATATTACAAACGTCTGATAAAACTGAAAAATTTAAATTTCCAATTTCAATCAAACATGCTAGAAATGCTCCAATTGAGCTAATTAGCTTATTGTGAGAATATTGCAATTGTCTGACAAAAGGGAAAAATGTAAATTTCCAATTTCAACCAAACATGCTAGAAATGCTCCAATTGAGCTAATTAGCTTATTGTGAGAATATTAAAAACGTCTGACCAAACTGAAAAATGTAAATTTCCAATTTCAACCAAACATGCTAGAAATGCTCCAATTGAGCTAATTAGCTTATTGTGAGAATATTACAAACGTCTGACAAAACTGAAAAATGTAAATTTCCAATTTCAACCAAACATGCTAGAAATGCTCCAATTGAGCTAATTAGCTTATTGTGAGAATATTACAAACGTCTGACAAAAGTGAAAAGAGTAATTTTCCAATTTCAACCAAACATGCTAGAAATGCTCCAATTGAGCTAATTAGCTTATTGTGAGAATATTGCAATTGTCTGACAAAAGT
Source organism: Watersipora subatra (assembly GCF_963576615.1). Lineage (NCBI taxonomy): Eukaryota > Metazoa > Bryozoa > Gymnolaemata > Cheilostomatida > Watersiporidae > Watersipora > Watersipora subatra. The sequence continues at coordinate 1,056,884 of NW_027045215.1, read as the reverse complement.
GAAAAATGTAAATTTCCATTTTCAACTAAACATGCTAGAAATGCTCCAATTGAGCTAATTAGCTTATTGTGAGAATATTGCAATTGTCTGACAAAAGTGAAAAATGTAAAATTCCAATTTCAACCAAACATGCTAGAAATGCTCCAATTGAGCTAATTAGCTTACTGTGAGAATATTGCAATTGTCTGACAAAAGTGAAAAATGTAAATTTCCAATTTCAACCAAACATGCTAGAAATGCTCCAATTGAGCTAATTAGCTTATTGTGAGAATATTACAAACGTCTGACAAAACTGAAAAATGTAAATTTCCAATTTCAACCAAACATGCTAGAAATGCTCCAATTGAGCTAATTAGCTTATTGTGAGAATATTACAAACGTCTGACAAAAGTGAAAAATGTAAATTTCCAATTTCAACCAAACATGCTAGAAATGCTCCAATTGAGCTAATTAGCTTATTGTGAGAATATTACAAACGTCTGACAAAACTAAAAAATGTAAATTTCCAATTTCAACCAAACATGCTAGAAATGCTCCAATTGAGCTAATTAGCTTATTGTGAGAATATTAAAAACGTCTGACAAAACTGAAAAATGTAAATTTCCAATTTCAACCAAACATGCTAGAAATGCTCCAATTGAGCTAATTAGCTTATTGTGAGAATATTACAAACGTCTGACAAAACTGAAAAATGTAAATTTCTAATTTCAACTAAACATGCTAGAAATGCTCCAATTGAGCTAATTAGCTTATTGTGAGAATATTGCAATTGTCTGACAAAAGTGAAAAATGTAAATTTCCAATTTCAACCAAACATGCTAGAAATGCTCCAATTGAGCTAATTAGCTTATTGAGAGAATATTACAAACGTCTGACAAAACTGAAAAATGTAAATTTCCAATTTCAACCAAACATGCTAGAAATGCTCCAATTGAGCTAATTAGCTTATTGTGAGAATATTACAAACGTCTGACAAAACTGAAAAATGTAAATTTCTAATTTCAACTAAACATGCTAGAAATGCTCCAATTGAGCTAATTAGCTTATTGTGAGAATATTGCAAGTGTCTGACAAAAGTGAAAAATGTAAATTTCCAATTTCAACCAAACATGCTAGAAATGCTCCAATTGAGCTAATTAGCTTATTGTGAGAATATTACAAACGTCTGACAAAACTAAAGAATGTAAATTTCCAATTTCAACCAAACATGCTAGAAATGCTCCAATTGAGCTAATTAGCTTATTGTGAGAATATTACAAACGTCTGACAAAACTGAAAAATGTAATTTTCCAATTTCAACCAAACATGCTAGAAATGTTCCAATTGAGCTAATTAGCTTATTGTGAGAATATTACAAACGTCTGACAAAACTGAAAAATGTAAATTTCTAATTTCAACTAAACATGCTAGAAATGCTCCAATTGAGCTAATTAGCTTATTGTGAGAATATTGCAATTGTCTGACAAAAGTGAAAAATGTAAATTTCCAATTTCAACCAAACATGCTAGAAATGCTCCAATTGAGCTAATTAGCTTATTGTGAGAATATTACAAAGGTCTGACAAAACTGAAAAATGTAAATTTCCAATTTCAACCAAACATGCTAGAAATGCTCCAATTGAGCTAATTAGCTTATTGTGAGAATATTGCAATTGTCTGACAAAAGTGAAAAATGTAAATTTCCAATTTCAACCAAACATGCTAGAAATGCTCCAATTGAGCTAATTAGCTTATTGAGAGAATATTACAAACGTCTGACAAAACTGAAAAATGTAAATTTCCAATTTCAACCAAACATGCTAGAAATGCTCCAATTGAGCTAATTAGCTTATTGTGAGAATATTACAAACGTCTGACAAAACTGAAAAATGTAAATTTCCAATTTCAACCAAACATGCTAGAAATGCTCCAATTGAGCTAATTAGCTTATTGTGAGAATATTGCAATTGTTTGACAAAAGTGAAAAATGTAAAATTCCAATTTCAACCAAACATGCTAGAAATGCTCCAATTGAGCTAATTAGCTTATTGTGAGAACATTACAAACGTCTGACCAAACTGAAAAATGTAAATTTCCAATTTCAACAAAACATGCTAGAAATGCTCCAATTGAGCTAATTAGCTTATTGTGAGAATATTACAAACGTCTGACAAAACTGAAAAATGTAAATTTCCAATTTCAACCAAACATGCTAGAAATGTTCCAATTGAGCTAATTAGCTTATTGTGAGAATATTACAAACCTCTGACAAAAGTGAAAAATGTAAATTTCCAATTTCAACCAAACATGCTAGAAATGCTCCAATTGAGCTAATTAGCTTATTGTGAGAATATTGCAATTGTCTGACAAAAGTGAAAAATGTAAATTTCCAATTTCAACCAAACATGCTAGAAATGCTCCAATTGAGCTAATTAGCTTATTGTGAGAATATTACAAACGTCTGATAAAACTGAAAAATTTAAATTTCCAATTTCAATCAAACATGCTAGAAATGCTCCAATTGAGCTAATTAGCTTATTGTGAGAATATTGCAATTGTCTGACAAAAGTGAAAAATGTAAATTTCCAATTTCAACCAAACATGCTAGAAATGCTCCAATTGAGCTAATTAGCTTATTGAGAGAATATTACAAACGTCTGACAAAACTGAAAAATGTAAATTTCCAATTTCAACCAAACATGCTAGAAATGCTCCAATTGAGCTAATTAGCTTATTGTGAGAATATTACAAACGTCTGACAAAACTGAAAAATGTAAATTTCCAATTTCAACCAAACATGCTAGAAATGCTCCAATTGAGCTAATTAGCTTATTGTGAGAATATTGCAATTGTTTGACAAAAGTGAAAAATGTAAAATTCCAATTTCAACCAAACATGCTAGAAATGCTCCAATTGAGCTAATTAGCTTATTGAGAGAATATTGCAATTGTCTGACAAAAGTGAAAAATGTAAATTTCCAATTTCAACCAAACATGCTAGAAATGCTCCAATTGAGCTAATTAGCTTATTGTGAGAATATTACAAACGTCTGACAAAACTGAAAAATGTAAATTTCCAATTTCAACCAAACATGCTAGAAATGCTCCAATTGAGCTAATTAGCTTATTGTGAGAATATTACAAACGTCTGACAAAACTGAAAAATGTAAATTTCCAATTTCAACCAAACATGCTAGAAATGCTCCAATTGAGCTAATTAGCTTATTGTGAGAATATTACAAACGTCTGACAAAAGTGATAAATGTAAATTTCCAATTTCAACCAAACATGCTAGAAATGCTCCAATTGAGCTAATTAGCTTATTGTGAGAATATTACAAACGTCTGACAAAACTAAAGAATGTAAATTTCCAATTTCAACCAAACATGCTAGAAATGCTCCAATTGAGCTAATTAGCTTATTGTGAGAATATTACAAACGTCTGACAAAACTGAAAAATGTAATTTTCCAATTTCAACCAAACATGCTAGAAATGTTCCAATTGAGCTAATTAGCTTATTGTGAGAATATTACAAACGTCTGACAAAACTGAAAAATGTAAATTTCTAATTTCAACTAAACATGCTAGAAATGCTCCAATTGAGCTAATTAGCTTATTGTGAGAATATTGCAATTGTCTGACAAAAGTGAAAAATGTAAATTTCCAATTTCAACCAAACATGCTAGAAATGCTCCAATTGAGCTAATTAGCTTATTGTGAGAATATTACAAAGGTCTGACAAAACTGAAAAATGTAAATTTCCAATTTCAACCAAACATGCTAGAAATGCTCCAATTGAGCTAATTAGCTTATTGTGAGAATATTGCAATTGTCTGACAAAAGTGAAAAATGTAAATTTCCAATTTCAACCAAACATGCTAGAAATGCTCCAATTGAGCTAATTAGCTTATTGAGAGAATATTACAAACGTCTGACAAAAGTGAAAAATGTAAATTTCCAATTTCAACCAAACATGCTAGAAATGCTCCAATTGAGCTAATTAGCTTATTGTGAGAATATTACAAACGTCTGACAAAACTGAAAAATGTAAATTTCCAATTTCAACCAAACATGCTAGAAATGCTCCAATTGAGCTAATTAGCTTATTGTGAGAATATTGCAATTGTTTGACAAAAGTGAAAAATGTAAAATTCCAATTTCAACCAAACATGCTAGAAATGCTCCAATTGAGCTAATTAGCTTATTGTGAGAACATTACAAACGTCTGACCAAACTGAAAAATGTAAATTTCCAATTTCAACAAAACATGCTAGAAATGCTCCAATTGAGCTAATTAGCTTATTGTGAGAATATTACAAACGTCTGACAAAACTGAAAAATGTAAATTTCCAATTTCAACCAAACATGCTAGAAATGTTCCAATTGAGCTAATTAGCTTATTGTGAGAATATTACAAACCTCTGACAAAAGTGAAAAATGTAAATTTCCAATTTCAACCAAACATGCTAGAAATGCTCCAATTGAGCTAATTAGCTTATTGTGAGAATATTGCAATTGTCTGACAAAAGTGAAAAATGTAAATTTCCAATTTCAACCAAACATGCTAGAAATGCTCCAATTGAGCTAATTAGCTTATTGTGAGAATATTACAAACGTCTGATAAAACTGAAAAATTTAAATTTCCAATTTCAATCAAACATGCTAGAAATGCTCCAATTGAGCTAATTAGCTTATTGTGAGAATATTGCAATTGTCTGACAAAAGGGAAAAATGTAAATTTCCAATTTCAACCAAACATGCTAGAAATGCTCCAATTGAGCTAATTAGCTTATTGTGAGAATATTAAAAACGTCTGACCAAACTGAAAAATGTAAATTTCCAATTTCAACCAAACATGCTAGAAATGCTCCAATTGAGCTAATTAGCTTATTGTGAGAATATTACAAACGTCTGACAAAACTGAAAAATGTAAATTTCCAATTTCAACCAAACATGCTAGAAATGCTCCAATTGAGCTAATTAGCTTATTGTGAGAATATTACAAACGTCTGACAAAAGTGAAAAGAGTAATTTTCCAATTTCAACCAAACATGCTAGAAATGCTCCAATTGAGCTAATTAGCTTATTGTGAGAATATTGCAATTGTCTGACAAAAGTGAAAAATGTAAATTTCCATTTTCAACTAAACATGCTAGAAATGCTCCAATTGAGCTAATTAGCTTATTGTGAGAATATTGCAATTGTCTGACAAAAGTGAAAAATGTAAAATTCCAATTTCAACCAAACATGCTAGAAATGCTCCAATTGAGCTAATTAGCTTACTGTGAGAATATTGCAATTGTCTGACAAAAGTGAAAAATGTAAATTTCCAATTTCAACCAAACATGCTAGAAATGCTCCAATTGAGCTAATTAGCTTATTGTGAGAATATTACAAACGTCTGACAAAACTGAAAAATGTAAATTTCCAATTTCAACCAAACATGCTAGAAATGCTCCAATTGAGCTAATTAGCTTATTGTGAGAATATTACAAACGTCTGACAAAAGTGAAAAATGTAAATTTCCAATTTCAACCAAACATGCTAGAAATGCTCCAATTGAGCTAATTAGCTTATTGTGAGAATATTACAAACGTCTGACAAAACTAAAAAATGTAAATTTCCAATTTCAACCAAACATGCTAGAAATGCTCCAATTGAGCTAATTAGCTTATTGTGAGAATATTAAAAACGTCTGACAAAACTGAAAAATGTAAATTTCCAATTTCAACCAAACATGCTAGAAATGCTCCAATTGAGCTAATTAGCTTATTGTGAGAATATTACAAACGTCTGACAAAACTGAAAAATGTAAATTTCTAATTTCAACTAAACATGCTAGAAATGCTCCAATTGAGCTAATTAGCTTATTGTGAGAATATTGCAATTGTCTGACAAAAGTGAAAAATGTAAATTTCCAATTTCAACCAAACATGCTAGAAATGCTCCAATTGAGCTAATTAGCTTATTGAGAGAATATTACAAACGTCTGACAAAACTGAAAAATGTAAATTTCCAATTTCAACCAAACATGCTAGAAATGCTCCAATTGAGCTAATTAGCTTATTGTGAGAATATTACAAACGTCTGACAAAACTGAAAAATGTAAATTTCTAATTTCAACTAAACATGCTAGAAATGCTCCAATTGAGCTAATTAGCTTATTGTGAGAATATTGCAAGTGTCTGACAAAAGTGAAAAATGTAAATTTCCAATTTCAACCAAACATGCTAGAAATGCTCCAATTGAGCTAATTAGCTTATTGTGAGAATATTACAAAGGTCTGACAAAACTGAAAAATGTAAATTTCCAATTTCAACCAAACATGCTAGAAATGCTCCAATTGAGCTAATTAGCTTATTGTGAGAATATTGCAATTGTCTGACAAAAGTGAAAAATGTAAATTTCCAATTTCAACCAAACATGCTAGAAATGCTCCAATTGAGCTAATTAGCTTATTGAGAGAATATTACAAACGTCTGACAAAACTGAAAAATGTGAATTTCAAATTTCAACCAAACATGCTAGAAATGCTCCAATTGAGCTAATTAGCTTATTGTGAGAATATTACAAACGTCTGACAAAAGTGAAAAATGTAATTTTCCAATTTCAACCAAACATGCTAGAAATGCTTCAATTGAGCTAATTAGTTTATTGTGAGAATATTGCAATTGTCTGACAAAAGTGAAAAATGTAAATTTCCATTTTCAACTAAACATGCTAGAAATGCTCCAATTGAGCTAATTAGCTTATTGTGAGAATATTGCAATTGTCTGACAAAAGTGAAAAATGTAAATTTCCAATTTCAACCAAACATGCTAGAAATGCTCCAATTGAGCTAATTAGCTTACTGTGAGAATATTGCAATTGTCTGACAAATTTGAAAAATGTAAATTTCCAATTTCAACCAAACATGCTAGAAATGCTCCAATTGAGCTAATTAGCTGATTGTGAGAATATTACAAACGTCTGACAAAACTGAAAAATGTAAATTTCCAATTTCAACCAAACATGCTAGAAATGCTCCAATTGAGCTAATTAGCTTATTGTGAGAATATTACAAACGTCTGACAAAACTGAAAAATGTAAATTTCCAATTTCAACCAAACATGCTAGAAATGCTCCAATTGAGCTAATTAGCTTATTGTGAGAATATTACAAATGTCTGACAAAAGTGAAAAATGTAAATTTCCAATTTCAACCAAACATGCTAGAAATGCTCCAATTGAGCTAATTAGCTTATTGTGAGAATATTACAAACGTCTGACAAAACTAAAAAATGTAAATTTCCAATTTCAACCAAACATGCTAGAAATGCTCCAATTGAGCTAATTAGCTTATTGTGAGAATATTACAAACGTCTGACAAAACTAAAAAATGTAAATTTCCAATTTCAACCAAACATGCTAGAAATGCTCCAATTGAGCTAATTAGCTTATTGTGAGAATATTACAAACGTCTGACAAAACTGAAAAATGTAAATTTCCAATTTCAACCAAACATGCTAGAAATGCTCCAATTGAGCTAATTAGCTTATTGTGAGAATATTACAAACGTCTGACAAAAGTGAAAAATGTAAATTTCCAATTTCAACCAAACATGCTAGAAATGCTCCAATTGAGCTAATTAGCTTATTGTGAGAATATTACAAACGTCTGACAAAACTAAAAAATGTAAATTTCCAATTTCAACCAAACATGCTAGAAATGCTCCAATTGAGCTAATTAGCTTATTGTGAGAATATTACAAACGTCTGACAAAACTGAAAAATGTAAATTTCCAATTTCAACCAAACATGCTAGAAATGCTCCAATTGAGCTAATTAGCTTATTGTGAGAATATTACAAACGTCTGACAAAACTGAAAAATGTAAATTTCTAATTTCAACTAAACATGCTAGAAATGCTCCAATTGAGCTAATTAGCTTATTGTGAGAATATTGCAATTGTCTGACAAAAGTGAAAAATGTAAATTTCCAATTTCAACCAAACATGCTAGAAATGCTCCAATTGAGCTAATTAGCTTATTGTGAGAATATTGCAATTGTCTGACAAAAGTGAAAAATGTAAATTTCCAATTTCAACCAAACATGCTAGAAATGCTCCAATTGAGCTAATTAGCTTATTGAGAGAATATTACAAACGTCTGACAAAACTGAAAAATGTAAATTTCCAATTTCAACCAAACATGCTAGAAATGCTCCAATTGAGCTAATTAGCTTATTGTGAGAATATTACAAACGTCTGACAAAACTGAAAAATGTAAATTTCCAATTTCAACCAAACATGCTAGAAATGCTCCAATTGAGCTAATTAGCTTATTGTGAGAATATTGCAATTGTTTGACAAAAGTGAAAAATGTAAAATTCCAATTTCAACCAAACATGCTAGAAATGCTCCAATTGAGCTAATTAGCTTATTGTGAGAACATTACAAACGTCTGACCAAACTGAAAAATGTAAATTTCCAATTTCAACAAAACATGCTAGAAATGCTCCAATTGAGCTAATTAGCTTATTGTGAGAATATTACAAACGTCTGACAAAACTGAAAAATGTAAATTTCCAATTTCAACCAAACATGCTAGAAATGTTCCAATTGAGCTAATTAGCTTATTGTGAGAATATTACAAACCTCTGACAAAAGTGAAAAATGTAAATTTCCAATTTCAACCAAACATGCTAGAAATGCTCCAATTGAGCTAATTAGCTTATTGTGAGAATATTGCAATTGTCTGACAAAAGTGAAAAATGTAAATTTCCAATTTCAACCAAACATGCTAGAAATGCTCCAATTGAGCTAATTAGCTTATTGAGAGAATATTACAAACGTCTGACAAAACTGAAAAATGTAAATTTCCAATTTCAACCAAACATGCTAGAAATGCTCCAATTGAGCTAATTAGCTTATTGTGAGAATATTACAAACGTCTGACAAAACTGAAAAATGTAAATTTCCAATTTCAACCAAACATGCTAGAAATGCTCCAATTGAGCTAATTAGCTTATTGTGAGAATATTGCAATTGTTTGACAAAAGTGAAAAATGTAAAATTCCAATTTCAACCAAACATGCTAGAAATGCTCCAATTGAGCTAATTAGCTTATTGTGAGAATATTACAAACGTCTGATAAAACTGAAAAATTTAAATTTCCAATTTCAATCAAACATGCTAGAAATGCTCCAATTGAGCTAATTAGCTTATTGTGAGAATATTGCAATTGTCTGACAAAAGGGAAAAATGTAAATTTCCAATTTCAACCAAACATGCTAGAAATGCTCCAATTGAGCTAATTAGCTTATTGTGAGAATATTACAAACGTCTGACCAAACTGAAAAATGTAAATTTCCAATTTCAACCAAACATGCTAGAAATGCTCCAATTGAGCTAATTAGCTTATTGTGAGAATATTACAAACGTCTGACAAAACTGAAAAATGTAAATTTCTAATTTCAACTAAACATGCTAGAAATGCTCCAATTGAGCTAATTAGCTTATTGTGAGAATATTGCAAGTGTCTGACAAAAGTGAAAAATGTAAATTTCCAATTTCAACCAAACATGCTAGAAATGCTCCAATTGAGCTAATTAGCTTATTGTGAGAATATTACAAAGGTCTGACAAAACTGAAAAATGTAAATTTCCAATTTCAACCAAACATGCTAGAAATGCTCCAATTGAGCTAATTAGCTTATTGTGAGAATATTGCAATTGTCTGACAAAAGTGAAAAATGTAAATTTCCAATTTCAACCAAACATGCTAGAAATGCTCCAATTGAGCTAATTAGCTTATTGAGAGAATATTACAAACGTCTGACAAAACTGAAAAATGTGAATTTCCAATTTCAACCAAACATGCTAGAAATGCTCCAATTGAGCTAATTAGCTTATTGTGAGAATATTACAAACGTCTGACAAAAGTGAAAAATGTAATTTTCCAATTTCAACCAAACATGCTAGAAATGCTTCAATTGAGCTAATTAGCTTATTCTGAGAATATTGCAATTGTCTGACAAAAGTGAAAAATGTAAATTTCCATTTTCAACTAAACATGCTAGAAATGCTCCAATTGAGCTAATTAGCTTATTGTGAGAATATTGCAATTGTCTGACAAAAGTGAAAAATGTAAATTTCCAATTTCAACCAAACATGCTAGAAATGCTCCAATTGAGCTAATTAGCTTATTGTGAGAATATTACAAACGTCTGACAAAACTGAAAAATGTAAATTTCCAATTTCAACCAAACATGCTAGAAATGCTCCAATTGAGCTAATTAGCTTATTGTGAGAATATTACAAACGTCTGACAAAAGTGAAAAATGTAAATTTCCAATTTCAACCAAACATGCTAGAAATGCTCCAATTGAGCTAATTAGCTTATTGTGAGAATATTACAAACGTCTGACAAAACTAAAAAATGTAAATTTCCAAATTTACATTTTTCACTTTTGTCAGACAATTGCAATATTCTCACAATAAGCTAATTAGCTCAATTGGAGCATTTCTAGCATGTTTAGTTGAAATTGGAAATTTACATTTTTCACTTTTGTCAGACAATTGCAATATTCTCACAATAAGCTAATTAGCTCAATTGGAGCATTTCTAGCATGTTTGGTTGAAATAGGAAATTCACATTTTTCAGCTTTGTCAGACGTTTGTAATATTCTCACAATAAGCTAATTAGCTCAATTGGAGCATTTCTAGCATGTTTGGTTGAAATTGGAAATTTACATTTTTCAGTTTTGTCAGACGTTTGTAATATTCTCACAATAAGCTAATTAGCTCAATTGGAGCATTTCTAGCATGTTTGGTTGAAATTGGAAATTTACATTTTTCACTTTTGTCAGACAATTGCAATATTCTCACAATAAACTAATTAGCTCAATTGGAGCATTTCTAGCATGTTTGGTTGAAATTGAAAATTTACATTTTTTCACTTTTGTCAGACAATTGCAATATTCTCACAATAAGCTAATTAGCTCAATTGGAGCATTTCTAGCATGTTTGGTTGAAATTGGAAATTTACATGTTTCACTTTTGTCAGACAATTGCAATATTCTCACAATAAGCTAATTAGCTCAATTGGAGCATTTCTAGCATGTTTGGTTGAAATTGGAAATTTACATTTTTCAGTTTTGTCAGACGTTTGTAATATTCTCACAATAAGCTAATTAGCTCAATTGGAGCATTTCTAGCATGTTTGGTTGAAGTTGGAAATTTACATTTTTCAGTTTTGTCAGACGTTTATAATTTTCTCACAATAAGCTAATTAGCTCAATTGGAGCAATTCTAGCATGTTTGGTTGAAATTGGAAATTTACATTTATCAGTTTTGTCAGACGTTTGTAATATTCTCACAAAAAGCTAATTAGCTCAAATGGAGCATTTCTAGCATGTTTGGTTGAAATTGGAAATTTACATTTTTCACTTTTGTCAGACAATTGCAATATTCTCACAATAAGCTAATTAGCTCAATTGGAGCATTTCTAGCATGTTTGGTTGAAATTGGAAATTTACAATTTTCATTTTTGTCAGACAATTGCAATATTCTCACAATAAGCTAATTAGCTCAATTGGAGCATTTCTAGCATGTTTGGTTGAAATTGGAAATTTACATTTTTCAGTTTTGTCAGACGTTTGTAATATTCTCACAATAAGCTAATTAGCTCAATTGGAGCATTTCTAGCATGTTTGGTTGAAATTGGAAATTTACATTTTTCACTTCTGTCAGACAATTGCAATATTCTCACAATAAGCTAATTAGCTCAATTGGAGCATTTCTAGCATGTTTGGTTGAAATTGGAAATTTACATTTTTCACTTTTGTCAGACAATTGCAATATTCTCACAATAAGCTATTTAGCTCAATTGGAGCATTTCTAGCATGTTTGGTTGAAATTGGAAAATTACATTTTTCACTTTTGTCAGACGTTTGTAATATTCTCACAATAAGCTAATTAGCTCAATTGGAACATTTCTAGCATGTTTGGTTGAAATTGGAAATTTACATTTTTTAGTTTTGTCAGACGTTTGTAATATTCTCACAATAAGCTAATTAGCTCAATTGGAGCATTTCTAGCTTGTTTGGTTGAAATTGGAAATTTACATTTTTCAATTTGGTCAGACGTTTGTAATATTCTCACAATAAGCTAATTAGCTCAATTGGAGCATTTCTAGCATGTTTGGTTGAAATTGAAAATTTACATTTTTCAGTGTTGTCAGAGGTTTGTAATATTCTCACAATAAGCTAACAAGCTCAATTGGAGCATTTCTAGCATGTTTGGTTGAAATTGAAAATTTACATTTTTCAGTTTTGTCAGACGTTTGTAATATTCTCACAATAAGCTAATTAGCTCAATTGGAGCATTTCTAGCATGTTTAGTTGAAATTGGAAATTTACATTTTTCAGTTTTGTCAGACGTTTGTAATATTCTCACAATAAGCTAATTAGCTCAATTGGAGCATTTCTAGCATGTTTGGTTGAAATTGGAAATTTACATTTTTCAGTTTTGTCAGACGTTTGTAATATTCTCACAATAAGCTAATTAGCTCAATTGGAGCATTTCTAGCATGTTTAGTTGAAATTGGAAATTTGCATTTTTCACTTTTGTCAGACAATTGCAATATTCTCCCAATAAGCTAATTAGCTCAATTGGAGCATTTCTAGCATGTTTGGTTGAAATTGGAAATTTACATTTTTCAGTTTTGTCAGACGTTTGTAAAATTCTTATAGTAGGCTTATTTGCGCAATTTGAGCATTTCTAGCATGTTTGGTTGAAATTGGAAATTTACACTTATCAGTTTTGTCAGACATTTGTAATATTCTCACAAAAAGCTAATTAGCTCAAATGGAGCATTTCTAGCATGTTTGGTTGAAATTGGAAATTTACATTTTTCAGTTTTGTCAGACGTTTGTAATATGCTCACAATAAGCTAATTAGCTCAATTGGAGCATTTCTAGCATGTTTGGTTGAAATTGGAAGTTTACATTTTTCACTTTTGTCAGACAATTGCAATATTCTCACAATAAGCTAATTAGCTCAATTGGAGCATTTCTAGCATGTTTGGTTGAAATTGGAAATTTAAATTTTTCAGTTTTGTCAGACGTTTGTAAAATTCTTACAGTAGGCTTATATGCGCAATTTGAGCATTTCTAGCATGTTTGGTTGAAATTGGAAATTTACATTTTTCACTTTTGTCAGACGTTTGTAATATTCTCACAATAAGCTAATTAGCTCAATAGGAGCATTTCTAGCATGTTTGGTTGAAATTGGAAATTTACATTTTTCGCTTTTGTCAGACAATTGCAATATTCTCACAATAAGCTAATTAGCTCAATTGGAGCATTTCTAGCATGTTTGGTTGAAATTGGAAATTTACATTTTTCAGTTTTGTCAGACGTTTGTAATATTCTCACAATAAGCTAATTAGCTCAATTGGAGCATTTCTAGCATGTTTGGTTGAAATTGGAAATTTACATTTTTCAGTTTTGTCAGACGTTTGTACACTTCTTACAGTAAGCTTATTCTCGCATTTGGAGCATTTCTAGCATGTTTGGTTGAAATTGGAAATTTACATTTTTCAGTTTTGTCAGACGTTTGTAATATTCTCAAAATAAGCTAATTAGCTCAATTGGAGCATTTCTAGCATGTTTAGTTGAAATTGGAAATTTGCATTTTTCACTTTTGTCAGGTAATTGCAATATTCTCACAATAAGCTAATTAGCTCAATTGGAGCATTTCTAGCATGTTTGGTTGAAATTGGAAATTCACATTTTTCAGCTTTGTCAGACGTTTGTAATATTCTCACAATAAGCTAATTAGCTCAATTGGAGCATTTCTAGCATGTTTGGTTGAAATTGGAAATTTACATTTTTCAGTTTTGTCAGACGTTTGTAATATTCTCACAATAAGCTAATTAGCTCAATTGGAGCATTTCTAGCATGTTTGGTTGAAATTGGAAATTTACATTTATCAGTTTTGTCAGACGTTTGTAATATTCTCACAAAAAGCTAATTAGCTCAAATGGAGCATTTCTAGCATGTTTGGTTGAAATTGGAAATTTACATTTTTCACTTTTGTCAGACAATTGCAATATTCTCACAATAAGCTAATTAGCTCAATTGGAGCATTTCTAGCATGTTTAGTTGAAATTGGAAATTTACATTTTTCTCTTTTGTCAGACAATTGCAATATTCTCACAATAAGCTAATTAGCTCAATTGGAGCATTTCTAGCATGTTTGGTTGAAATAGGAAATTCACATTTTTCAGCTTTGTCAGACGTTTGTAATATTCTCACAATAAGCTAATTAGCTCAATTGGAGCATTTCTAGCATGTTTGGTTGAAATTGGAAATTTACATTTTTCAGTTTTGTCAGACGTTTGTAATATTCTCACAATAAGCTAATTAGCTCAATTGGAGCATTTCTAGCATGTTTGGTTGAAATTGGAAATTTACATTTTTCACTTTTGTCAGACGTTTGTAATATTCTTAAATTTGTAATATTCTGTAAATTTCCAATTTCAACCAAACATGCTAGAAATGCTCCAATTGAGCTAATTAGCTTATTGTGGGAATATTACAAACGTCTGACAAAACTGAAAAATGTAAATTTCCAATTTCAACCAAACATGCTAGAAATGCTCCAATTGAGCTAATTAGCTTATTGTGAGAATATTACAAACGTCTGACAAAAGTGAAAAGAGTAATTTTCCAATTTCAACCAAACATGCTAGAAATGCTCCAATTGAGCTAATTAGCTTATTGTGAGAATATTGCAATTGTCTGACAAAAGTGAAAAATGTAAATTTCCATTTTCAACTAAACATGCTAGAAATGCTCCAATTGAGCTAATTAGCTTATTGTGAGAATATTGCAATTGTCTGACAAAAGTGAAAAATGTAAAATTCCAATTTCAACCAAACATGCTAGAAATGCTCCAATTGAGCTAATTAGCTTACTGTGAGAATATTGCAATTGTCTGACAAAAGTGAAAAATGTAAATTTCCAATTTCAACCAAACATGCTAGAAATGCTCCAATTGAGCTAATTAGCTTATTGTGAGGATATTACAAACGTCTGACAAAACTGAAAAATGTAAATTTCCAATTTCAACCAAACATGCTAGAAATGCTCCAATTGAGCTAATTAGCTTATTGTGAGAATATTACAAACGTCTGACAAAACTGAAAAATGTAAATTTCCAATTTCAACCAAACATGCTAGAAATGCTCCAATTGAGCTAATTAGCTTATTGTGAGAATATTACAAACGTCTGACAAAACTGAAAAATGTAAATTTCCAATTTCAACCAAACATGCTAGAAATGCTCCAATTGAGCTAATTAGCTTATTGTGAGAATATTACAAACGTCTGACAAAAGTGAAAAATGTAAATTTCCAATTTCAACCAAACATGCTAGAAATGCTCCAATTGAGCTAATTAGCTTATTGTGAGAATATTACAAACGTCTGACAAAACTAAAAAATGTAAATTTCCAATTTCAACCAAACATGCTAGAAATGCTCCAATTGAGCTAATTAGCTTATTGTGAGAATATTAAAAACGTCTGACAAAACTGAAAAATGTAAATTTCCAATTTCAACCAAACATGCTAGAAATGCTCCAATTGAGCTAATTAGCTTATTGTGAGAATATTACAAACGTCTGACAAAACTGAAAAATGTAAATTTCTAATTTCAACTAAACATGCTAGAAATGCTCCAATTGAGCTAATTAGCTTATTGTGAGAATATTGCAATTGTCTGACAAAAGTGAAAAATGTAAATTTCCAATTTCAACCAAACATGCTAGAAATGCTCCAATTGAGCTAATTAGCTTATTGAGAGAATATTACAAACGTCTGACAAAACTGAAAAATGTAAATTTCCAATTTCAACCAAACATGCTAGAAATGCTCCAATTGAGCTAATTAGCTTATTGTGAGAATTGTGATGGAAACTTGCCGTACCATCTCCTTTTTAGTTATTATTATTAGAGTTGTGTGCTCTTGGTTATTTTATATAGTCACGCCCCTAGAGGAGGTTGGCCCTAGCCACCTCATTTACATATTTTGTTATATATAAGGCCGTGTCTATCGGCCTAGAAGTTGTTCAATACATGCTTTGCATTTGAACCCACACTCTTCTATTTCTTTGCGCAATACAGAAACACACTGAGCTCTTGCGTACTCCAAGCTTAAGTCCTTCGGACTGCGCTTTGGGAGTAGGGTTAGAAATACTCTGTCGACCCGCGTCGACCTCAGGTCGACCTTGTCGTACGAGCAGTATATCTCCCAGGGAGCAATTCCTGGTGTAGGTAGTTGTGATTGGCCGGTGGTGTAAGTCGACCTAGTCGCCTCCGCGTGTTGGTCTACGAGCAATACTTACACGGCCCCTGTGGAGGGTGAATGCAGACCGGTAGAGTAAGCCGACCCAGGTCGCCTCTACGTGTAGGTCGCAGGATCTAACACACTGGTGGCAGCAGTGGGATTGACCACGAACTTCGAAGATAAGCTTTGTAACCATGCCAAGCAGCCGACGGAGTGCTACCAGAAATCTGGCTGAGGCAGAGTTGCACCAGGTCGACCAGATTGGTCAACTGACAGAGGCTATCACTAGAGCCTTACAGATACCCCGAGGGGGAGCCAACTTCAAGCCTCCGAAGTTCGATGGGAGTGAGGATGTAGAACTATTCATCTCCCAATTCGAAGAGGTCGCGGAAGCAAATGAGTGGAATGAGAAGGCCACGCTCCTCCACCTGCGGGAGACTCTGAAGGACGGAGCCAGAGGATGCAGTCGAGGGGACTCACCTGCCTCCATCTTCTCGGCTTTACGCATGAAGTACGGGCTCTCCCCGAGAGAGGCTAGGAGTAAACTCCACCTGAAAAGAGAACCCAAGACGAGTCTCCAAGAGCATGCCACAGAGATGGAGCGTCTGGTGAAAATAGCATACGCTGACCTCCCAGAATCCTACCATTCCAGTATGGCCCTGGAGGCGTTTTCCCTAACACTGGGAAATACGCCCCTCCAACGCCACCTGTTAGCGATGAAGGCACAGAGCTTGGAAGAAGCAGTGCAGGCGGGGAACGAGTTCCTGCAAATCCAGCCCACTCTTCCTCGATCTGGTGCCCGACCCCTAGTAATGACGGTGGAGGAGGAAGAAGTTGCCCCCGCTACAGTCGCCCCCGTCCACTCGGAACCCCCATCAGCCACCTTGAACGACGTCCTGATGGCTATAAAGGGGTTAGCAGATGGACTAAAGGGAGGGGAGCTGTTGGGGCAACGAGGAGTGAGCAAAAGGGGACCAAATTGTTGGGGTTGCGGCCAGGCAGGGCACATCCAACGCCGGTGTCCCCAAGCCCCCCATGGACAACAGCCTCAGGTTACGAGGCCGGGAAACGGTTACCATCCACAGCAGTAGGGGGAAGTACTGACTGTGGATCAAATCTACCCTCGCAAGGACAGTGGCAACAGCCACGACGGACTAGGCGACGCAGGCTCCCCCCCTGCTCGCCACCGGTCCCCTTGCATAACCCATATCAACCCTTACCTGAGTGTGCAGGTCTCCCACTCTCAGAAGCCAAGGACGAAGCCTACGTCTGGCCTAAGCCGTCTCGGCCTCCCAAGAAGGCCCCCCAGAAGACTAGCAAAGCCAGACGGGCCCACGGAGACGAAGCATGGAAGCCGCATAATAGCAGCTACTTCTTGCCAGGTCGCATCGGAGGTCAGCCCGTCCAGTTCCTCGTGGACACCGGGTGTACCTCTAATTTGTTGGGACGACATGTCTTTGAGCGGTTACCCAAAGACGTCAAGAGCAAATTGGAGGTCCGGGAGGACTATGGGCGAATGGCAGATGGCACCCGGCTGCAGTTCCACGGACTTATCACTCTCCCGGTCAGAGTCAGGAGTGTCCAGGTTACTGTGTCTCTCGTGGTGTGTGCCCTGAAGGAGGATGCCATCCTGGGCATGCCTTTCCTGGTCGACCACCACTGCGAGATGAACTTCCAACAACCCACGTTGGTGTTAAATGGACAGAAGTTGACGTGCACGGACCGAGAGGGTCGACCTCTGACAAGCAGCGTGCAGATAATGCGAGCCACAACGCTTCCCCCTCGAACCGAGGTCCTGGTTGCCGGACGTCTCACGTCGTCCTCCTATCAACCAGTCGGGTTAATTGAGGGAACGAAGGATGGATATATGGTGGCCGCCAGCCTACACCAACCCGGTGAGAAGGGGAGAGTGGCCATCCGTTGTATGAACCCCACCGACCATCCCGTCAGCGTGACGGCAGGAACGGTCGTGGGGCAATACACTGGGGTCGGGCCGGACGAAATAGGGGCCCCCTGGACAGCGAAGGGAGAAGCCGAGGTTTCCAAAGAAACTCCCCCTTCTGTCTCCAATGTACCACCCCACATGCTGGACCTGCTCCAACAGGCGGCACCACATTGCTCGTCCCCTACCGAGCACCGAAGAATGAAAGACCTCTTGACCCGCTATGCGGATGTGTTCAGCCAAGGGAGCGAGGACATGGGACGTACCACCCTGGTACAACACGAGATCCCCCCCCTTCCAGAGGCGCAACCCATCCGTCAACACCCATACCGTGTAGGACACGAAAAGGAGGCCGAGATCGAACGACAGGTTTCGGCCCTGGAAAAGCAAGGCATGATTGAGCCCGCTCACGGGGCCTGGAGCTCTCCGGTGGTCTTGGTGAGGAAGAAGGACGGGGCGTGGCGATTGTGTGTAGACTACAGGAAACTTAATAGTGTCACTCGCCAGGACGCCTACCCCCTCCCCCGGATTGATGAGAGCTTGGACGCCTTGTCTGGCAGTAGGTTCTTCAGTACCTTGGACATGATGAGCGGGTACTGGCAGGTACCCCTCTCCGCCGAGGCCCAGGAGCGGTCGGCGTTCGCCACACGCAGTGGGTTGTGGAGGTGGAAGGTGCTCCCCTTTGGACTGACCTCCGCCCCAGCTACCTTCCAGCGGCTGATGGAACGTGTCCTCCAAGGGCTACACTGGAAAACCCTGCTGCTGTACCTCGATGACATCATCGTCATGTCAGCCGACTTCTCCAGTCATGTCACTAGGTTGGCCGAGGTGTTGGAGCGACTGAGGCAGGCCGGGCTGAAATTAAAGCCCTCCAAATGCAGCTTGTTTCAGACCCAAGTCAAATACCTGGGCCATGTAGTCAGCAGCACAGGGGTGGCTACCGACCCTGAAAAGATTCAGGCTATAAGTGGATGGGCAGCACCCCAAGATGTGACGCAGCTAAGGTCATACTTGGGTACCACTGGGTACTATCACAGATATGTGCCGGACTATGCCTCGGTCGCCAAACCTCTCACCTTGTTGACCGGCGAAGGGGTCCCCTGGAAATGGGGAGAAGAGGAGCAGGAAGCTTTTCTTAGGCTCAAATGGTCGCTGACACACGCCCCAGTACTGGCATATCCCGACCCCTCCTTGCCCTATGTACTAGATACTGATGCTAGTAATGTAGGGACTGGGGCTGTGTTATCCCAGGTCCAGCAGGGCACGGAGCGACCCATAGCCTACTATAGTAAGACCCTCTCCTCCGCCGAACGCAATTACTGCGTAACCAGAAGGGAGCTACTGGCAGTGGTGCAGGCTGTCCGGCATTTCCGGCCCTACCTATATGGCAGAGAGTTCACCATCCGAACCGACCATGCCTCCTTGGTTTGGTTACACCGGAGGAAGGAACCCTCTTGCCAGGTGGCCCGGTGGCTGGAGAGTCTGGCCGAGCACAAGTACCGAATAATCCATCGAAAAGGCGATAAACACGGGAACGCCGATGGATTGAGTCGACGACAGTGCGTCGACTGCCGGCAGTGTGCTGCTATTGAGAAGCGGGACCAAGGGCCAACGAGGTCGCAAGTATACGACTCCCTCATAAACTCGGGGACGAATCGGGCCACTGCTGTGCCAGTGGACCAAGTTCCGGTACGGCCGCCAAGAGGCGCCGGAATATCCAGTCCCAACCCCTGCCAGTTGGATGAGGAGGAATGGCCTCAACTACCTGGCAACGGACCGGTTTTAGGGCATGGCCCCCCGATTCTCACACCAACCAAACCAGTTCCGGTGCAGCAGCCGGGCGGGGCAGGAACACCTAGAGTGTTGGATTCCCCTCCCAAAAGACCTCAGGATCTTCAGTCACCAGTCGTCAAGATGACCGGCGAAACCAAAAACTTGGATGGAACTAGTGAAAGAACAGTCAAAGAGGTCCCAGAACAACTGACAGTAGTACAGACCCCGCTGGACGAAGTGCGGGCACTACAACAAAGGGCCACTACCGACCTAGGGGTCATTTATCAAGCCGTCAGAGACCGGAAAGGAGTGGAAGAAGCCGTGCTACGAGTGGGCAGCCCCGAGCTGCAACGATTGGCCCGGATGTTTCACCAACTCCAGCTCGACGAGTCGGGCGTGCTGACTCTCCATCTTACCCAGAATGGGCGAGAAAAGGTAGTGGTGGTCTGCCCGAAAACCTTGAGACAGGAGATCCTGTGGAAAGCCCACGAGCAAACACACTGCGGGGTGGAGAAGACCTTGAAACGCGTCCAGTTAGACTGGTATTGGCCAGGTATGGCCGGAGATATCCGGAGAGCAGTCCTCTCTTGCGAGGTTTGCCAGAGGGCCAAAACAGGAAAGGGGCGGACTTCCGGGAATAGACAACGGCTGTACGCCGGGAGGCCGTGGCAACGCCTAGCCGTAGATTTGGTGGGACCCCTGCCTCCGACCCCTCGTGGAAATAGTTGGGTGCTGGTGCTCACTGATCACTTCACTAGGTGGTCAGATGCGTTAGCCATCCCTGACGCTACAGCCCCTACGGTAGCCCAGATCCTGGACGAAAGAGTATTTAGTTACTTTGGGCTACCCGAGATCATCCATACCGACCAGGGGAGCCAATTTGAATCTTCATTATTCCAGGAGCTATGCGACTTGTGGGGAGTCGAGAAGTCTCGGACCACCCCGTACCATCCCGAAGGGAATGGGGTGGTCGAGAGAAACAATCGCGTATTGGGTGACTCCCTGCGAGCTCTCTTGCTGGGTAGAGGGCAGGAAGATTGGGACCAGCTATTGCCACAAGTCATGAGGACGCTGCGAGGGTTACCACATTCCGCAACTAAAGAAACTCCCAATTATCTGATGTTAGGTCGGGAACTACGTCTTCCTGACCAATTGCAGTATGGGAATAGACTAGAATCATTCACAAGCATACATGAGTATGTGCAGACGGTACACGACCGGTTGGTACAAGCCCATACCCTCCTCAGAGATAGGCAAAAAGAAATCGTGTCAACCGACACGAGAGAGCCTCCGTTATTCAATGAAGGTGACCTCGTGTGGTTGCTGAGCAAGCGGCGGAGAAGAGGGGAAAACCCGAAGCTAGCGGCCAAGTACTTGGGGCCCTATCGCGTGTTGAAGAGTCACGAAAACCACACTTATGAGATCGAGAAGTATGGACAACGATCTATCCAAGCGGAGGGAAGATTACGACTCTGTCGCCCCAGTCCGGTACAACAAGGACGAGCCCCAGTGGAAGTCGAGCCTGCTCGCCGTCCCAACATGAGGGGCCGACCCAGAAGGCAAATCGCACGAGGAAACGACAATCCAGAAGTAGTTATTTCGGAGTTACCCCTGCCTAGCCAACTAACAGAGTTGCGAATACCTCAGTCGCCAGGAAGGTCAGAAACACTCCGGATTCCCAGGAGGGACTCCTTGGTTCCCCCAGGAGAGCACAATCCTACCTCGAGGGTTGACCCCGACCCTGGCGACGAGTTGCTACCCGAGGAAGAGAGGGCCACAGAAAATATGGGAGCCCAGGCTAGTGATACCGGGGTTAGAGAGGTACCACGGCCTCAACGAATCAGGAGGCCTCCCGCGTACTTGGCCGATTACGACACCAGCACCGTCCAATCGGGAGAAGCCCTCGGGGTTCAAGGCCAGAAGGCGGCCATTTTGGGTCCCAGACAGAACGCGCTCATTACTTGTTACAACCTCGAGGCGCACACACCCATATCTTTTCCCAACATGGAGATCACCAAAGAAACCGTAAAGAGCCGGCTGGGGGACGTACGACCCCGGGTCACAGTGGATACCTTACGAGAAGAGGCCTCCAACCTCCGACGGGCGGCTCGTCGCCTGGAGGATCTGGCAAATCGTATGTCGACATCCCAGACGACCCGGTCGACATAACTATCCGTATTTCCCTTGGTATTTAGTAATTGCGGTCTCTTATATTATTATATTCCCTTTTCTTTGTTTGTTTTGTTGTAGCTAGTTGGTGTGTTCCTATATTTCTTGTATTTTTTTTCTTTTCTTGTGTTTTTTTTGTATATAGCCGATAGCCGTCTATAGGGGCGGCGTGTGTGATGGAAACTTGCCGTACCATCTCCTTTTTAGTTATTATTATTAGAGTTGTGTGCTCTTGGTTATTTTATATAGTCACGCCCCTAGAGGAGGTTGGCCCTAGCCACCTCATTTACATATTTTGTTATATATAAGGCCGTGTCTATCGGCCTAGAAGTTGTTCAATACATGCTTTGCATTTGAACCCACACTCTTCTATTTCTTTGCGCAATACAGAAACACACTGAGCTCTTGCGTACTCCAAGCTTAAGTCCTTCGGACTGCGCTTTGGGAGTAGGGTTAGAAATACTCTGTCGACCCGCGTCGACCTCAGGTCGACCTTGTCGTACGAGCAGTATATCTCCCAGGGAGCAATTCCTGGTGTAGGTAGTTGTGATTGGCCGGTGGTGTAAGTCGACCTAGTCGCCTCCGCGTGTTGGTCTACGAGCAATACTTACACGGCCCCTGTGGAGGGTGAATGCAGACCGGTAGAGTAAGCCGACCCAGGTCGCCTCTACGTGTAGGTCGCAGGATCTAACACAGAATATTACAAACGTCTGACCAAACTGAAAAATGTAAATTTCTAATTTCAACTAAACATGCTAGAAATGCTCCAATTGAGCTAATTAGCTTATTGTGAGAATATTGCAAGTGTCTGACAAAAGTGAAAAATGTAAATTTCCAATTTCAACCAAACATGCTAGAAATGCTCCAATTGAGCTAATTAGCTTATTGTGAGAATATTACAAAGGTCTGACAAAACTGAAAAATGTAAATTTCCAATTTCAACCAAACATGCTAGAAATGCTCCAATTGAGCTAATTAGCTTATTGTGAGAATATTGCAATTGTCTGACAAAAGTGAAAAATGTAAATTTCCAATTTCAACCAAACATGCTAGAAATGCTCCAATTGAGCTAATTAGCTTATTGAGAGAATATTACAAACGTCTGACAAAACTGAAAAATGTGAATTTCAAATTTCAACCAAACATGCTAGAAATGCTCCAATTGAGCTAATTAGCTTATTGTGAGAATATTACAAACGTCTGACAAAAGTGAAAAATGTAATTTTCCAATTTCAACCAAACATGCTAGAAATGCTTCAATTGAGCTAATTAGCTTATTGTGAGAATATTGCAATTGTCTGACAAAAGTGAAAAATGTAAATTTCCATTTTCAACTAAACATGCTAGAAATGCTCCAATTGAGCTAATTAGCTTATTGTGAGAATATTGCAATTGTCTGACAAAAGTGAAAAATGTAAATTTCCAATTTCAACCAAACATGCTAGAAATGCTCCAATTGAGCTAATTAGCTTACTGTGAGAATATTGCAATTGTCTGACAAAATTGAAAAATGTAAATTTCCAATTTCAACCAAACATGCTAGAAATGCTCCAATTGAGCTAATTAGCTTATTGTGAGAATATTACAAACGTCTGACAAAACTGAAAAATGTAAATTTCCAATTTCAACCAAACATGCTAGAAATGCTCCAATTGAGCTAATTAGCTTATTGTGAGAATATTACAAACGTCTGACAAAACTGAAAAATGTAAATTTCCAATTTCAACCAAACATGCTAGAAATGCTCCAATTGAGCTAATTAGCTTATTGTGAGAATATTACAAACGTCTGACAAAAGTGAAAAATGTAAATTTCCAATTTCAACCAAACATGCTAGAAATGCTCCAATTGAGCTAATTAGCTTATTGTGAGAATATTACAAACGTCTGACAAAACTAAAAAATGTAAATTTCCAATTTCAACCAAACATGCTAGAAATGCTCCAATTGAGCTAATTAGCTTATTGTGAGAATATTACAAACGTCTGACAAAACTAAAAAATGTAAATTTCCAATTTCAACCAAACATGCTAGAAATGCTCCAATTGAGCTAATTAGCTTATTGTGAGAATATTACAAACGTCTGACAAAACTGAAAAATGTAAATTTCCAATTTCAACCAAACATGCTAGAAATGCTCCAATTGAGCTAATTAGCTTATTGTGAGAATATTACAAACGTCTGACAAAAGTGAAAAATGTAAATTTCCAATTTCAACCAAACATGCTAGAAATGCTCCAATTGAGCTAATTAGCTTATTGTGAGAATTGTGTTAGATCCTGCGACCTACACGTAGAGGCGACCTGGGTCGGCTTACTCTACCGGTCTGCATTCACCCTCCCTAGGGGCCGTGTAAGTATTGCTCGTAGACCAACACGCGGAGGCGACTAGGTCGACCTACACCACCGGCCAATCACAACTACCTACACCAGGAATTGCTCCCTGGGAGATATACTGCTCGTACGACAAGGTCGACCTGAGGTCGACGCGGGTCGACAGAGTATTTCTAACCCTACTCCCAAAGCGCAGTCCGAAGGACTTAAGCTTGGAGTACGCAGGAGCTCAGTGTGTTTCTGTATTGCGCAAAGAAATAGAAGAGTGTGGGTTCAAATGCAAAGCATGTATTGAACAACTTCTAGGCCGATAGACACGGCCTTATATATAACAAAATATGTAAATGAGGTTGGCTAGGGCCAACCTCCTCTAGGGGCGTGACTATATAAAATAACCAAGGGCACACAACTCTAATAATAATAACAACTAAAAAGGAGATGGTACGGCAAGTTTCCATCACATACGCCGCCCCTATAGACGGCTATCGGCTATATACAAAAAAACACACAAAAGAAAAAAAATACAAGAAATATATGAACACACCAACTAGCTACTACAAAACAGGCAAAAACAAAAAAAAGAATATAATAATATGAGAAACCGCAATCACTAAACACCAAGGGAAATACGGATAAATCATGTCGACCGGGTCATCTGGGGTGTCGACATGCGGTTGGCTAGATCCTCCAGGCGACGAGCCGCCCGTCGGAGGTTGGAGGCCTCCTCTCGTAAAGCATCTACCGTGACCCGGGGTCGTACTTCCCCCAGCCGACTCTGGATGCTGCCGATTGTTGTTAACCTTCTAGGGGCTGGGACTGGTCGTTCCCGTCTAGGTGGACTGGACCACTTCTTTTTCGGGGGAGAAGGGAGAGGTGCCGGGGGTCCTCTTCGAGTAGGTGGCTTCTTAATCGGCCCGTAGGGTGTAGGCTTCTCAAAAGCCGGAGGATTGTTTAATTTCACCCTTTTGCTCCAGGTCGGATAACTATCTCGGTCGACCTCGTATATATTAATCCCCTTTCCACCGTGCGCCTTCCTTACTTCGGCATCCTTGATCCGAGCCTGATGTTTGGCAATCGTATCTCGAGATGTGGAATTTCTTCCACATTTGCAGAAAAAGCGGGTAAAGTGCTGGGCGATGTGGATCCTGCGCCGTCGCGGGGTAGAGAGTAGTTGCTGGCACAGTGGACAATTCGTACCTTTCTCTTGACAGAGTTTCGAGATTGCTTTAGCTGTCTCTGCCGCAATCCATTTGGTTGGTAGTGGAGTGGGTGGAACGCGATTATCCGAAGAATCTGTTTCTGAATCGTCTAGGGTTTCACCGGGCGCTGGGTGGAGCTCCAACGGTAGGATCTTCACTTCTGGCAACATGGGTAGAGCTCCGATGATCGGTGCCGACTCCTTTACAGTTTCTTGGGTGATCTCCATGTCGAGAAAAGGTATAGGTGTGTGTGCTTCGATGCGGTAACAAGTAGTGAGCGCGTTCTGTCCGGGATCCAAAATGGCCGCCTTCTGACCTTGAACCCCGAGGGCTTCTCCCGATTGGACGGTGCTGGTGTCGTAATCGGCCAAGTACGCGGGAGGCCTCCTGATTCGTTGAGGCCGTGGTACCTCTCTAACCCCGGTATCACTAGCCTGGGCTCCCATATTTTCTGTGGCTCTCTCTTCCTCGGGTAGCAACTCGTCGCCAGGGTCGGGGTCAACCCTCGAGGTAGGATTGTGCTCTCCTGGGGGAACCAAGGAGTCCCTCCTGGGAATCCGGAGTGTTTCTGACCTTCCTGGCGACTGAGGTATTCGCAACTCTGTTAGTTGGCTAGGCAGGGGTAACTCCGAAATAACTACTTCTGGATTGTCGTTTCCTCGCGCGATTTGCCTTCTGGGTCGGCCCCTCATGTTGGGACGGCGAGCAGGCTCGACTTCCACTGGGGCTCGTCCTTGTTGTACCGGACTGGGGCGACAGAGTCGCAATCTTCCCTCCGCTTGGATAGATCGTTGTCCATACTTCTCGATCTCATAAGTGTGGTTTTCGTGACTCTTCAACACGCGATAGGGCCCCAAGTACTTGGCCGCTAGCTTCGGGTTTTCCCCTCTTCTCCGCCGCTTGCTCAGCAACCACACGAGGTCACCTTCATTGAATAACGGAGGCTCTCTCGTGTCGGTTGACACGATTTCTTTTTGCCTATCTCTGAGGAGGGTATGGGCTTGTACCAACCGGTCGTGGACCGTCTGCACATACTCATGTATGCTTGTGAATGATTCTAGTCTATTCCCATACTGCAATTGGTCCGGAAGACGTAGTTCCCGACCTAACATCAGATAATTGGGAGTCTCTTTAGTTGCGGAATGTGGTAACCCTCGCAGCGTCCTCATGACTTGTGGCAATAGCTGGTCCCAATCTTCCTGCCCTCTACCCAGCAAGAGAGCTCGCAGGGAGTCACCCAATACGCGATTGTTTCTCTCGACCACCCCATTCCCTTCGGGGTGGTACGGGGTGGTCCGAGACTTCTCAACTCCCCACAAGTCGCATAGCTCCTGGAATAATGAAGATTCAAATTGGCTCCCCTGGTCGGTATGGATGATCTCGGGTAGCCCGAAGTAACTAAATACTCTTTCGTCCAGGATCTGGGCTACCGTAGGGGCTGTAGCGTCAGGGATGGCTAGCGCATCTGACCACCTAGTGAAGTGATCAGTGAGCACCAGCACCCAACTATTTCCACGAGGGGTCGGAGGCAGGGGTCCCACCAAATCTACGGCTAGGCGTTGCCACGGCCTCCCGGCGTACAGCCGTTGTCTATTCCCGGAAGTCCGCCCCTTTCCGGTTTTGGCCCTCTGGCAAACCTCGCAAGAGAGGACTGCTCTCCGGATATCTCCGGCCATACCTGGCCAATACCAGTCTAACTGGACGCGTTTCAAGGTCTTCTCCACCCCGCAGTGTGTTTGCTCGTGGGCTTTCCACAGGATCTCCTGTCTCAAGGTTTTCGGGCAGACCACCACTACCTTTTCTCGCCCATTCTGGGTAAGATGGAGAGTCAGCACGCCCGACTCGTCGAGCTGGAGTTGGTGAAACATCCGGGCCAATCGTTGCAGCTCGGGGCTGCCCACTCGTAGCACGGCTTCTTCTACTCCTTTCCGGTCTCTGACGGCTTGATAAATGACCCCTAGGTCGGTAGTGGCCCTTTGTTGTAGTGCCCGCACTTCGTCCAGCGGGGTCTGTACTACTGTCAGTTGTTCTGGGACCTCTTTGACCGTTCCTTCACTAGTTCCATCCAAGTTTTTGGTTTCGCCGGTCATCTTGACGACTGGTGACTGAAGATCCTGAGGTCTTTTGGGAGGGGAGTCCAACACTCTAGGTGTTCCTGCCCCGCCCGGCTGCTGCACCGGAACTGGTTTGGTTGGTGTGAGAATCGGGGGGCCATGCCCTAAAACCGGCCTGTTGCCAGGTAGTTGAGGCCATTCCTCCTCATCCAACTGGCAGGGGTTGGGACTGGATATTCCGGCGCCTCTTGGCGGCCGTACCGGAACTTGGTCCACTGGCACAGCAGTGGCCCGATTCGTTCCCGAGTTTATGAGGGAGTCGTATACTTGCGACCTCGTTGGCCCTTGGTCCCGCTTCTCAATAGCAGCACACTGCCGGCAGTCGACGCACTGTCGTCGACTCAATCCATCGGCGTTCCCGTGTTTATCGCCTTTTCGATGGATTATTCGGTACTTGTGCTCGGCCAGACTCTCCAGCCACCGGGCCACCTGGCAAGAGGGTTCCTTCCTCCGGTGTAACCAAACCAAGGAGGCATGGTCGGTTCGGATGGTGAACTCTCTGCCATATAGGTAGGGCCGGAAATGCCGGACAGCCTGCACCACTGCCAGTAGCTCCCTTCTGGTTACGCAGTAATTGCGTTCGGCGGAGGAGAGGGTCTTACTATAGTAGGCTATGGGTCGCTCCGTGCCCTGCTGGACCTGGGATAACACAGCCCCAGTCCCTACATTACTAGCATCAGTATCTAGTACATAGGGCAAGGAGGGGTCGGGATATGCCAGTACTGGGGCGTGTGTCAGCGACCATTTGAGCCTAAGAAAAGCTTCCTGCTCCTCTTCTCCCCATTTCCAGGGGACCCCTTCGCCGGTCAACAAGGTGAGAGGTTTGGCGACCGAGGCATAGTCCGGCACATATCTGTGATAGTACCCAGTGGTACCCAAGTATGACCTTAGCTGCGTCACATCTTGGGGTGCTGCCCATCCACTTATAGCCTGAATCTTTTCAGGGTCGGTAGCCACCCCTGTGCTGCTGACTACATGGCCCAGGTATTTGACTTGGGTCTGAAACAAGCTGCATTTGGAGGGCTTTAATTTCAGCCCGGCCTGCCTCAGTCGCTCCAACACCTCGGCCAACCTAGTGACATGACTGGAGAAGTCGGCTGACATGACGATGATGTCATCGAGGTACAGCAGCAGGGTTTTCCAGTGTAGCCCTTGGAGGACACGTTCCATCAGCCGCTGGAAGGTAGCTGGGGCGGAGGTCAGTCCAAAGGGGAGCACCTTCCACCTCCACAACCCACTGCGTGTGGCGAACGCCGACCGCTCCTGGGCCTCGGCGGAGAGGGGTACCTGCCAGTACCCGCTCATCATGTCCAAGGTACTGAAGAACCTACTGCCAGACAAGGCGTCCAAGCTCTCATCAATCCGGGGGAGGGGGTAGGCGTCCTGGCGCGTGACACTATTAAGTTTCCTGTAGTCTACACACAATCGCCACGCCCCGTCCTTCTTCCTCACCAAGACCACCGGAGAGCTCCAGGCCCCGTGAGCGGGCTCAATCATGCCTTGCTTTTCCAGGGCCGAAACCTGTCGTTCGATCTCGGCCTCCTTTTCGTGTCCTACACGGTATGGGTGTTGACGGATGGGTTGCGCCTCTGGAAGGAGGGGGATCTCGTGTTGTACCAGGGTGGTACGTCCCATGTCCTCGCTCCCTTGGCTGAACACATCCGCATAGCGGGTCAAGAGGTCTTTCATTCTTCGGTGCTCGGTAGGGGACGAGCAATGTGGTGCCGCCTGTTGGAGCAGGTCCAGCATGTGGGGTGGTACATTGGAGACAGAAGGGGGAGTTTCTTTGGAAACCTCGGCTTCTCCCTTCGCTGTCCAGGGGGCCCCTATTTCGTCCGGCCCGACCCCAGTGTATTGCCCCACGACCGTTCCTGCCGTCACGCTGACGGGATGGTCGGTGGGGTTCATACAACGGATGGCCACTCTCCCCTTCTCACCGGGTTGGTGTAGGCTGGCGGCCACCATATATCCATCCTTCGTTCCCTCAATTAACCCGACTGGTTGATAGGAGGACGACGTGAGACGTCCGGCAACCAGGACCTCGGTTCGAGGGGGAAGCGTTGTGGCTCGCATTATCTGCACGCTGCTTGTCAGAGGTCGACCCTCTCGGTCCGTGCACGTCAACTTCTGTCCATTTAACACCAACGTGGGTTGTTGGAAGTTCATCTCGCAGTGGTGGTCGACCAGGAAAGGCATGCCCAGGATGGCATCCTCCTTCAGGGCACACACCACGAGAGACACAGTAACCTGGACACTCCTGACTCTGACCGGGAGAGTGATAAGTCCGTGGAACTGCAGCCGGGTGCCATCTGCCATTCGCCCATAGTCCTCCCGGACCTCCAATTTGCTCTTGACGTCTTTGGGTAACCGCTCAAAGACATGTCGTCCCAACAAATTAGAGGTACACCCGGTGTCCACGAGGAACTGGACGGGCTGACCTCCGATGCGACCTGGCAAGAAGTAGCTGCTATTATGCGGCTTCCATGCTTCGTCTCCGTGGGCCCGTCTGGCTTTGCTAGTCTTCTGGGGGGCCTTCTTGGGAGGCCGAGACGGCTTAGGCCAGACGTAGGCTTCGTCCTTGGCTTCTGAGAGTGGGAGACCTGCACACTCAGGTAAGGGTTGATATGGGTTATGCAAGGGGACCGGTGGCGAGCAGGGGGGGAGCCTGCGTCGCCTAGTCCGTCGTGGCTGTTGCCACTGTCCTTGCGAGGGTAGATTTGATCCACAGTCAGTACTTCCCCCTACTGCTGTGGATGGTAACCGTTTCCCGGCCTCGTAACCTGAGGCTGTTGTCCATGGGGGGCTTGGGGACACCGGCGTTGGATGTGCCCTGCCTGGCCGCAACCCCAACAATTTGGTCCCCTTTTGTTCACTCCTCGTTGCCCCAACAGCTCCCCTCCCTTTAGTCCATCTGCTAACCCCTTTATAGCCATCAGGACGTCGTTCAAGGTGGCTGATGGGGGTTCCGAGTGGACGGGGGCGACTGTAGCGGGGGCAACTTCTTCCTCCTCCACCGTCATTACTAGGGGTCGGGCACCAGATCGAGGAAGAGTGGGCTGGATTTGCAGGAACTCGTTCCCCGCCTGCACTGCTTCTTCCAAGCTCTGTGCCTTCATCGCTAACAGGTGGCGTTGGAGGGGCGTATTTCCCAGTGTTAGGGAAAACGCCTCCAGGGCCATACTGGAATGGTAGGATTCTGGGAGGTCAGCGTATGCTATTTTCACCAGACGCTCCATCTCTGTGGCATGCTCTTGGAGACTCGTCTTGGGTTCTCTTTTCAGGTGGAGTTTACTCCTAGCCTCTCTCGGGGAGAGCCCGTACTTCATGCGTAAAGCCGAGAAGATGGAGGCAGGTGAGTCCCCTCGACTGCATCCTCTGGCTCCGTCCTTCAGAGTCTCCCGCAGGTGGAGGAGCGTGGCCTTCTCATTCCACTCATTTGCTTCCGCGACCTCTTCGAATTGGGAGATGAATAGTTCTACATCCTCACTCCCATCGAACTTCGGAGGCTTGAAGTTGGCTCCCCCTCGGGGTATCTGTAAGGCTCTAGTGATAGCCTCTGTCAGTTGACCAATCTGGTCGACCTGGTGCAACTCTGCCTCAGCCAGATTTCTGGTAGCACTCCGTCGGCTGCTTGGCATGGTTACAAAGCTTATCTTCGAAGTTCCTGGTCTATCCCACTGCTGCCACCAGTGTGTTAGATCCTGCGACCTACACGTAGAGGCGACCTGGGTCGGCTTACTCTACCGGTCTGCATTCACCCTCCCTAGGGGCCGTGTAAGTATTGCTCGTAGACCAACACGCGGAGGCGACTAGGTCGACTTACACCACCGGCCAATCACAACTACCTACACCAGGAATTGCTCCCTGGGAGATATACTGCTCGTACGACAAGGTCGACCTGAGGTCGACGCGGGTCGACAGAGTATTTCTAACCCTACTCCCAAAGCGCAGTCCGAAGGACTTAAGCTTGGAGTACGCAGGAGCTCAGTGTGTTTCTGTATTGCGCAAAGAAATAGAAGAGTGTGGGTTCAAATGCAAAGCATGTATTGAACAACTTCTAGGCCGATAGACACGGCCTTATATATAACAAAATATGTAAATGAGGTTGGCTAGGGCCAACCTCCTCTAGGGGCGTGACTATATAAAATAACCAAGGGCACACAACTCTAATAATAATAACAACTAAAAAGGAGATGGTACGGCAAGTTTCCATCACAGAATATTACAAACGTCTGACAAAACTAAAAAATGTAAATTTCCAATTTCAACCAAACATGCTAGAAATGCTCCAATTGAGCTAATTAGCTTATTGTGAGAATATTACAAACGTCTGACAAAACTGAAAAATGTAAATTTCCAATTTCAACCAAACATGCTAGAAATGCTCCAATTGAGCTAATTAGCTTATTGTGAGAATATTACAAACGTCTGACAAAACTGAAAAATGTAAATTTCTAATTTCAACTAAACATGCTAGAAATGCTCCAATTGAGCTAATTAGCTTATTGTGAGAATATTGCAATTGTCTGACAAAAGTGAAAAATGTAAATTTCCAATTTCAACCAAACATGCTAGAAATGCTCCAATTGAGCTAATTAGCTTATTGTGAGAATATTACAAAGGTCTGACAAAACTGAAAAATGTAAATTTCCAATTTCAACCAAACATGCTAGAAATGCTCCAATTGAGCTAATTAGCTTATTGTGAGAATATTGCAATTGTCTGACAAAAGTGAAAAATGTAAATTTCCAATTTCAACCAAACATGCTAGAAATGCTCCAATTGAGCTAATTAGCTTATTGAGAGAATATTACAAACGTCTGACAAAACTGAAAAATGTAAATTTCCAATTTCAACCAAACATGCTAGAAATGCTCCAATTGAGCTAATTAGCTTATTGTGAGAATATTACAAACGTCTGACAAAACTGAAAAATGTAAATTTCCAATTTCAACCAAACATGCTAGAAATGCTCCAATTGAGCTAATTAGCTTATTGTGAGAATATTGCAATTGTTTGACAAAAGTGAAAAATGTAAAATTCCAATTTCAACCAAACATGCTAGAAATGCTCCAATTGAGCTAATTAGCTTATTGTGAGAACATTACAAACGTCTGACCAAACTGAAAAATGTAAATTTCCAATTTCAACAAAACATGCTAGAAATGCTCCAATTGAGCTAATTAGCTTATTGTGAGAATATTACAAACGTCTGACAAAACTGAAAAATGTAAATTTCCAATTTCAACCAAACATGCTAGAAATGTTCCAATTGAGCTAATTAGCTTATTGTGAGAATATTACAAACCTCTGACAAAAGTGAAAAATGTAAATTTCCAATTTCAACCAAACATGCTAGAAATGCTCCAATTGAGCTAATTAGCTTATTGTGAGAATATTGCAATTGTCTGACAAAAGTGAAAAATGTAAATTTCCAATTTCAACCAAACATGCTAGAAATGCTCCAATTGAGCTAATTAGCTTATTGTGAGAATATTACAAACGTCTGATAAAACTGAAAAATTTAAATTTCCAATTTCAATCAAACATGCTAGAAATGCTCCAATTGAGCTAATTAGCTTATTGTGAGAATATTGCAATTGTCTGACAAAAGGGAAAAATGTAAATTTCCAATTTCAACCAAACATGCTAGAAATGCTCCAATTGAGCTAATTAGCTTATTGTGAGAATATTACAAACGTCTGACCAAACTGAAAAATGTAAATTTCCAATTTCAACCAAACATGCTAGAAATGCTCCAATTGAGCTAATTAGCTTATTGTGAGAATATTACAAACGTCTGACAAAACTGAAAAATGTAAATTTCTAATTTCAACTAAACATGCTAGAAATGCTCCAATTGAGCTAATTAGCTTATTGTGAGAATATTGCAAGTGTCTGACAAAAGTGAAAAATGTAAATTTCCAATTTCAACCAAACATGCTAGAAATGCTCAAATTGAGCTAATTAGCTTATTGTGAGAATATTACAAAGGTCTGACAAAACTGAAAAATGTAAATTTCCAATTTCAACCAAACATGCTAGAAATGCTCCAATTGAGCTAATTAGCTTATTGTGAGAATATTGCAATTGTCTGACAAAAGTGAAAAATGTAAATTTCAAATTTCAACCAAACATGCTAGAAATGCTCCAATTGAGCTAATTAGCTTATTGAGAGAATATTACAAACGTCTGACAAAACTGAAAAATGTGAATTTCCAATTTCAACCAAACATGCTAGAAATGCTCCAATTGAGCTAATTAGCTTATTGTGAGAATATTACAAACGTCTGACAAAAGTGAAAAATGTAATTTTCCAATTTCAACCAAACATGCTAGAAATGCTTCAATTGAGCTAATTAGCTTATTCTGAGAATATTGCAATTGTCTGACAAAAGTGAAAAATGTAAATTTCCATTTTCAACTAAACATGCTAGAAATGCTCCAATTGAGCTAATTAGCTTATTGTGAGAATATTGCAATTGTCTGACAAAAGTGAAAAATGTAAATTTCCAATTTCAACCAAACATGCTAGAAATGCTCCAATTGAGCTAATTAGCTTACTGTGAGAATATTGCAATTGTCTGACAAAAGTGAAAAATGTAAATTTCCAATTTCAACCAAACATGCTAGAAATGCTCCAATTGAGCTAATTAGCTTATTGTGAGAATATTACAAACGTCTGACAAAACTGAAAAATGTAAATTTCCAATTTCAACCAAACATGCTAGAAATGCTCCAATTGAGCTAGTTAGCTTATTGTGAGAATATTACAAACGTCTGACAAAAGTGAAAAATGTAAATTTCCAAATTCAACCAAACATGCTAGAAATGCTCCAATTGAGCTAATTAGCTTATTGTGAGAATATTACAAACGTCTGACAAAACTAAAAAATGTAAATTTCCAAATTTACATTTTTCACTTTTGTCAGACAATTGCAATATTCTCACAATAAGCTAATTAGCTCAATTGGAGCATTTCTAGCATGTTTAGTTGAAATTGGAAATTTACATTTTTCACTTTTGTCAGACAATTGCAATATTCTCACAATAAGCTAATTAGCTCAAATGGAGCATTTCTAGCATGTTTGGTTGAAATAGGAAATTCACATTTTTCAGCTTTGTCAGACGTTTGTAATATTCTCACAATAAGCTAATTAGCTCAATTGGAGCATTTCTAGCATGTTTGGTTGAAATTGGAAATTTACATTTTTCAGTTTTGTCAGACGTTTGTAATATTCTCACAATAAGCTAATTAGCTCAATTGGAGCATTTCTAGCATGTTTGGTTGAAATTGGAAATTTACATTTTTCACTTTTGTCAGACAATTGCAATATTCTCACAATAAACTAATTAGCTCAATTGGAGCATTTCTAGCATGTTTGGTTGAAATTGAAAATTTACATTTTTTCACTTTTGTCAGACAATTGCAATATTCTCACAATAAGCTAATTAGCTCAATTGGAGCATTTCTAGCATGTTTGGTTGAAATTGGAAATTTACATGTTTCACTTTTGTCAGACAATTGCAATATTCTCACAATAAGCTAATTAGCTCAATTGGAGCATTTCTAGCATGTTTGGTTGAAATTGGAAATTTACATTTTTCAGTTTTGTCAGACGTTTGTAATATTCTCACAATAAGCTAATTAGCTCAATTGGAGCATTTCTAGCATGTTTGGTTGAAATTGGAAATTTACATTTTTCAGTTTTGTCAGACGTTTGTAATATTCTCACAATAAGCTAATTAGCTCAATTGGAGCATTTCTAGCATGTTTGGTTGAAGTTGGAAATTTACATTTTTCAGTTTTGTCAGACGTTTATAATATTCTCACAATAAGCTAATTAGCTCAATTGGAGCATTTCTAGCATGTTTGGTTGAAATTGGAAATTTACATTTATCAGTTTTGTCAGACGTTTGTAATATTCTCACAAAAAGCTAATTAGCTCAAATGGAGCATTTCTAGCATGTTTGGTTGAAATTGGAAATTTACATTTTTCACTTTTGTCAGACAATTGCAATATTCTCACAATAAGCTAATTAGCTCAATTGGAGCATTTCTAGCATGTTTGGTTGAAATTGGAAATTTACATTTTTCACTTTTGTCAGACAATTGCAATATTCTCACAATAAGCTAATTAGCTCAATTGGAGCATTTCTAGCATGTTTGGTTGAAATTGGAAATTTACATTTTTCACTTTTGTCAGACAATTGCAATATTCTCACAATAAGCTAATTAGCTCAATTGGAGCATTTCTAGCATGTTTGGTTGAAATTGGAAAATTACATTTTTCACTTGTGTCAGACGTTTGTAATATTCTCACAATAAGCTAATTAGCTCAACTGGAACATTTCTAGCATGTTTGGTTGAAATTGGAAATTTACATTTTTCAGTTTTGTCAGACGTTTGTAATATTCTCACAATAAGCTAATTAGCTCAATTGGAGCATTTCTAGCTTGTTTGGTTGAAATTGGAAATTTACATTTTTCAATTTGGTCAGACGTTTGTAATATTCTCACAATAAGCTAATTAGCTCAATTGGAGCATTTCTAGCATGTTCGGTTGAAATTTGAAATCTCTATTTTTCAGTTTTGTCAGACGTTTGTAATATTCTCACAATAAGCTAATTGGCTCAATTTGAGCATTTCTAGCATGTTTGGTTGAAATTGAAAATTTACATTTTTCACTTTTGTCGGACGTTTGTAATATTCTCACAATAAGCTAATTAGCTCAATTGGAGCATTTCTAGCATGTTTGGTTGAAATTGAAAATTTACATTTTTCTGTGTTGTCAGAGGTTTGTAATATTCTCACAATAAGCTAACTAGCTCAATTGGAGCATTTGTAGCATGTTTGGTTGAAATTGAAAATTTACATTTTTCAGTTTTGTCAGACGTTTGTAATATTCTCACAATAAGCTAATTAGCTCAATTGGAGTATTTCTAGCATGTTTAGTTGAAATTGGAAATTTACATTTTTCACTTTTGTCAGACGTTTGTAATATTCTCACAATAAGCTAATTAGCTCAATTGGAACATTTCTAGCATGTTTGGTTGAAATTGGAAATTTAAATTTTTCAGTTTTGTCAGACGTTTGTAAAATTTTTACAGTTGGCTTATATGCGCAATTTGAGCATTTCTAGCATGTTTGGTTGAAATTGGAAATTTACATTTTTCACTTTTGTCAGACGTTTGTAATATTCTCACAATAAGATAATTAGCTCAATTGGAGCATTTCTAGCATGTTTGGTTGAAATTGGAAATTTACATTTTTCGCTTTTGTCAGACAATTGCAATATTCTCACAATAAGCTAATTAGCTCAATTGGAGCATTTCTAGCATGTTTGGTTGAAATTGGAAATTTACATTTTTCAGTTTTGTCAGACGTTTGTAATATTCTCACAATAAGCTAATTAGCTCAATTGGAGCATTTCTAGCATGTTTGGTTGAAATTGGAAATTTACATTTTTCAGTTTTGTCAGACGTTTGTAATATTCTCACAATAAGCTAATTAGCTCAATTGGAGCATTTCTAGCATGTTTGGTTGAAATTGGAAATTTACACTTATCAGTTTTGTCAGACGTTTGTAATATTCTCACAAAAAGCTAATTAGCTCAAATGGAGCATTTCTAGCATGTTTGGTTGAAATTGGAAATTAACATTTTTCAGTTTTGTCAGACGTTTGTAATATGCTCACAATAAGCTAATTAGCTCAATTGGAGCATTTCTAGCATGTTTGGTTGAAATTGGAAATTTACATTTTTCACTTTTGTCAGACAATTGCAATATTCTCACAATAAGCTAATTAGCTCAATTGGAGCATTTCTAGCATGTTTGGTTGAACTTGGAACTTTACATTTTTCAGTTTTGTCAGACGTTTGTAATATTCTCCCAATAAGCTAATTAGCTCAATTGGAGCATTTCTAGCATGTTTGGTTGAACTTGGAACTTTACATTTTTCAGTTTTGTCAGACGTTTGTAATATTCTCACAATAAGCTAATTAGCTCAATTGGAGCATTTCTAGCATGTTTGGTTGAAATTGGAAATTTACATTTTTCACTTTTGTCAGACAATTGCAATATTCTCACAATAAGCTAATTAGCTCAATTGGAGCATTTCTAGCATGTTTTGTTGAAATTGGAAATTTACATTTTTCAGTTTGGTCAGGCGTTTGTAATATTCTCACAATAAGCTAATTAGCTCAATTGGAGCATTTCTAGCATGTTTGGTTGAAATTGGAAATTTACATTTTTCAGTTTTGTCAGACGTTTGTAATATTCTCACAATAAGCTAATTAGCTCAATTGGAGCATTTCTAGCATGTTTGGTTGAAATTGGAAATTTACATTTTTCACTTTTGTCAGACAATTGCAATATTCTCACAATAAACTAATTAGCTCAATTGGAGCATTTCTAGCATGTTTGGTTGAAATTGAAAATTTACATTTTTTCACTTTGGTCAGACAATTGCAATATTCTCACAATAAGCTAATTAGCTCAATTGGAGCATTTCTAGCATGTTTGGTTGAAATTGGAAATTTACATTTTTCACTTTTGTCAGACAATTGCAATATTCTCACAATAAGCTAATTAGCTCAATTGGAGCATTTCTAGCATGTTTGGTTGAAATTGGAAATTTACATTTTTCAGTTTTGTCAGACGTTTGTAATATTCTCACAAAAAGCTAATTAGCTCAAATGGAGCATTTCTAGCATGTTTGGTTGAAATTGGAAATTTACATTTTTCACTTTTGTCAGACAATTGCAATATTCTCACAATAAGCTAATTAGCTCAATTGGAGCATTTCTAGCATGTTTGGTTGAACTTGGAACTTTACATTTTTCAGTTTTGTCAGACGTTTGTAATATTCTCCCAATAAGCTAATTAGCTCAATTGGAGCATTTCTAGCATGTTTGGTTGAAATTGGAAATTTACATTTTTCACTTTTGTCAGACAATTGCAATATTCTCACAATAAGCTAATTAGCTCAATTGGAGCATTTCTAGCATGTTTGGTTGAAATTGGAAATTTACATTTTTCACTTTTGTCAGACAATTGCAATATTCTCACAATAAGCTAATTAGCTCAATTGGAGCATTTCTAGCATGTTTGGTTGAAATTGGAAATTTACATTTTTCACTTTTGTCAGACAATTGCAATATTCTCACAATAAGCTAATTAGCTCAATTGGAGCATTTCTAGCATGTTTGGTTGAAATTGGAAATTTACATTTATCAGTTTTGTCAGACGTTTGTAATATTCTCACAATAAGCTAATTAGCTCAATTGGAACATTTCTAGCATGTTTGGTTGAAATTGGAAATTTACATTTTTCAGTTTTGTCAGACGTTTGTAATATTCTCACCATAAGCTAATTAGCTCAATTGGAGCATTTCTAGCATGTTTTGTTGAAATTGGAAATTTACATTTTTCAGTTTGGTCAGGCGTTTGTAATATTCTCACAATAAGCTAATTAGCTCAATTGGAGCATTTCTAGCATGTTTGGTTGAAATTGGAAATTTACATTTTTCAGTTTTGTCAGACGTTTGTAATATTCTCACAATAAGCTAATTAGCTCAATTGGAGCATTTCTAGCATGTTTGGTTGAAATTGGAAATTTACATTTTTCACTTTTGTCAGACAATTGCAATATTCTCACAATAAACTAATTAGCTCAATTGGAGCATTTCTAGCATGTTTGGTTGAAATTGAAAATTTACATTTTTTCACTTTGGTCAGACAATTGCAATATTCTCACAA
Organism: Watersipora subatra; assembly: GCF_963576615.1. NCBI lineage: Eukaryota > Metazoa > Bryozoa > Gymnolaemata > Cheilostomatida > Watersiporidae > Watersipora > Watersipora subatra. The sequence continues at coordinate 1,017,292 of NW_027045215.1, read as the reverse complement.
TAAGCTAATTAGCTCAATTGGAGCATTTCTAGCATGTTTGGTTGAAATTGGAAATTTACATTTTTCACTTTTGTCAGACAATTGCAATATTCTCACAATAAGCTAATTAGCTCAATTGGAGCATTTCTAGCATGTTTGGTTGAAATTGGAAATTTACATTTTTCAGTTTTGTCAGACGTTTGTAATATTCTCACAATAAGCTAATTAGCTCAATTGGAGCATTTCTAGCATGTTTGGTTGAAGTTGGAAATTTACATTTTTCAGTTTTGTCAGACGTTTATAATATTCTCACAATAAGCTAATTAGCTCAATTGGAGCATTTCTAGCATGTTTGGTTGAAATTGGAAATTTACATTTATCAGTTTTGTCAGACGTTTGTAATATTCTCACAAAAAGCTAATTAGCTCAAATGGAGCATTTCTAGCATGTTTGGTTGAAATTGGAAATTTACATTTTTCACTTTTGTCAGACAGTTGCAATATTCTCACAATAAGCTAATTAGCTCAATTGGAGCATTTCTAGCATGTTTGGTTGAAATTGGAAATTTACATTTTTCAGTTTTGTCAGACGTTTGTAATATTCTCACAATAAGCAAATTAGCTCAATTGGAGCATTTCTAGCATGTTTGGTTGAAATTGGAAATTTACATTTTTCACTTTTGTCAGACAATTGCAATATTCTCACAATAAGCTAATTAGCTCAATTGGAGCATTTCTAGCATGTTTGGTTGAAATTGGAAATTTACATTATTCACTTTTGTCAGACAATTGCAATATTCTCACAATAAGCTAATTAGCTCAATTGGAGCATTTCTAGCATGTTTGGTTGAAATTGGAAAATTACATTTTTCACTTGTGTCAGACGTTTGTAATATTCTCACAATAAGCTAATTAGCTCAATTGGAACATTTCTAGCATGTTTGGTTGAAATTGGAAATTTACATTTTTCAGTTTTGTCAGACGTTTGTAATATTCTCACAATAAGCTAATTAGCTCAATTGGAGCATTTCTAGCTTGTTTGGTTGAAATTGGAAATTTACATTTTTCAATTTGGTCAGACGTTTGTAATATTCTCACAATAAGCTAATTAGCTCAATTGGAGCATTTCTAGCATGTTCGGTTGAAATTTGAAATCTCTATTTTTCAGTTTTGTCAGACGTTTGTAATATTCTCACAATAAGCTAATTGGCTCAATTTGAGCATTTCTAGCATGTTTGGTTGAAATTGAAAATTTACATTTTTCACTTTTGTCGGACGTTTGTAATATTCTCACAATAAGCTAATTAGCTCAATTGGAGCATTTCTAGCATGTTTGGTTGAAATTGAAAATTTACATTTTTCTGTGTTGTCAGAGGTTTGTAATATTCTCACAATAAGCTAACTAGCTCAATTGGAGCATTTGTAGCATGTTTGGTTGAAATTGAAAATTTACATTTTTCAGTTTTGTCAGACGTTTGTAATATTCTCACAATAAGCTAATTAGCTCAATTGGAGCATTTCTAGCATGTTTAGTTGAAATTGGAAATTTGCATTTTTCACTTTTGTCAGACAATTGCAATATTCTCCCAATAAGCTAATTAGCTCAATTGGAGCATTTCTAGCATGTTTGGTTGAAATTGGAAATTTACATTTTTCAGTTTTGTCAGACGTTTGTAAAATTCTTATAGTAGGCTTATTTGCGCAATTTGAGCATTTCTAGCATGTTTGGTTGAAATTGGAAATTTACACTTATCAGTTTTGTCAGACGTTTGTAATATTCTCACAAAAAGCTAATTAGCTCAAATGGAGCATTTCTAGCATGTTTGGTTGAAATTGGAAATTTACATTTTTCAGTTTTGTCAGACGTTTGTAATATGCTCACAATAAGCTAATTAGCTCAATTGGAGCATTTCTAGCATGTTTGGTTGAAATTGGAAGTTTACATTTTTCACTTTTGTCAGACAATTGCAATATTCTCACAATAAGCTAATTAGCTCAATTGGAGCATTTCTAGCATGTTTGGTTGAAATTGGAAATTTAAATTTTTCAGTTTTGTCAGACGTTTGTAAAATTCTTACAGTAGGCTTATTTGCGCAATTTGAGCATTTCTAGCATGTTTGGTTGAAATTGGAAATTTACACTTATCAGTTTTGTCAGACGTTTGTAATATTCTCACAAAAAGCTAATTAGCTCAAATGGAGCATTTCTAGCATGTTTGGTTGAAATTGGAAATTTACATTTTTCAGTTTTGTCAGACGTTTGTAATATGCTCACAATAAGCTAATTAGCTCAATTGGAGCATTTCTAGCATGTTTGGTTGAAATTGGAAGTTTACATTTTTCACTTTTGTCAGACAATTGCAATATTCTCACAATAAGCTAATTAGCTCAATTGGAGCATTTCTAGCATGTTTGGTTGAAATTGGAAATTTAAATTTTTCAGTTTTGTCAGACGTTTGTAAAATTCTTACAGTAGGCTTATATGCGCAATTTGAGCATTTCTAGCATGTTTGGTTGAAATTGGAAATTTACACTTATCAGTTTTGTCAGACGTTTGTAATATTCTCACAAAAAGCTAATTAGCTCAAATGGAGCATTTCTAGCATGTTTGGTTGAAATTGGAAATTTACATTTTTCGCTTTTGTCAGACAATTGCAATATTCTCACAATAAGCTAATTAGCTCAATTGGAGCATTTCTAGCATGTTTGGTTGAAATTGGAAATTTACATTTTTCAGTTTTGTCAGACGTTTGTAAAATTCTTATAGTAGGCTTATTTGCGCAATTTGAGCATTTCTAGCATGTTTGGTTGAAATTGGAAATTTACACTTATCAGTTTTGTCAGACGTTTGTAATATTCTCACAAAAAGCTAATTAGCTCAAATGGAGCATTTCTAGCATGTTTGGTTGAAAATGGAAATTTACATTTTTCAGTTTTGTCAGACGTTTGTAATATGCTCACAATAAGCTAATTAGCTCAATTGGAGCATTTCTAGCATGTTTGGTTGAAATTGGAAGTTTACATTTTTCACTTTTGTCAGACAATTGCAATATTCTCACAATAAGCTAATTAGCTCAATTGGAGCATTTCTAGCATGTTTGGTTGAAATTGGAAATTTAAATTTTTCAGTTTTGTCAGACGTTTGTAAAATTCTTACAGTAGGCTTATATGCGCAATTTGAGCATTTCTAGCATGTTTGGTTGAAATTGGAAATTTACATTTTTCACTTTTGTCAGACGTTTGTAATATTCTCACAATAAGCTAATTAGCTCAATAGGAGCATTTCTAGCATGTTTGGTTGAAATTGGAAATTTACATTTTTCGCTTTTGTCAGACAATTGCAATATTCTCACAATAAGCTAATTAGCTCAATTGGAGCATTTCTAGCATGTTTGGTTGAAATTGGAAATTTACATTTTTCAGTTTTGTCAGACGTTTGTAATATTCTCACAATAAGCTAATTAGCTCAATTGGAGCATTTCTAGCATGTTTGGTTGAAATTGGAAATTTACATTTTTCAGTTTTGTCAGACGTTTGTACACTTCTTACTTTGTACACTTCTATCAAGCTTATTCTCGCATTTGGAGCATTTCTAGCATGTTTGGTTGAAATTGGAAATTTACATTTTTCAGTTTTGTCAGACGTTTGTAATATTCTCAAAATAAGCTAATTAGCTCAATTGGAGCATTTCTAGCATGTTTAGTTGAAATTGGAAATTTGCATTTTTCACTTTTGTCAGGTAATTGCAATATTCTCACAATAAGCTAATTAGCTCAATTGGAGCATTTCTAGCATGTTTGGTTGAAATTGGAAATTCACATTTTTCAGCTTTGTCAGACGTTTGTAATATTCTCACAATAAGCTAATTAGCTCAATTGGAGCATTTCTAGCATGTTTGGTTGAAATTGGAAATTTACATTTTTCAGTTTTGTCAGACGTTTGTAATATTCTCACAATAAGCTAATTAGCTCAATTGGAGCATTTCTAGCATGTTTAGTTGAAATTGGAAATTTACATTTATCAGTTTTGTCAGACGTTTGTAATATTCTCACAAAAAGCTAATTAGCTCAAATGGAGCATTTCTAGCATGTTTGGTTGAAATTGGAAATTTACATTTTTCACTTTTGTCAGACAATTGCAATATTCTCACAATAAGCTAATTAGCTCAATTGGAGCATTTCTAGCATGTTTAGTTGAAATTGGAAATTTACATTTTTCACTTTTGTCAGACAATTGCAATATTCTCACAATAAGCTAATTAGCTCAATTGGAGCATTTCTAGCATGTTTGGTTGAAATAGGAAATTCACATTTTTCAGCTTTGTCAGACGTTTGTAATATTCTCACAATAAGCTAATTAGCTCAATTGGAGCATTTCTAGCATGTTTGGTTGAAATTGGAAATTTACATTTTTCAGTTTTGTCAGACGTTTGTAATATTCTCACAATAAGCTAATTAGCTCAATTGGAGCATTTCTAGCATGTTTGGTTGAAATTGGAAATTTACATTTTTCACTTTTGTCAGACAATTGCAATATTCTCACAATAAACTAATTAGCTCAATTGGAGCATTTCTAGCATGTTTGGTTGAAATTGAAAATTTACATTTTTTCACTTTTGTCAGACAATTGCAATATTCTCACAATAAGCTAATTAGCTCAATTGGAGCATTTCTAGCATGTTTGGTTGAAATTGGAAATTTACATTTTTCACTTTTGTCAGACAATTGCAATATTCTCACAATAAGCTAATTAGCTCAATTGGAGCATTTCTAGCATGTTTGGTTGAAATTGGAAATTTACATTTTTCAGTTTTGTCAGACGTTTGTAATATTCCCACAATAAGCTAATTAGCTCAATTGGAGCATTTCTAGCATGTTTGGTTGAAATTGGAAATTTACATTTTTCAGTTTTGTCAGACGTTTGTAATATTCCCACAATAAGCTAATTAGCTCAATTGGAGCATTTCTAGCATGTTTGGTTGAAGTTGGAAATTTACATTTTTCAGTTTTGTCAGACGTTTATAATATTCTCACAATAAGCTAATTAGCTCAATTGGAGCATTTCTAGCATGTTTGGTTGAAATTGGAAATTTACATTTATCAGTTTTGTCAGACGTTTGTAATATTCTCACAAAAAGCTAATTAGCTCAAATGGAGCATTTCTAGCATGTTTGGTTGAAATTGGAAATTTACATTTTTCACTTTTGTCAGACAATTGCAATATTCTCACAATAAGCTAATTAGCTCAATTGGAGCATTTCTAGCATGTTTGGTTGAAATTGGAAATTTACATTTTTCAGTTTTGTCAGACGTTTGTAATATTCTCACAATAAGCTAATTAGCTCAATTGGAGCATTTCTAGCATGTTTGGTTGAAATTGGAAATTTACATTTTTCACTTTTGTCAGACAATTGCAATATTCTCACAATAAGCTAATTAGCTCAATTGGAGCATTTCTAGCATGTTTGGTTGAAATTGGAAATTTACATTTTTCACTTTTGTCAGACAATTGCAATATTCTCACAATAAGCTAATTAGCTCAATTGGAGCATTTCTAGCATGTTTGGTTGAAATTGGAAAATTACATTTTTCACTTGTGTCAGACGTTTGTAATATTCTCACAATAAGCTAATTAGCTCAATTGGAACATTTCTAGCATGTTTGGTTGAAATTGGAAATTTACATTTTTCAGTTTTGTCAGACGTTTGTAATATTCTCACAAAAAGCTAATTAGCTCAAATGGAGCATTTCTAGCATGTTTGGTTGAAATTGGAAATTTACATTTTTCAGTTTTGTCAGACGTTTGTAATATGCTCACAATAAGCTAATTAGCTCAATTGGAGCATTTCTAGCATGTTTGGTTGAAATTGGAAGTTTACATTTTTCACTTTTGTCAGACAATTGCAATATTCTCACAATAAGCTAATTAGCTCAATTGGAGCATTTCTAGCATGTTTGGTTGAAATTGGAAATTTAAATTTTTCAGTTTTGTCAGACGTTTGTAAAATTCTTACAGTAGGCTTATATGCGCAATTTGAGCATTTCTAGCATGTTTGGTTGAAATTGGAAATTTACACTTATCAGTTTTGTCAGACGTTTGTAATATTCTCACAAAAAGCTAATTAGCTCAAATGGAGCATTTCTAGCATGTTTGGTTGAAATTGGAAATTTACATTTTTCGCTTTTGTCAGACAATTGCAATATTCTCACAATAAGCTAATTAGCTCAATTGGAGCATTTCTAGCATGTTTGGTTGAAATTGGAAATTTACATTTTTCAGTTTTGTCAGACGTTTGTAAAATTCTTATAGTAGGCTTATTTGCGCAATTTGAGCATTTCTAGCATGTTTGGTTGAAATTGGAAATTTACACTTATCAGTTTTGTCAGACGTTTGTAATATTCTCACAAAAAGCTAATTAGCTCAAATGGAGCATTTCTAGCATGTTTGGTTGAAAATGGAAATTTACATTTTTCAGTTTTGTCAGACGTTTGTAATATGCTCACAATAAGCTAATTAGCTCAATTGGAGCATTTCTAGCATGTTTGGTTGAAATTGGAAGTTTACATTTTTCACTTTTGTCAGACAATTGCAATATTCTCACAATAAGCTAATTAGCTCAATTGGAGCATTTCTAGCATGTTTGGTTGAAATTGGAAATTTAAATTTTTCAGTTTTGTCAGACGTTTGTAAAATTCTTACAGTAGGCTTATATGCGCAATTTGAGCATTTCTAGCATGTTTGGTTGAAATTGGAAATTTACATTTTTCACTTTTGTCAGACGTTTGTAATATTCTCACAATAAGCTAATTAGCTCAATAGGAGCATTTCTAGCATGTTTGGTTGAAATTGGAAATTTACATTTTTCGCTTTTGTCAGACAATTGCAATATTCTCACAATAAGCTAATTAGCTCAATTGGAGCATTTCTAGCATGTTTGGTTGAAATTGGAAATTTACATTTTTCAGTTTTGTCAGACGTTTGTAATATTCTCACAATAAGCTAATTAGCTCAATTGGAGCATTTCTAGCATGTTTGGTTGAAATTGGAAATTTACATTTTTCAGTTTTGTCAGACGTTTGTACACTTCTTACTTTGTACACTTCTATCAAGCTTATTCTCGCATTTGGAGCATTTCTAGCATGTTTGGTTGAAATTGGAAATTTACATTTTTCAGTTTTGTCAGACGTTTGTAATATTCTCAAAATAAGCTAATTAGCTCAATTGGAGCATTTCTAGCATGTTTAGTTGAAATTGGAAATTTGCATTTTTCACTTTTGTCAGGTAATTGCAATATTCTCACAATAAGCTAATTAGCTCAATTGGAGCATTTCTAGCATGTTTGGTTGAAATTGGAAATTCACATTTTTCAGCTTTGTCAGACGTTTGTAATATTCTCACAATAAGCTAATTAGCTCAATTGGAGCATTTCTAGCATGTTTGGTTGAAATTGGAAATTTACATTTTTCAGTTTTGTCAGACGTTTGTAATATTCTCACAATAAGCTAATTAGCTCAATTGGAGCATTTCTAGCATGTTTAGTTGAAATTGGAAATTTACATTTATCAGTTTTGTCAGACGTTTGTAATATTCTCACAAAAAGCTAATTAGCTCAAATGGAGCATTTCTAGCATGTTTGGTTGAAATTGGAAATTTACATTTTTCACTTTTGTCAGACAATTGCAATATTCTCACAATAAGCTAATTAGCTCAATTGGAGCATTTCTAGCATGTTTAGTTGAAATTGGAAATTTACATTTTTCACTTTTGTCAGACAATTGCAATATTCTCACAATAAGCTAATTAGCTCAATTGGAGCATTTCTAGCATGTTTGGTTGAAATAGGAAATTCACATTTTTCAGCTTTGTCAGACGTTTGTAATATTCTCACAATAAGCTAATTAGCTCAATTGGAGCATTTCTAGCATGTTTGGTTGAAATTGGAAATTTACATTTTTCAGTTTTGTCAGACGTTTGTAATATTCTCACAATAAGCTAATTAGCTCAATTGGAGCATTTCTAGCATGTTTGGTTGAAATTGGAAATTTACATTTTTCACTTTTGTCAGACAATTGCAATATTCTCACAATAAACTAATTAGCTCAATTGGAGCATTTCTAGCATGTTTGGTTGAAATTGAAAATTTACATTTTTTCACTTTTGTCAGACAATTGCAATATTCTCACAATAAGCTAATTAGCTCAATTGGAGCATTTCTAGCATGTTTGGTTGAAATTGGAAATTTACATTTTTCACTTTTGTCAGACAATTGCAATATTCTCACAATAAGCTAATTAGCTCAATTGGAGCATTTCTAGCATGTTTGGTTGAAATTGGAAATTTACATTTTTCAGTTTTGTCAGACGTTTGTAATATTCCCACAATAAGCTAATTAGCTCAATTGGAGCATTTCTAGCATGTTTGGTTGAAATTGGAAATTTACATTTTTCAGTTTTGTCAGACGTTTGTAATATTCCCACAATAAGCTAATTAGCTCAATTGGAGCATTTCTAGCATGTTTGGTTGAAGTTGGAAATTTACATTTTTCAGTTTTGTCAGACGTTTATAATATTCTCACAATAAGCTAATTAGCTCAATTGGAGCATTTCTAGCATGTTTGGTTGAAATTGGAAATTTACATTTATCAGTTTTGTCAGACGTTTGTAATATTCTCACAAAAAGCTAATTAGCTCAAATGGAGCATTTCTAGCATGTTTGGTTGAAATTGGAAATTTACATTTTTCACTTTTGTCAGACAATTGCAATATTCTCACAATAAGCTAATTAGCTCAATTGGAGCATTTCTAGCATGTTTGGTTGAAATTGGAAATTTACATTTTTCAGTTTTGTCAGACGTTTGTAATATTCTCACAATAAGCTAATTAGCTCAATTGGAGCATTTCTAGCATGTTTGGTTGAAATTGGAAATTTACATTTTTCACTTTTGTCAGACAATTGCAATATTCTCACAATAAGCTAATTAGCTCAATTGGAGCATTTCTAGCATGTTTGGTTGAAATTGGAAATTTACATTTTTCACTTTTGTCAGACAATTGCAATATTCTCACAATAAGCTAATTAGCTCAATTGGAGCATTTCTAGCATGTTTGGTTGAAATTGGAAAATTACATTTTTCACTTGTGTCAGACGTTTGTAATATTCTCACAATAAGCTAATTAGCTCAATTGGAACATTTCTAGCATGTTTGGTTGAAATTGGAAATTTACATTTTTCAGTTTTGTCAGACGTTTGTAATATTCTCACAATAAGCTAATTAGCTCAATTGGAGCATTTCTAGCATGTTTGGTTGAAATTGAAAATTTACATTTTTCAATTTGGTCAGACGTTTGTAATATTCTCACAATAAGCTAATTAGCTCAATTGGAGCATTTCTAGCATGTTCGGTTGAAATTTGAAATCTCTATTTTTCAGTTTTGTCAGACGTTTGTAATATTCTCACAATAAGCTAATTGGCTCAATTTGAGCATTTCTAGCATGTTTGGTTGAAATTGAAAATTTACATTTTTCACTTTTGTCGGACGTTTGTAATATTCTCACAATAAGCTAATTAGCTCAATTGGAGCATTTCTAGCATGTTTGGTTGAAATTGAAAATTTACATTTTTCTGTGTTGTCAGAGGTTTGTAATATTCTCACAATAAGCTAACTAGCTCAATTGGAGCATTTGTAGCATGTTTGGTTGAAATTGAAAATTTACATTTTTCAGTTTTGTCAGACGTTTGTAATATTCTCACAATAAGCTAATTAGCTCAATTGGAGCATTTCTAGCATGTTTAGTTGAAATTGGAAATTTACATTTTTCACTTTTGTCAGACGTTTGTAATATTCTCACAATAAGCTAATTAGCTCAATTGGAACATTTCTAGCATGTTTGGTTGAAATTGGAAATTTAAATTTTTCAGTTTTGTCAGACGTTTGTAAAATTTTTACAGTTGGCTTATATGCGCAATTTGAGCATTTCTAGCATGTTTGGTTGAAATTGGAACTTTACATTTTTCACTTTTGTCAGACGTTTGTAATATTCTCACAATAAGATAATTAGCTCAATTGGAGCATTTCTAGCATGTTTGGTTGAAATTGGAAATTTACATTTTTCAGTTTTGTCAGACGTTTGTAATATTCTCACAATAAGCTAATTAGCTCAATTGGAGCATTTCTAGCATGTTTGGTTGAAATTGGAAATTTACATTTTTCGCTTTTGTCAGACAATTGCAATATTCTCACAATAAGCTAATTAGCTCAATTGGAGCATTTCTAGCATGTTTGGTTGAAATTGGAAATTTACATTTTTCAGTTTTGTCAGACGTTTGTAATATTCTCACAATAAGCTAATTAGCTCAATTGGAGCATTTCTAGCATGTTTGGTTGAAATTGGAAATTTACATTTTTCAGTTTTGTCAGACGTTTGTAATATTCTCACAATAAGCTAATTAGCTCAATTGGAGCATTTCTAGCATGTTTGGTTGAAATTGGAAATTTACACTTATCAGTTTTGTCAGACGTTTGTAATATTCTCACAAAAAGCTAATTAGCTCAAATGGAGCATTTCTAGCATGTTTGGTTGAAATTGGAAATTAACATTTTTCAGTTTTGTCAGACGTTTGTAATATGCTCACAATAAGCTAATTAGCTCAATTGGAGCATTTCTAGCATGTTTGGTTGAAATTGGAAATTTACATTTTTCACTTTTGTCAGACAATTGCAATATTCTCACAATAAGCTAATTAGCTCAATTGGAGCATTTCTAGCATGTTTGGTTGAACTTGGAACTTTACATTTTTCAGTTTTGTCAGACGTTTGTAATATTCTCCCAATAAGCTAATTAGCTCAATTGGAGCATTTCTAGCATGTTTGGTTGAAATTGGAAATTTACATTTTTCACTTTTGTCAGACAATTGCAATATTCTCACAATAAGCTAATTAGCTCAATTGGAGCATTTCTAGCATGTTTGGTTGAAATTGGAAATTTACATTTTTCAGTTTTGTCAGACGTTTGTAATATTCTCACCATAAGCTAATTAGCTCAATTGGAGCATTTCTAGCATGTTTGGTTGAAATTGGAAATTTACATTTTTCAGTTTGGTCAGGCGTTTGTAATATTCTCACAATAAGCTAATTAGCTCAATTGGAGCATTTCTAGCATGTTTGGTTGAAATTGGAATTTTACATTTTTCACTTTTGTCAGACAATTGCAATATTCTCACAATAAGCTAATTAGCTCAATTGGAGCATTTCTAGCATGTTTGGTTGAAATTGATAATTTACATTTTTCAGTGTTGTCAGAGGTTTGTAATATTCTCACAATAAGCTAACTAGCTCAATTGGAGTATTTGTAGCATGTTTGGTTGAAATTGAAAATTTACATTTTTCAGTTTTGTCAGACGTTTGTAATATTGTCACAATAAGCTAATTAGCTCAATTGGAGCATTTCTAGCATGTTTAGTTGAAATTGGAAATTTACATTTTTCACTTTTGTCAGACGTTTGTAATATTCTCACAATAAGCTAATTAGCTCAATTGGAGCATTTCTAGCATGTTTGGTTGAAATTGGAAATTTACACTTATCAGTTTTGTCAGACGTTTGTAATATTCTCACAAAAAGCTAATTAGCTCAAATGGAGCATTTCTAGCATGTTTGGTTGAAATTGGAAATTAACATTTTTCAGTTTTGTCAGACGTTTGTAATATGCTCACAATAAGCTAATTAGCTCAATTGGAGCATTTCTAGCATGTTTGGTTGAAATTGGAAATTTACATTTTTCACTTTTGTCAGACAATTGCAATATTCTCACAATAAGCTAATTAGCTCAATTGGAGCATTTCTAGCATGTTTGGTTGAACTTGGAACTTTACATTTTTCAGTTTTGTCAGACGTTTGTAATATTCTCCCAATAAGCTAATTAGCTCAATTGGAGCATTTCTAGCATGTTTGGTTGAAATTGGAAATTTACATTTTTCACTTTTGTCAGACAATTGCAATATTCTCACAATAAGCTAATTAGCTCAATTGGAGCATTTCTAGCATGTTTGGTTGAAATTGGAAATTTACATTTTTCAGTTTTGTCAGACGTTTGTAATATTCTCACCATAAGCTAATTAGCTCAATTGGAGCATTTCGAGCATGTTTTGTTGAAATTGGAAATTTACATTTTTCAGTTTGGTCAGGCGTTTGTAATATTCTCACAATAAGCTAATTAGCTCAATTGGAGCATTTCTAGCATGTTTGGTTGAAATTGGAATTTTACATTTTTCACTTTTGTCAGACAATTGCAATATTCTCACAATAAGCTAATTAGCTCAATTGGAGCATTTCTAGCATGTTTGGTTGAAATTGATAATTTACATTTTTCAGTTTTGTCAGACGTTTGTAATATTCTCACAATAAGCTAATTAGCTCAATTGGAGCATTTCTAGCATGTTTGGTTGAAATTGAAAATTTACATTTTTCAGTGTTGTCAGAGGTTTGTAATATTCTCACAATAAGCTAACTAGCTCAATTGGAGTATTTGTAGCATGTTTGGTTGAAATTGAAAATTTACATTTTTCAGTTTTGTCAGACGTTTGTAATATGCTCACAATAAGCTAATTAGCTCAATTGGAGCATTTCTAGCATGTTTGGTTGAAATTGAAAATTTACATTTTTCAGTGTTGTCAGAGGTTTGTAATATTCTCACAATAAGCTAACTAGCTCAATTGGAGTATTTGTAGCATGTTTGGTTGAAATTGGAAATTTAAATTTTTCAGTTTTGTCAGACGTTTGTAAAATTTTTACAGTTGGCTTTTATGCGCAATTTGAGCATTTCTAGCATGTTTGGTTGAAATTGGAACTTTACATTTTTCACTTTTGTCAGACGTTTGTAATATTCTCACAATAAGATAATTAGCTCAATTGGAGCATTTCTAGCATGTTTGGTTGAAATTGGAAATTTACATTTTTCAGTTTTGTCAGACGTTTGTAATATTCTCACAATAAGCTAATTAGCTCAATTGGAGCATTTCTAGCATGTTTGGTTGAAATTGGAAATTTACATTTTTCGCTTTTGTCAGACAATTGCAATATTCTCACAATAAGCTAATTAGCTCAATTGGAGCATTTCTAGCATGTTTGGTTGAAATTGGAAATTTACATTTTTCAGTTTTGTCAGACGTTTGTAATATTCTCACAATAAGCTAATTAGCTCAATTGGAGCATTTCTAGCATGTTTGGTTGAAATTGGAAATTTACATTTTTCAGTTTTGTCAGACGTTTGTAATATTCTCACAATAAGCTAATTAGCTCAATTGGAGCATTTCTAGCATGTTTGGTTGAAATTGGAAATTTACACTTATCAGTTTTGTCAGACGTTTGTAATATTCTCACAAAAAGCTAATTAGCTCAAATGGAGCATTTCTAGCATGTTTGGTTGAAATTGGAAATTAACATTTTTCAGTTTTTTCAGACGTTTGTAATATGCTCACAATAAGCTAATTAGCTCAATTGGAGCATTTCTAGCATGTTTGGTTGAAATTGGAAATTTACATTTTTCACTTTTGTCAGACAATTGCAATATTCTCACAATAAGCTAATTAGCTCAATTGGAGCATTTCTAGCATGTTTGGTTGAACTTGGAACTTTACATTTTTCAGTTTTGTCAGACGTTTGTAATATTCTCCCAATAAGCTAATTAGCTCAATTGGAGCATTTCTAGCATGTTTGGTTGAAATTGGAAATTTACATTTTTCACTTTTGTCAGACAATTGCAATATTCTCACAATAAGCTAATTAGCTCAATTGGAGCATTTCTAGCATGTTTGGTTGAAATTGGAAATTTACATTTTTCAGTTTTGTCAGACGTTTGTAATATTCTCACCATAAGCTAATTAGCTCAATTGGAGCATTTCTAGCATGTTTTGTTGAAATTGGAAATTTACATTTTTCAGTTTGGTCAGGCGTTTGTAATATTCTCACAATAAGCTAATTAGCTCAATTGGAGCATTTCTAGCATGTTTGGTTGAAATTGGAATTTTACATTTTTCACTTTTGTCAGACAATTGCAATATTCTCACAATAAGCTAATTAGCTCAATTGGAGCATTTCTAGCATGTTTGGTTGAAATTGATAATTTACATTTTTCAGTTTTGTCAGACGTTTGTAATATTCTCACAATAAGCTAATTAGCTCAATTGGAGCATTTCTAGCATGTTTGGTTGAAATTGAAAATTTACATTTTTCAGTGTTGTCAGAGGTTTGTAATTTTCTCACAATAAGCTAACTAGCTCAATTGGAGTATTTGTAGCATGTTTGGTTGAAATTGAAAATTTACATTTTTCAGTTTTGTCAGACGTTTGTAATATTGTCACAATAAGCTAATTAGCTCAATTGGAGCATTTCTAGCATGTTTAGTTGAAATTGGAAATTTACATTTTTCACTTTTGTCAGACGTTTGTAATATTCTCACAATAAGCTAATTAGCTCAATTGGAGCATTTCTAGCATGTTTGGTTGAAATTGGAAATTTACACTTATCAGTTTTGTCAGACGTTTGTAATATTCTCACAAAAAGCTAATTAGCTCAAATGGAGCATTTCTAGCATGTTTGGTTGAAATTGGAAATTAACATTTTTCAGTTTTGTCAGACGTTTGTAATATGCTCACAATAAGCTAATTAGCTCAATTGGAGCATTTCTAGCATGTTTGGTTGAAATTGGAAATTTACATTTTTCACTTTTGTCAGACAATTGCAATATTCTCACAATAAGCTAATTAGCTCAATTGGAGCATTTCTAGCATGTTTGGTTGAACTTGGAACTTTACATTTTTCAGTTTTGTCAGACGTTTGTAATATTCTCCCAATAAGCTAATTAGCTCAATTGGAGCATTTCTAGCATGTTTGGTTGAAATTGGAAATTTACATTTTTCACTTTTGTCAGACAATTGCAATATTCTCACAATAAGCTAATTAGCTCAATTGGAGCATTTCTAGCATGTTTGGTTGAAATTGGAAATTTACATTTTTCAGTTTTGTCAGACGTTTGTAATATTCTCACCATAAGCTAATTAGCTCAATTGGAGCATTTCGAGCATGTTTTGTTGAAATTGGAAATTTACATTTTTCAGTTTGGTCAGGCGTTTGTAATATTCTCACAATAAGCTAATTAGCTCAATTGGAGCATTTCTAGCATGTTTGGTTGAAATTGGAATTTTACATTTTTCACTTTTGTCAGACAATTGCAATATTCTCACAATAAGCTAATTAGCTCAATTGGAGCATTTCTAGCATGTTTGGTTGAAATTGATAATTTACATTTTTCAGTTTTGTCAGACGTTTGTAATATTCTCACAATAAGCTAATTAGCTCAATTGGAGCATTTCTAGCATGTTTGGTTGAAATTGAAAATTTACATTTTTCAGTGTTGTCAGAGGTTTGTAATATTCTCACAATAAGCTAACTAGCTCAATTGGAGTATTTGTAGCATGTTTGGTTGAAATTGAAAATTTACATTTTTCAGTTTTGTCAGACGTTTGTAATATTCTCACAATAAGCTAATTAGCTCAATTGGAGCATTTCTAGCATGTTTGGTTGAAATTGGAAATTTACACTTATCAGTTTTGTCAGACGTTTGTAATATTCTCACAAAAAGCTAATTAGCTCAAATGGAGCATTTCTAGCATGTTTGGTTGAAATTGGAAATTAACATTTTTCAGTTTTGTCAGACGTTTGTAATATGCTCACAATAAGCTAATTAGCTCAATTGGAGCATTTCTAGCATGTTTGGTTGAAATTGGAAATTTACATTTTTCACTTTTGTCAGACAATTGCAATATTCTCACAATAAGCTAATTAGCTCAATTGGAGCATTTCTAGCATGTTTGGTTGAAATTGGAAATTTACATTTTTCACTTTTGTCAGACAATGGCAATATTCTCACAATAAGCTAATTAGCTCAATTGGAGCATTTCTAGCATGTTTGGTTGAAATTGGAAATTTACATTTTTCAGTTTTGTCAGACAATTGCAATATTCTGACAATAAGCTAATTAGCTCAATTGGAGCATTTCTAGCATGTTTGGTTGAAATTGGAAATTTACATTTTTCAGTTTTGTCAGACGTTTGTAATATTCTCACAATAAGCTAATTAGCTCAATTGGAGCATTTCTAGCATGTTTTGTTGAAATTGGAAATTTACATTTTTCAGTTTGGTCAGGCGTTTGTAATATTCTCACAATAAGCTAATTAGCTCAATTGGAGCATTTCTAGCATGTTTGGTTGAAATTGGAATTTTACATTTTTCACTTTTGTCAGACAATTGCAATATTCTCACAATAAGCTAATTAGCTCAATTGGAGCATTTCTAGCATGTTTGGTTGAAATTGATAATTTACATTTTTCAGTTTTGTCAGACGTTTGTAATATTCTCACAATAAGCTAATTAGCTCAATTGGAGCATTTCTAGCATGTTTGGTTGAAATTGGAAATTTACATTTTTCACTTTTGTCAGACAATTGCAATATTCTCTCAATAAGCTAATTAGCTCAATTGGAGCATTTCTAGCATGTTTGGTTGAAATTGGAAATTTAAGTTTTTCAGTTTTGTCAGACGTTTGTAAAATTCTTACAGTAGGCTTATTTGCGCAAATTGAGCATTTCTAGCATGTTTGGTTGAAATTGGAAATTTACATTTTTCAGTTTTGTCAGACGTTTGTAATATTCTCACAATAAGCTAATTAGCTCAATTGGAGCATTTCTAGCATGTTTGGTTGAAATTGGAAATTTACATTTTTCACTTTTGTCAGACAATTGCAATATTCTCACAATAAGCTAATTAGCTCAATTGGAGCATTTCTAGCATGTTTGGTTGAAATTGGAAATTTACATTTTTTACTTTTGTCAGACAATGGCAATATTCTCACAATAAGCTAATTAGCTCAATTGGAGCATTTCTAGCATGTTTGGTTGAAATTGGAAATTTACATTTTTCACTTTTGTCAGACAATTGCAATATTCTCACAATAAACTAATTAGCTCAATTGGAGCATTTCTAGCATGTTTGGTTGAAATTGAAAATTTACATTTTTTCACTTTTGTCAGACAATTGCAATATTCTCACAATAAGCTAATTAGCTCAATTGGAGCATTTCTAGCATGTTTGGTTGAAATTGGAAATTTACATTTTTCACTTTTGTCAGACAATTGCAATATTCTCACAATAAGCTAATTAGCTCAATTGGAGCATTTCTAGCATGTTTGGTTGAAATTGGAAATTTACATTTTTCAGTTTTGTCAGACGTTTATAATATTCTCACAATAAGCTAATTAGCTCAATTGGAGCATTTCTAGCATGTTTGGTTGAAATTGGAAATTTACATTTATCAGTTTTGTCAGACGTTTGTAATATTCTCACAAAAAGCTAATTAGCTCAAATGGAGCATTTCTAGCATGTTTGGTTGAAATTGGAAATTTACATTTTTCACTTTTGTCAGACAATTGCAATATTCTCACAATAAGCTAATTAGCTCAATTGGAGCATTTCTAGCATGTTTGGTTGAAATTGGAAATTTACATTTTTCAGTTTTGTCAGACGTTTGTAATATTCTCACAATAAGCTAATTAGCTCAATTGGAGCATTTCTAGCATGTTTGGTTGAAATTGGAAATTTACATTTTTCACTTTTGTCAGACAATTGCAATATTCTCACAATAAGCTAATTAGCTCAATTGGAGCATTTCTAGCATGTTTGGTTGAAATTGGAAAATTACATTTTTCACTTGTGTCAGACGTTTGTAATATTCTCACAATAAGCTAATTAGCTCAATTGGAACATTTCTAGCATGTTTGGTTGAAATTGGAAATTTACATTTTTCAGTTTTGTCAGACGTTTGTAATATTCTCACAATAAGCTAATTAGCTCAATTGGAGCATTTCTAGCTTGTTTGGTTGAAATTGGAAATTTACATTTTTCAATTTGGTCAGACGTTTGTAATATTCTCACAATAAGCTAATTAGCTCAATTGGAGCATTTCTAGCATGTTCGGTTGAAATTTGAAATCTCTATTTTTCAGTTTTGTCAGACGTTTGTAATATTCTCACAATAAGCTAATTGGCTCAATTTGAGCATTTCTAGCATGTTTGGTTGAAATTGGAAATTTACATTTTTCAATTTGGTCAGACGTTTGTAATATTCTCACAATAAGCTAATTAGCTCAATTGGAACATTTCTAGCATGTTTGGTTGAAATTGGAAATTTACATTTTTCAGTTTTGTCAGACGTTTGTAATATTCTCACAATAAGCTAATTAGCTCAATTGGAGCATTTCTAGCTTGTTTGGTTGAAATTGGAAATTTACATTTTTCAATTTGGTCAGACGTTTGTAATATTCTCACAATAAGCTAATTAGCTCAATTGGAGCATTTCTAGCATGTTCGGTTGAAATTTGAAATCTCTATTTTTCAGTTTTGTCAGACGTTTGTAATATTCTCACAATAAGCTAATTGGCTCAATTTGAGCATTTCTAGCATGTTTGGTTGAAATTGAAAATTTACATTTTTCACTTTTGTCGGACGTTTGTAATATTCTCACAATAAGCTAATTAGCTCAATTGGAGCATTTCTAGCATGTTTGGTTGAAATTGAAAATTTACATTTTTCTGTGTTGTCAGAGGTTTGTAATATTCTCACAATAAGCTAACTAGCTCAATTGGAGCATTTGTAGCATGTTTGGTTGAAATTGAAAATTTACATTTTTCAGTTTTGTCAGACGTTTGTAATATTCTCACAATAAGCTAATTAGCTCAATTGGAGCATTTCTAGCATGTTTAGTTGAAATTGGAAATTTACATTTTTCACTTTTGTCAGACGTTTGTAATATTCTCACAATAAGCTAATTAGCTCAATTGGAACATTTCTAGCATGTTTGGTTGAAATTGGAAATTTAAATTTTTCAGTTTTGTCAGACGTTTGTAAAATATTTACAGTTGGCTTATATGCGCAATTTGAGCATTTCTAGCATGTTTGGTTGAAATTGGAACTTTACATTTTTCACTTTTGTCAGACGTTTGTAATATTCTCACAATAAGATAATTAGCTCAATTGGAGCATTTCTAGCATGTTTGGTTGAAATTGGAAATTTACATTTTTCAGTTTTGTCAGACGTTTGTAATATTCTCACAATAAGCTAATTAGCTCAATTGGAGCATTTCTAGCATGTTTGGTTGAAATTGGAAATTTACATTTTTCGCTTTTGTCAGACAATTGCAATATTCTCACAATAAGCTAATTAGCTCAATTGGAGCATTTCTAGCATGTTTGGTTGAAATTGGAAATTTACATTTTTCAGTTTTGTCAGACGTTTGTAATATTCTCACAATAAGCTAATTAGCTCAATTGGAGCATTTCTAGCATGTTTGGTTGAAATTGGAAATTTACATTTTTCAGTTTTGTCAGACGTTTGTAATATTCTCACAATAAGCTAATTAGCTCAATTGGAGCATTTCTAGCATGTTTGGTTGAAATTGGAAATTTACACTTATCAGTTTTGTCAGACGTTTGTAATATTCTCACAAAAAGCTAATTAGCTCAAATGGAGCATTTCTAGCATGTTTGGTTGAAATTGGAAATTAACATTTTTCAGTTTTGTCAGACGTTTGTAATATGCTCACAATAAGCTAATTAGCTCAATTGGAGCATTTCTAGCATGTTTGGTTGAAATTGGAAATTTACATTTTTCACTTTTGTCAGACAATTGCAATATTCTCACAATAAGCTAATTAGCTCAATTGGAGCATTTCTAGCATGTTTGGTTGAAATTGGAAATTTACATTTTTCACTTTTGTCAGACAATGGCAATATTCTCACAATAAGCTAATTAGCTCAATTGGAGCATTTCTAGCATGTTTGGTTGAAATTGGAAATTTACATTTTTCAGTTTTGTCAGACAATTGCAATATTCTGACAATAAGCTAATTAGCTCAATTGGAGCATTTCTAGCATGTTTGGTTGAAATTGGAAATTTACATTTTTCAGTTTTGTCAGACGTTTGTAATATTCTCACAATAAGCTAATTAGCTCAATTGGAGCATTTCTAGCATGTTTTGTTGAAATTGGAAATTTACATTTTTCAGTTTGGTCAGGCGTTTGTAATATTCTCACAATAAGCTATTTAGCTCAATTGGAGCATTTCTAGCATGTTTGGTTGAAATTGGAATTTTACATTTTTCACTTTTGTCAGACAATTGCAATATTCTCACAATAAGCTAATTAGCTCAATTGGAGCATTTCTAGCATGTTTGGTTGAAATTGATAATTTACATTTTTCAGTTTTGTCAGACGTTTGTAATATTCTCACAATAAGCTAATTAGCTCAATTGGAGCATTTCTAGCATGTTTGGTTGAAATTGGAAATTTACATTTTTCACTTTTGTCAGACAATTGCAATATTCTCTCAATAAGCTAATTAGCTCAATTGGAGCATTTCTAGCATGTTTGGTTGAAATTGGAAATTTAAGTTTTTCAGTTTTGTCAGACGTTTGTAAAATTCTTACAGTAGGCTTATTTGCGCAAATTGAGCATTTCTAGCATGTTTGGTTGAAATTGGAAATTTACATTTTTCAGTTTTGTCAGACGTTTGTAATATTCTCACAATAAGCTAATTAGCTCAATTGGAGCATTTCTAGCATGTTTGGTTGAAATTGGAAATTTACATTTTTCACTTTTGTCAGACAATTGCAATATTCTCACAATAAGCTAATTAGCTCAATTGGAGCATTTCTAGCATGTTTGGTTGAAATTGGAAATTTACATTTTTCACTTTTGTCAGACAATGGCAATATTCTCACAATAAGCTAATTAGCTCAATTGGAGCATTTCTAGCATGTTTGGTTGAAATTGGAAATTTACATTTTTCACTTTTGTCAGACAATTGCAATATTCTCACAATAAGCTAATTAGCTCAATTGGAGCATTTCTAGCATGTTTGGTTGAAATTGGAAATTTACATTTTTCACTTTTGTCAGACAATTGCAATATTCTCACAATAAACTAATTAGCTCAATTGGAGCATTTCTAGCATGTTTGGTTGAAATTGAAAATTTACATTTTTTCACTTTTGTCAGACAATTGCAATATTCTCACAATAAGCTAATTAGCTCAATTGGAGCATTTCTAGCATGTTTGGTTGAAATTGGAAATTTACATTTTTCACTTTTGTCAGACAATTGCAATATTCTCACAATAAGCTAATTAGCTCAATTGGAGCATTTCTAGCATGTTTGGTTGAAATTGGAAATTTACATTTTTCAGTTTTGTCAGACGTTTATAATATTCTCACAATAAGCTAATTAGCTCAATTGGAGCATTTCTAGCATGTTTGGTTGAAATTGGAAATTTACATTTATCAGTTTTGTCAGACGTTTGTAATATTCTCACAAAAAGCTAATTAGCTCAAATGGAGCATTTCTAGCATGTTTGGTTGAAATTGGAAATTTACATTTTTCACTTTTGTCAGACAATTGCAATATTCTCACAATAAGCTAATTAGCTCAATTGGAGCATTTCTAGCATGTTTGGTTGAAATTGGAAATTTACATTTTTCAGTTTTGTCAGACGTTTGTAATATTCTCACAATAAGCTAATTAGCTCAATTGGAGCATTTCTAGCATGTTTGGTTGAAATTGGAAATTTACATTTTTCACTTTTGTCAGACAATTGCAATATTCTCACAATAAGCTAATTAGCTCAATTGGAGCATTTCTAGCATGTTTGGTTGAAATTGGAAAATTACATTTTTCACTTGTGTCAGACGTTTGTAATATTCTCACAATAAGCTAATTAGCTCAATTGGAACATTTCTAGCATGTTTGGTTGAAATTGGAAATTTACATTTTTCAGTTTTGTCAGACGTTTGTAATATTCTCACAATAAGCTAATTAGCTCAATTGGAGCATTTCTAGCTTGTTTGGTTGAAATTGGAAATTTACATTTTTCAATTTGGTCAGACGTTTGTAATATTCTCACAATAAGCTAATTAGCTCAATTGGAGCATTTCTAGCATGTTCGGTTGAAATTTGAAATCTCTATTTTTCAGTTTTGTCAGACGTTTGTAATATTCTCACAATAAGCTAATTGGCTCAATTTGAGCATTTCTAGCATGTTTGGTTGAAATTGGAAATTTACATTTTTCAATTTGGTCAGACGTTTGTAATATTCTCACAATAAGCTAATTAGCTCAATTGGAACATTTCTAGCATGTTTGGTTGAAATTGGAAATTTACATTTTTCAGTTTTGTCAGACGTTTGTAATATTCTCACAATAAGCTAATTAGCTCAATTGGAGCATTTCTAGCTTGTTTGGTTGAAATTGGAAATTTACATTTTTCAATTTGGTCAGACGTTTGTAATATTCTCACAATAAGCTAATTAGCTCAATTGGAGCATTTCTAGCATGTTCGGTTGAAATTGGAAATTTACATTTTTCACTTTTGTCAGACAATTGCAATATTCTCACAATAAACTAATTAGCTCAATTGGAGCATTTCTAGCATGTTTGGTTGAAATTGAAAATTTACATTTTTTCACTTTTGTCAGACAATTGCAATATTCTCACAATAAGCTAATTAGCTCAATTGGAGCATTTCTAGCATGTTTGGTTGAAATTGGAAATTTACATTTTTCACTTTTGTCAGACAATTGCAATATTCTCACAATAAGCTAATTAGCTCAATTGGAGCATTTCTAGCATGTTTGGTTGAAATTGGAAATTTACATTTTTCAGTTTTGTCAGACGTTTATAATATTCTCACAATAAGCTAATTAGCTCAATTGGAGCATTTCTAGCATGTTTGGTTGAAATTGGAAATTTACATTTATCAGTTTTGTCAGACGTTTGTAATATTCTCACAAAAAGCTAATTAGCTCAAATGGAGCATTTCTAGCATGTTTGGTTGAAATTGGAAATTTACATTTTTCACTTTTGTCAGACAATTGCAATATTCTCACAATAAGCTAATTAGCTCAATTGGAGCATTTCTAGCATGTTTGGTTGAAATTGGAAATTTACATTTTTCAGTTTTGTCAGACGTTTGTAATATTCTCACAATAAGCTAATTAGCTCAATTGGAGCATTTCTAGCATGTTTGGTTGAAATTGGAAATTTACATTTTTCACTTTTGTCAGACAATTGCAATATTCTCACAATAAGCTAATTAGCTCAATTGGAGCATTTCTAGCATGTTTGGTTGAAATTGGAAAATTACATTTTTCACTTGTGTCAGACGTTTGTAATATTCTCACAATAAGCTAATTAGCTCAATTGGAACATTTCTAGCATGTTTGGTTGAAATTGGAAATTTACATTTTTCAGTTTTGTCAGACGTTTGTAATATTCTCACAATAAGCTAATTAGCTCAATTGGAGCATTTCTAGCTTGTTTGGTTGAAATTGGAAATTTACATTTTTCAATTTGGTCAGACGTTTGTAATATTCTCACAATAAGCTAATTAGCTCAATTGGAGCATTTCTAGCATGTTCGGTTGAAATTTGAAATCTCTATTTTTCAGTTTTGTCAGACGTTTGTAATATTCTCACAATAAGCTAATTGGCTCAATTTGAGCATTTCTAGCATGTTTGGTTGAAATTGGAAATTTACATTTTTCAATTTGGTCAGACGTTTGTAATATTCTCACAATAAGCTAATTAGCTCAATTGGAACATTTCTAGCATGTTTGGTTGAAATTGGAAATTTACATTTTTCAGTTTTGTCAGACGTTTGTAATATTCTCACAATAAGCTAATTAGCTCAATTGGAGCATTTCTAGCTTGTTTGGTTGAAATTGGAAATTTACATTTTTCAATTTGGTCAGACGTTTGTAATATTCTCACAATAAGCTAATTAGCTCAATTGGAGCATTTCTAGCATGTTCGGTTGAAATTTGAAATCTCTATTTTTCAGTTTTGTCAGACGTTTGTAATATTCTCACAATAAGCTAATTGGCTCAATTTGAGCATTTCTAGCATGTTTGGTTGAAATTGAAAATTTACATTTTTCACTTTTGTCGGACGTTTGTAATATTCTCACAATAAGCTAATTAGCTCAATTGGAGCATTTCTAGCATGTTTGGTTGAAATTGAAAATTTACATTTTTCTGTGTTGTCAGAGGTTTGTAATATTCTCACAATAAGCTAACTAGCTCAATTGGAGCATTTGTAGCATGTTTGGTTGAAATTGAAAATTTACATTTTTCAGTTTTGTCAGACGTTTGTAATATTCTCACAATAAGCTAATTAGCTCAATTGGAGCATTTCTAGCATGTTTAGTTGAAATTGGAAATTTACATTTTTCACTTTTGTCAGACGTTTGTAATATTCTCACAATAAGCTAATTAGCTCAATTGGAACATTTCTAGCATGTTTGGTTGAAATTGGAAATTTAAATTTTTCAGTTTTGTCAGACGTTTGTAAAATATTTACAGTTGGCTTATATGCGCAATTTGAGCATTTCTAGCATGTTTGGTTGAAATTGGAACTTTACATTTTTCACTTTTGTCAGACGTTTGTAATATTCTCACAATAAGATAATTAGCTCAATTGGAGCATTTCTAGCATGTTTGGTTGAAATTGGAAATTTACATTTTTCAGTTTTGTCAGACGTTTGTAATATTCTCACAATAAGCTAATTAGCTCAATTGGAGCATTTCTAGCATGTTTGGTTGAAATTGGAAATTTACATTTTTCGCTTTTGTCAGACAATTGCAATATTCTCACAATAAGCTAATTAGCTCAATTGGAGCATTTCTAGCATGTTTGGTTGAAATTGGAAATTTACATTTTTCAGTTTTGTCAGACGTTTGTAATATTCTCACAATAAGCTAATTAGCTCAATTGGAGCATTTCTAGCATGTTTGGTTGAAATTGGAAATTTACATTTTTCAGTTTTGTCAGACGTTTGTAATATTCTCACAATAAGCTAATTAGCTCAATTGGAGCATTTCTAGCATGTTTGGTTGAAATTGGAAATTTACACTTATCAGTTTTGTCAGACGTTTGTAATATTCTCACAAAAAGCTAATTAGCTCAAATGGAGCATTTCTAGCATGTTTGGTTGAAATTGGAAATTAACATTTTTCAGTTTTGTCAGACGTTTGTAATATGCTCACAATAAGCTAATTAGCTCAATTGGAGCATTTCTAGCATGTTTGGTTGAAATTGGAAATTTACATTTTTCACTTTTGTCAGACAATTGCAATATTCTCACAATAAGCTAATTAGCTCAATTGGAGCATTTCTAGCATGTTTGGTTGAAATTGGAAATTTACATTTTTCACTTTTGTCAGACAATGGCAATATTCTCACAATAAGCTAATTAGCTCAATTGGAGCATTTCTAGCATGTTTGGTTGAAATTGGAAATTTACATTTTTCAGTTTTGTCAGACAATTGCAATATTCTGACAATAAGCTAATTAGCTCAATTGGAGCATTTCTAGCATGTTTGGTTGAAATTGGAAATTTACATTTTTCAGTTTTGTCAGACGTTTGTAATATTCTCACAATAAGCTAATTAGCTCAATTGGAGCATTTCTAGCATGTTTTGTTGAAATTGGAAATTTACATTTTTCAGTTTGGTCAGGCGTTTGTAATATTCTCACAATAAGCTATTTAGCTCAATTGGAGCATTTCTAGCATGTTTGGTTGAAATTGGAATTTTACATTTTTCACTTTTGTCAGACAATTGCAATATTCTCACAATAAGCTAATTAGCTCAATTGGAGCATTTCTAGCATGTTTGGTTGAAATTGATAATTTACATTTTTCAGTTTTGTCAGACGTTTGTAATATTCTCACAATAAGCTAATTAGCTCAATTGGAGCATTTCTAGCATGTTTGGTTGAAATTGGAAATTTACATTTTTCACTTTTGTCAGACAATTGCAATATTCTCTCAATAAGCTAATTAGCTCAATTGGAGCATTTCTAGCATGTTTGGTTGAAATTGGAAATTTAAGTTTTTCAGTTTTGTCAGACGTTTGTAAAATTCTTACAGTAGGCTTATTTGCGCAAATTGAGCATTTCTAGCATGTTTGGTTGAAATTGGAAATTTACATTTTTCAGTTTTGTCAGACGTTTGTAATATTCTCACAATAAGCTAATTAGCTCAATTGGAGCATTTCTAGCATGTTTGGTTGAAATTGGAAATTTACATTTTTCACTTTTGTCAGACAATTGCAATATTCTCACAATAAGCTAATTAGCTCAATTGGAGCATTTCTAGCATGTTTGGTTGAAATTGGAAATTTACATTTTTCACTTTTGTCAGACAATGGCAATATTCTCACAATAAGCTAATTAGCTCAATTGGAGCATTTCTAGCATGTTTGGTTGAAATTGGAAATTTACATTTTTCACTTTTGTCAGACAATTGCAATATTCTCACAATAAACTAATTAGCTCAATTGGAGCATTTCTAGCATGTTTGGTTGAAATTGAAAATTTACATTTTTTCACTTTTGTCAGACAATTGCAATATTCTCACAATAAGCTAATTAGCTCAATTGGAGCATTTCTAGCATGTTTGGTTGAAATTGGAAATTTACATTTTTCACTTTTGTCAGACAATTGCAATATTCTCACAATAAGCTAATTAGCTCAATTGGAGCATTTCTAGCATGTTTGGTTGAAATTGGAAATTTACATTTTTCAGTTTTGTCAGACGTTTGTAATATTCCCACAATAAGCTAATTAGCTCAATTGGAGCATTTCTAGCATGTTTGGTTGAAATTGGAAATTTACATTTTTCAGTTTTGTCAGACGTTTGTAATATTCCCACAATAAGCTAATTAGCTCAATTGGAGCATTTCTAGCATGTTTGGTTGAAGTTGGAAATTTACATTTTTCAGTTTTGTCAGACGTTTATAATATTCTCACAATAAGCTAATTAGCTCAATTGGAGCATTTCTAGCATGTTTGGTTGAAATTGGAAATTTACATTTATCAGTTTTGTCAGACGTTTGTAATATTCTCACAAAAAGCTAATTAGCTCAAATGGAGCATTTCTAGCATGTTTGGTTGAAATTGGAAATTTACATTTTTCACTTTTGTCAGACAATTGCAATATTCTCACAATAAGCTAATTAGCTCAATTGGAGCATTTCTAGCATGTTTGGTTGAAATTGGAAATTTACATTTTTCAGTTTTGTCAGACGTTTGTAATATTCTCACAATAAGCTAATTAGCTCAATTGGAGCATTTCTAGCATGTTTGGTTGAAATTGGAAATTTACATTTTTCACTTTTGTCAGACAATTGCAATATTCTCACAATAAGCTAATTAGCTCAATTGGAGCATTTCTAGCATGTTTGGTTGAAATTGGAAATTTACATTTTTCACTTTTGTCAGACAATTGCAATATTCTCACAATAAGCTAATTAGCTCAATTGGAGCATTTCTAGCATGTTTGGTTGAAATTGGAAAATTACATTTTTCACTTGTGTCAGACGTTTGTAATATTCTCACAATAAGCTAATTAGCTCAATTGGAACATTTCTAGCATGTTTGGTTGAAATTGGAAATTTACATTTTTCAGTTTTGTCAGACGTTTGTAATATTCTCACAATAAGCTAATTAGCTCAATTGGAGCATTTCTAGCTTGTTTGGTTGAAATTGGAAATTTACATTTTTCAATTTGGTCAGACGTTTGTAATATTCTCACAATAAGCTAATTAGCTCAATTGGAGCATTTCTAGCATGTTCGGTTGAAATTTGAAATCTCTATTTTTCAGTTTTGTCAGACGTTTGTAATATTCTCACAATAAGCTAATTGGCTCAATTTGAGCATTTCTAGCATGTTTGGTTGAAATTGAAAATTTACATTTTTCACTTTTGTCGGACGTTTGTAATATTCTCACAATAAGCTAATTAGCTCAATTGGAGCATTTCTAGCATGTTTGGTTGAAATTGAAAATTTACATTTTTCTGTGTTGTCAGAGGTTTGTAATATTCTCACAATAAGCTAACTAGCTCAATTGGAGCATTTGTAGCATGTTTGGTTGAAATTGAAAATTTACATTTTTCAGTTTTGTCAGACGTTTGTAATATTCTCACAATAAGCTAATTAGCTCAATTGGAGCATTTCTAGCATGTTTAGTTGAAATTGGAAATTTACATTTTTCACTTTTGTCAGACGTTTGTAATATTCTCACAATAAGCTAATTAGCTCAATTGGAACATTTCTAGCATGTTTGGTTGAAATTGGAAATTTAAATTTTTCAGTTTTGTCAGACGTTTGTAAAATTTTTACAGTTGGCTTATATGCGCAATTTGAGCATTTCTAGCATGTTTGGTTGAAATTGGAAATTTACACTTATCAGTTTTGTCAGACGTTTGTAATATTCTCACAAAAAGCTAATTAGCTCAAATGGAGCATTTCTAGCATGTTTGGTTGAAATTGGAAATTAACATTTTTCAGTTTTTTCAGACGTTTGTAATATGCTCACAATAAGCTAATTAGCTCAATTGGAGCATTTCTAGCATGTTTGGTTGAAATTGGAAATTTACATTTTTCACTTTTGTCAGACAATTGCAATATTCTCACAATAAGCTAATTAGCTCAATTGGAGCATTTCTAGCATGTTTGGTTGAACTTGGAACTTTACATTTTTCAGTTTTGTCAGACGTTTGTAATATTCTCCCAATAAGCTAATTAGCTCAATTGGAGCATTTCTAGCATGTTTGGTTGAAATTGGAAATTTACATTTTTCACTTTTGTCAGACAATTGCAATATTCTCACAATAAGCTAATTAGCTCAATTGGAGCATTTCTAGCATGTTTGGTTGAAATTGGAAATTTACATTTTTCAGTTTTGTCAGACGTTTGTAATATTCTCACCATAAGCTAATTAGCTCAATTGGAGCATTTCTAGCATGTTTTGTTGAAATTGGAAATTTACATTTTTCAGTTTGGTCAGGCGTTTGTAATATTCTCACAATAAGCTAATTAGCTCAATTGGAGCATTTCTAGCATGTTTGGTTGAAATTGGAATTTTACATTTTTCACTTTTGTCAGACAATTGCAATATTCTCACAATAAGCTAATTAGCTCAATTGGAGCATTTCTAGCATGTTTGGTTGAAATTGATAATTTACATTTTTCAGTTTTGTCAGACGTTTGTAATATTCTCACAATAAGCTAATTAGCTCAATTGGAGCATTTCTAGCATGTTTGGTTGAAATTGAAAATTTACATTTTTCAGTGTTGTCAGAGGTTTGTAATTTTCTCACAATAAGCTAACTAGCTCAATTGGAGTATTTGTAGCATGTTTGGTTGAAATTGAAAATTTACATTTTTCAGTTTTGTCAGACGTTTGTAATATTGTCACAATAAGCTAATTAGCTCAATTGGAGCATTTCTAGCATGTTTAGTTGAAATTGGAAATTTACATTTTTCACTTTTGTCAGACGTTTGTAATATTCTCACAATAAGCTAATTAGCTCAATTGGAGCATTTCTAGCATGTTTGGTTGAAATTGGAAATTTACACTTATCAGTTTTGTCAGACGTTTGTAATATTCTCACAAAAAGCTAATTAGCTCAAATGGAGCATTTCTAGCATGTTTGGTTGAAATTGGAAATTAACATTTTTCAGTTTTGTCAGACGTTTGTAATATGCTCACAATAAGCTAATTAGCTCAATTGGAGCATTTCTAGCATGTTTGGTTGAAATTGGAAATTTACATTTTTCACTTTTGTCAGACAATTGCAATATTCTCACAATAAGCTAATTAGCTCAATTGGAGCATTTCTAGCATGTTTGGTTGAACTTGGAACTTTACATTTTTCAGTTTTGTCAGACGTTTGTAATATTCTCCCAATAAGCTAATTAGCTCAATTGGAGCATTTCTAGCATGTTTGGTTGAAATTGGAAATTTACATTTTTCACTTTTGTCAGACAATTGCAATATTCTCACAATAAGCTAATTAGCTCAATTGGAGCATTTCTAGCATGTTTGGTTGAAATTGGAAATTTACATTTTTCAGTTTTGTCAGACGTTTGTAATATTCTCACCATAAGCTAATTAGCTCAATTGGAGCATTTCGAGCATGTTTTGTTGAAATTGGAAATTTACATTTTTCAGTTTGGTCAGGCGTTTGTAATATTCTCACAATAAGCTAATTAGCTCAATTGGAGCATTTCTAGCATGTTTGGTTGAAATTGGAATTTTACATTTTTCACTTTTGTCAGACAATTGCAATATTCTCACAATAAGCTAATTAGCTCAATTGGAGCATTTCTAGCATGTTTGGTTGAAATTGATAATTTACATTTTTCAGTTTTGTCAGACGTTTGTAATATTCTCACAATAAGCTAATTAGCTCAATTGGAGCATTTCTAGCATGTTTGGTTGAAATTGAAAATTTACATTTTTCAGTGTTGTCAGAGGTTTGTAATATTCTCACAATAAGCTAACTAGCTCAATTGGAGTATTTGTAGCATGTTTGGTTGAAATTGAAAATTTACATTTTTCAGTTTTGTCAGACGTTTGTAATATTCTCACAATAAGCTAATTAGCTCAATTGGAGCATTTCTAGCATGTTTGGTTGAAATTGGAAATTTACACTTATCAGTTTTGTCAGACGTTTGTAATATTCTCACAAAAAGCTAATTAGCTCAAATGGAGCATTTCTAGCATGTTTGGTTGAAATTGGAAATTAACATTTTTCAGTTTTGTCAGACGTTTGTAATATGCTCACAATAAGCTAATTAGCTCAATTGGAGCATTTCTAGCATGTTTGGTTGAAATTGGAAATTTACATTTTTCACTTTTGTCAGACAATTGCAATATTCTCACAATAAGCTAATTAGCTCAATTGGAGCATTTCTAGCATGTTTGGTTGAAATTGGAAATTTACATTTTTCACTTTTGTCAGACAATGGCAATATTCTCACAATAAGCTAATTAGCTCAATTGGAGCATTTCTAGCATGTTTGGTTGAAATTGGAAATTTACATTTTTCAGTTTTGTCAGACAATTGCAATATTCTGACAATAAGCTAATTAGCTCAATTGGAGCATTTCTAGCATGTTTGGTTGAAATTGGAAATTTACATTTTTCAGTTTTGTCAGACGTTTGTAATATTCTCACAATAAGCTAATTAGCTCAATTGGAGCATTTCTAGCATGTTTTGTTGAAATTGGAAATTTACATTTTTCAGTTTGGTCAGGCGTTTGTAATATTCTCACAATAAGCTAATTAGCTCAATTGGAGCATTTCTAGCATGTTTGGTTGAAATTGGAATTTTACATTTTTCACTTTTGTCAGACAATTGCAATATTCTCACAATAAGCTAATTAGCTCAATTGGAGCATTTCTAGCATGTTTGGTTGAAATTGATAATTTACATTTTTCAGTTTTGTCAGACGTTTGTAATATTCTCACAATAAGCTAATTAGCTCAATTGGAGCATTTCTAGCATGTTTGGTTGAAATTGGAAATTTACATTTTTCACTTTTGTCAGACAATTGCAATATTCTCTCAATAAGCTAATTAGCTCAATTGGAGCATTTCTAGCATGTTTGGTTGAAATTGGAAATTTAAGTTTTTCAGTTTTGTCAGACGTTTGTAAAATTCTTACAGTAGGCTTATTTGCGCAAATTGAGCATTTCTAGCATGTTTGGTTGAAATTGGAAATTTACATTTTTCAGTTTTGTCAGACGTTTGTAATATTCTCACAATAAGCTAATTAGCTCAATTGGAGCATTTCTAGCATGTTTGGTTGAAATTGGAAATTTACATTTTTCACTTTTGTCAGACAATTGCAATATTCTCACAATAAGCTAATTAGCTCAATTGGAGCATTTCTAGCATGTTTGGTTGAAATTGGAAATTTACATTTTTTACTTTTGTCAGACAATGGCAATATTCTCACAATAAGCTAATTAGCTCAATTGGAGCATTTCTAGCATGTTTGGTTGAAATTGGAAATTTACATTTTTCACTTTTGTCAGACAATTGCAATATTCTCACAATAAACTAATTAGCTCAATTGGAGCATTTCTAGCATGTTTGGTTGAAATTGAAAATTTACATTTTTTCACTTTTGTCAGACAATTGCAATATTCTCACAATAAGCTAATTAGCTCAATTGGAGCATTTCTAGCATGTTTGGTTGAAATTGGAAATTTACATTTTTCACTTTTGTCAGACAATTGCAATATTCTCACAATAAGCTAATTAGCTCAATTGGAGCATTTCTAGCATGTTTGGTTGAAATTGGAAATTTACATTTTTCAGTTTTGTCAGACGTTTATAATATTCTCACAATAAGCTAATTAGCTCAATTGGAGCATTTCTAGCATGTTTGGTTGAAATTGGAAATTTACATTTATCAGTTTTGTCAGACGTTTGTAATATTCTCACAAAAAGCTAATTAGCTCAAATGGAGCATTTCTAGCATGTTTGGTTGAAATTGGAAATTTACATTTTTCACTTTTGTCAGACAATTGCAATATTCTCACAATAAGCTAATTAGCTCAATTGGAGCATTTCTAGCATGTTTGGTTGAAATTGGAAATTTACATTTTTCAGTTTTGTCAGACGTTTGTAATATTCTCACAATAAGCTAATTAGCTCAATTGGAGCATTTCTAGCATGTTTGGTTGAAATTGGAAATTTACATTTTTCACTTTTGTCAGACAATTGCAATATTCTCACAATAAGCTAATTAGCTCAATTGGAGCATTTCTAGCATGTTTGGTTGAAATTGGAAAATTACATTTTTCACTTGTGTCAGACGTTTGTAATATTCTCACAATAAGCTAATTAGCTCAATTGGAACATTTCTAGCATGTTTGGTTGAAATTGGAAATTTACATTTTTCAGTTTTGTCAGACGTTTGTAATATTCTCACAATAAGCTAATTAGCTCAATTGGAGCATTTCTAGCTTGTTTGGTTGAAATTGGAAATTTACATTTTTCAATTTGGTCAGACGTTTGTAATATTCTCACAATAAGCTAATTAGCTCAATTGGAGCATTTCTAGCATGTTCGGTTGAAATTTGAAATCTCTATTTTTCAGTTTTGTCAGACGTTTGTAATATTCTCACAATAAGCTAATTGGCTCAATTTGAGCATTTCTAGCATGTTTGGTTGAAATTGGAAATTTACATTTTTCAATTTGGTCAGACGTTTGTAATATTCTCACAATAAGCTAATTAGCTCAATTGGAACATTTCTAGCATGTTTGGTTGAAATTGGAAATTTACATTTTTCAGTTTTGTCAGACGTTTGTAATATTCTCACAATAAGCTAATTAGCTCAATTGGAGCATTTCTAGCTTGTTTGGTTGAAATTGGAAATTTACATTTTTCAATTTGGTCAGACGTTTGTAATATTCTCACAATAAGCTAATTAGCTCAATTGGAGCATTTCTAGCATGTTCGGTTGAAATTTGAAATCTCTATTTTTCAGTTTTGTCAGACGTTTGTAATATTCTCACAATAAGCTAATTGGCTCAATTTGAGCATTTCTAGCATGTTTGGTTGAAATTGAAAATTTACATTTTTCACTTTTGTCGGACGTTTGTAATATTCTCACAATAAGCTAATTAGCTCAATTGGAGCATTTCTAGCATGTTTGGTTGAAATTGAAAATTTACATTTTTCTGTGTTGTCAGAGGTTTGTAATATTCTCACAATAAGCTAACTAGCTCAATTGGAGCATTTGTAGCATGTTTGGTTGAAATTGAAAATTTACATTTTTCAGTTTTGTCAGACGTTTGTAATATTCTCACAATAAGCTAATTAGCTCAATTGGAGCATTTCTAGCATGTTTAGTTGAAATTGGAAATTTACATTTTTCACTTTTGTCAGACGTTTGTAATATTCTCACAATAAGCTAATTAGCTCAATTGGAACATTTCTAGCATGTTTGGTTGAAATTGGAAATTTAAATTTTTCAGTTTTGTCAGACGTTTGTAAAATATTTACAGTTGGCTTATATGCGCAATTTGAGCATTTCTAGCATGTTTGGTTGAAATTGGAACTTTACATTTTTCACTTTTGTCAGACGTTTGTAATATTCTCACAATAAGATAATTAGCTCAATTGGAGCATTTCTAGCATGTTTGGTTGAAATTGGAAATTTACATTTTTCAGTTTTGTCAGACGTTTGTAATATTCTCACAATAAGCTAATTAGCTCAATTGGAGCATTTCTAGCATGTTTGGTTGAAATTGGAAATTTACATTTTTCGCTTTTGTCAGACAATTGCAATATTCTCACAATAAGCTAATTAGCTCAATTGGAGCATTTCTAGCATGTTTGGTTGAAATTGGAAATTTACATTTTTCAGTTTTGTCAGACGTTTGTAATATTCTCACAATAAGCTAATTAGCTCAATTGGAGCATTTCTAGCATGTTTGGTTGAAATTGGAAATTTACATTTTTCAGTTTTGTCAGACGTTTGTAATATTCTCACAATAAGCTAATTAGCTCAATTGGAGCATTTCTAGCATGTTTGGTTGAAATTGGAAATTTACACTTATCAGTTTTGTCAGACGTTTGTAATATTCTCACAAAAAGCTAATTAGCTCAAATGGAGCATTTCTAGCATGTTTGGTTGAAATTGGAAATTAACATTTTTCAGTTTTGTCAGACGTTTGTAATATGCTCACAATAAGCTAATTAGCTCAATTGGAGCATTTCTAGCATGTTTGGTTGAAATTGGAAATTTACATTTTTCACTTTTGTCAGACAATTGCAATATTCTCACAATAAGCTAATTAGCTCAATTGGAGCATTTCTAGCATGTTTGGTTGAAATTGGAAATTTACATTTTTCACTTTTGTCAGACAATGGCAATATTCTCACAATAAGCTAATTAGCTCAATTGGAGCATTTCTAGCATGTTTGGTTGAAATTGGAAATTTACATTTTTCAGTTTTGTCAGACAATTGCAATATTCTGACAATAAGCTAATTAGCTCAATTGGAGCATTTCTAGCATGTTTGGTTGAAATTGGAAATTTACATTTTTCAGTTTTGTCAGACGTTTGTAATATTCTCACAATAAGCTAATTAGCTCAATTGGAGCATTTCTAGCATGTTTTGTTGAAATTGGAAATTTACATTTTTCAGTTTGGTCAGGCGTTTGTAATATTCTCACAATAAGCTATTTAGCTCAATTGGAGCATTTCTAGCATGTTTGGTTGAAATTGGAATTTTACATTTTTCACTTTTGTCAGACAATTGCAATATTCTCACAATAAGCTAATTAGCTCAATTGGAGCATTTCTAGCATGTTTGGTTGAAATTGATAATTTACATTTTTCAGTTTTGTCAGACGTTTGTAATATTCTCACAATAAGCTAATTAGCTCAATTGGAGCATTTCTAGCATGTTTGGTTGAAATTGGAAATTTACATTTTTCACTTTTGTCAGACAATTGCAATATTCTCTCAATAAGCTAATTAGCTCAATTGGAGCATTTCTAGCATGTTTGGTTGAAATTGGAAATTTAAGTTTTTCAGTTTTGTCAGACGTTTGTAAAATTCTTACAGTAGGCTTATTTGCGCAAATTGAGCATTTCTAGCATGTTTGGTTGAAATTGGAAATTTACATTTTTCAGTTTTGTCAGACGTTTGTAATATTCTCACAATAAGCTAATTAGCTCAATTGGAGCATTTCTAGCATGTTTGGTTGAAATTGGAAATTTACATTTTTCACTTTTGTCAGACAATTGCAATATTCTCACAATAAGCTAATTAGCTCAATTGGAGCATTTCTAGCATGTTTGGTTGAAATTGGAAATTTACATTTTTCACTTTTGTCAGACAATGGCAATATTCTCACAATAAGCTAATTAGCTCAATTGGAGCATTTCTAGCATGTTTGGTTGAAATTGGAAATTTACATTTTTCACTTTTGTCAGACAATTGCAATATTCTCACAATAAACTAATTAGCTCAATTGGAGCATTTCTAGCATGTTTGGTTGAAATTGAAAATTTACATTTTTTCACTTTTGTCAGACAATTGCAATATTCTCACAATAAGCTAATTAGCTCAATTGGAGCATTTCTAGCATGTTTGGTTGAAATTGGAAATTTACATTTTTCACTTTTGTCAGACAATTGCAATATTCTCACAATAAGCTAATTAGCTCAATTGGAGCATTTCTAGCATGTTTGGTTGAAATTGGAAATTTACATTTTTCAGTTTTGTCAGACGTTTGTAATATTCCCACAATAAGCTAATTAGCTCAATTGGAGCATTTCTAGCATGTTTGGTTGAAATTGGAAATTTACATTTTTCAGTTTTGTCAGACGTTTGTAATATTCCCACAATAAGCTAATTAGCTCAATTGGAGCATTTCTAGCATGTTTGGTTGAAGTTGGAAATTTACATTTTTCAGTTTTGTCAGACGTTTATAATATTCTCACAATAAGCTAATTAGCTCAATTGGAGCATTTCTAGCATGTTTGGTTGAAATTGGAAATTTACATTTATCAGTTTTGTCAGACGTTTGTAATATTCTCACAAAAAGCTAATTAGCTCAAATGGAGCATTTCTAGCATGTTTGGTTGAAATTGGAAATTTACATTTTTCACTTTTGTCAGACAATTGCAATATTCTCACAATAAGCTAATTAGCTCAATTGGAGCATTTCTAGCATGTTTGGTTGAAATTGGAAATTTACATTTTTCAGTTTTGTCAGACGTTTGTAATATTCTCACAATAAGCTAATTAGCTCAATTGGAGCATTTCTAGCATGTTTGGTTGAAATTGGAAATTTACATTTTTCACTTTTGTCAGACAATTGCAATATTCTCACAATAAGCTAATTAGCTCAATTGGAGCATTTCTAGCATGTTTGGTTGAAATTGGAAATTTACATTTTTCACTTTTGTCAGACAATTGCAATATTCTCACAATAAGCTAATTAGCTCAATTGGAGCATTTCTAGCATGTTTGGTTGAAATTGGAAAATTACATTTTTCACTTGTGTCAGACGTTTGTAATATTCTCACAATAAGCTAATTAGCTCAATTGGAACATTTCTAGCATGTTTGGTTGAAATTGGAAATTTACATTTTTCAGTTTTGTCAGACGTTTGTAATATTCTCACAATAAGCTAATTAGCTCAATTGGAGCATTTCTAGCTTGTTTGGTTGAAATTGGAAATTTACATTTTTCAATTTGGTCAGACGTTTGTAATATTCTCACAATAAGCTAATTAGCTCAATTGGAGCATTTCTAGCATGTTCGGTTGAAATTTGAAATCTCTATTTTTCAGTTTTGTCAGACGTTTGTAATATTCTCACAATAAGCTAATTGGCTCAATTTGAGCATTTCTAGCATGTTTGGTTGAAATTGAAAATTTACATTTTTCACTTTTGTCGGACGTTTGTAATATTCTCACAATAAGCTAATTAGCTCAATTGGAGCATTTCTAGCATGTTTGGTTGAAATTGAAAATTTACATTTTTCTGTGTTGTCAGAGGTTTGTAATATTCTCACAATAAGCTAACTAGCTCAATTGGAGCATTTGTAGCATGTTTGGTTGAAATTGAAAATTTACATTTTTCAGTTTTGTCAGACGTTTGTAATATTCTCACAATAAGCTAATTAGCTCAATTGGAGCATTTCTAGCATGTTTAGTTGAAATTGGAAATTTACATTTTTCACTTTTGTCAGACGTTTGTAATATTCTCACAATAAGCTAATTAGCTCAATTGGAACATTTCTAGCATGTTTGGTTGAAATTGGAAATTTAAATTTTTCAGTTTTGTCAGACGTTTGTAAAATTTTTACAGTTGGCTTATATGCGCAATTTGAGCATTTCTAGCATGTTTGGTTGAAATTGGAACTTTACATTTTTCACTTTTGTCAGACGTTTGTAATATTCTCACAATAAGATAATTAGCTCAATTGGAGCATTTCTAGCATGTTTGGTTGAAATTGGAAATTTACATTTTTCAGTTTTGTCAGACGTTTGTAATATTCTCACAATAAGCTAATTAGCTCAATTGGAGCATTTCTAGCATGTTTGGTTGAAATTGGAAATTTACATTTTTCGCTTTTGTCAGACAATTGCAATATTCTCACAATAAGCTAATTAGCTCAATTGGAGCATTTCTAGCATGTTTGGTTGAAATTGGAAATTTACATTTTTCAGTTTTGTCAGACGTTTGTAATATTCTCACAATAAGCTAATTAGCTCAATTGGAGCATTTCTAGCATGTTTGGTTGAAATTGGAAATTTACATTTTTCAGTTTTGTCAGACGTTTGTAATATTCTCACAATAAGCTAATTAGCTCAATTGGAGCATTTCTAGCATGTTTGGTTGAAATTGGAAATTTACACTTATCAGTTTTGTCAGACGTTTGTAATATTCTCACAAAAAGCTAATTAGCTCAAATGGAGCATTTCTAGCATGTTTGGTTGAAATTGGAAATTAACATTTTTCAGTTTTGTCAGACGTTTGTAATATGCTCACAATAAGCTAATTAGCTCAATTGGAGCATTTCTAGCATGTTTGGTTGAAATTGGAAATTTACATTTTTCACTTTTGTCAGACAATTGCAATATTCTCACAATAAGCTAATTAGCTCAATTGGAGCATTTCTAGCATGTTTGGTTGAACTTGGAACTTTACATTTTTCAGTTTTGTCAGACGTTTGTAATATTCTCCCAATAAGCTAATTAGCTCAATTGGAGCATTTCTAGCATGTTTGGTTGAAATTGGAAATTTACATTTTTCACTTTTGTCAGACAATTGCAATATTCTCACAATAAGCTAATTAGCTCAATTGGAGCATTTCTAGCATGTTTGGTTGAAATTGGAAATTTACATTTTTCAGTTTTGTCTGACGTTTGTAATATTCTCACCATAAGCTAATTAGCTCAATTGGAGCATTTCTAGCATGTTTTGTTGAAATTGGAAACTTACATTTTTCAGTTTGGTCAGGCGTTTGTAATATTCTCACAATAAGCTAATTAGCTCAATTGGAGCATTTCTAGCATGTTTGGTTGAAATTGGAATTTTACATTTTTCACTTTTGTCAGACAATTGCAATATTCTCACAATAAGCTAATTAGCTCAATTGGAGCATTTCTAGCATGTTTGGTTGAAATTGATAATTTACATTTTTCAGTTTTGTCAGACGTTTGTAATATTCTCACAATAAGCTAATTAGCTCAATTGGAGCATTTCTAGCATGTTTGGTTGAAATTGAAAATTTACATTTTTCAGTGTTGTCAGAGGTTTGTAATATTCTCACAATAAGCTAACTAGCTCAATTGGAGTATTTGTAGCATGTTTGGTTGAAATTGAAAATTTACATTTTTCAGTTTTGTCAGACGTTTGTAATATTGTCACAATAAGCTAATTAGCTCAATTGGAGCATTTCTAGCATGTTTAGTTGAAATTGGAAATTTACATTTTTCACTTTTGTCAGACGTTTGTAATATTCTCACAATAAGCTAATTAGCTCAATTGGAGCATTTCTAGCATGTTTGGTTGAAATTGGAAATTTACACTTATCAGTTTTGTCAGACGTTTGTAATATTCTCACAAAAAGCTAATTAGCTCAAATGGAGCATTTCTAGCATGTTTGGTTGAAATTGGAAATTAACATTTTTCAGTTTTGTCAGACGTTTGTAATATGCTCACAATAAGCTAATTAGCTCAATTGGAGCATTTCTAGCATGTTTGGTTGAAATTGGAAATTTACATTTTTCACTTTTGTCAGACAATTGCAATATTCTCACAATAAGCTAATTAGCTCAATTGGAGCATTTCTAGCATGTTTGGTTGAACTTGGAACTTTACATTTTTCAGTTTTGTCAGACGTTTGTAATATTCTCCCAATAAGCTAATTAGCTCAATTGGAGCATTTCTAGCATGTTTGGTTGAAATTGGAAATTTACATTTTTCACTTTTGTCAGACAATTGCAATATTCTCACAATAAGCTACTTAGCTCAATTGGAGCATTTCTAGCATGTTTGGTTGAAATTGGAAATTTACATTTTTCAGTTTTGTCAGACGTTTGTAATATTCTCACCATAAGCTAATTAGCTCAATTGGAGCATTTCTAGCATGTTTTGTTGAAATTGGAAATTTACATTTTTCAGTTTGGTCAGGCGTTTGTAATATTCTCACAATAAGCTAATTAGCTCAATTGGAGCATTTCTAGCATGTTTGGTTGAAATTGGAATTTTACATTTTTCACTTTTGTCAGACAATTGCAATATTCTCACAATAAGCTAATTAGCTCAATTGGAGCATTTCTAGCATGTTTGGTTGAAATTGATAATTTACATTTTTCAGTTTTGTCAGACGTTTGTAATATTCTCACAATAAGCTAATTAGCTCAATTGGAGCATTTCTAGCATGTTTGGTTGAAATTGAAAATTTACATTTTTCAGTGTTGTCAGAGGTTTGTAATATTCTCACAATAAGCTAACTAGCTCAATTGGAGTATTTGTAGCATGTTTGGTTGAAATTGAAAATTTACATTTTTCAGTTTTGTCAGACGTTTGTAATATTGTCACAATAAGCTAATTAGCTCAATTGGAGCATTTCTAGCATGTTTAGTTGAAATTGGAAATTTACATTTTTCACTTTTGTCAGACGTTTGTAATATTCTCACAATAAGCTAATTAGCTCAATTGGAGCATTTCTAGCATGTTTGGTTGAAATTGGAAA
The DNA here is from genome assembly GCF_963576615.1 of Watersipora subatra. Classification (NCBI taxonomy): domain Eukaryota; kingdom Metazoa; phylum Bryozoa; class Gymnolaemata; order Cheilostomatida; family Watersiporidae; genus Watersipora; species Watersipora subatra. Next base: position 976,632 of record NW_027045215.1, on the reverse strand, counting down.
TTTACACTTATCAGTTTTGTCAGACGTTTGTAATATTCTCACAAAAAGCTAATTAGCTCAAATGGAGCATTTCTAGCATGTTTGGTTGAAATTGGAAATTTACATTTTTCAGTTTTGTCAGACGTTTGTAATATTCTCACAATAAGCTAATTAGCTCAATTGGAGCATTTCTAGCATGTTTGGTTGAAATTGGAAATTTACATTTTTCACTTTTGTCAGACAATTGCAATATTCTCACAATAAGCTAATTAGCTCAATTGGAGCATTTCTAGCATGTTTGGTTGAAATTGGAAATTTACATTTTTCACTTTTGTCAGACAATGGCAATATTCTCACAATAAGCTAATTAGCTCAATTGGAGCATTTCTAGCATGTTTGGTTGAAATTGGAAATTTACATTTTTCAGTTTTGTCAGACAATTGCAATATTCTGACAATAAGCTAATTAGCTCAATTGGAGCATTTCTAGCATGTTTGGTTGAAATTGGAAATTTACATTTTTCAGTTTTGTCAGACGTTTGTAATATTCTCACAATAAGCTAATTAGCTCAATTGGTGCATTTCTAGCATGTTTGGTTGAAATTGGAATTTTACATTTTTCACTTTTGTCAGACAATTGCAATATTCTCACAATAAGCTAATTAGCTCAATTGGAGCATTTCTAGCATGTTTGGTTGAAATTGATAATTTACATTTTTCAGTTTTGTCAGACGTTTGTAATATTCTCACAATAAGCTAATTAGCTCAATTGGAGCATTTCTAGCATGTTTGGTTGAAATTGGAAATTTAAGTTTTTCAGTTTTGTCAGACGTTTGTAAAATTCTTACAGTAGGCTTTTTGCGCAAATTGAGCATTTCTAGCATGTTTGGTTGAAATTGGAAATTTACATTTTTCAGTTTTGTCAGACGTTTGTAATATTCTCACAATAAGCTAATTAGCTCAATTGGAGCATTTCTAGCATGTTTGGTTGAAATTGGAAATTTACATTTTTCACTTTTGTCAGACAATTGCAATATTCTCACAATAAGCTTATTTCCGCATTTGGAGCATTTCTAGCATGTTTGGTTGAAATTGGAAATTTCTATTTTTCAGTTTTGTCAGACGTTTGTAATATTCTCAAAATAAGCTAATTAGCTCAATTGGAGCATTTCTAGCATGTTTAGTTGAAATTGGAAATTTGCATTTTTCACTTTTGTCAGACAATTGCAATATTCTCTCAATAAGCTAATTAGCTCAATTGGAGCATTTCTAGCATGTTTGGTTGAAATTGGAAATTTACATTTTTCAGTTTTGTCAGACGTTTGTAATATTCTCACAATAAGCTAATTAGCTCAATTGGAGCATTTCTAGCATGTTTAGTTGAAATTGGAAATTTGCATTTTTCACTTTTGTCAGACAATTGCAATATTCTCCCAATAAGCTAATTAGCTCAATTGGAGCATTTCTAGCATGTTTGGTTGAAATTGGAAATTTACATTTTTCAGTTTTGTCAGACGTTTGTAAAATTCTTACAGTAGGCTTATTAGCTCAATTGGAGCATTTCTAGCATGTTTGGTTGAAATTGGAAATTTACATTTTTCAGTTTTGTCAGACGTTTGTAATATTCTCACAATAAGCTAATTAGCTCAATTGAAGCATTTCTAGCATGTTTAGTTAAAATTGGAAATTTACATTTTTCAGTTTTGTCAGACGTTTGTAATATTCTCACAATAAGCTAATTAGCTCAATTGGAGCATTTCTAGCATGTTTGGTTGAAATTGGAAATTTACATTTTTCACTTTTGTCAGACAATTGCAATATTCTCTTAATGAGCTAATTAGCTCAATTGGAGCATTTCTAGCATGTTTGGTTGAAATTGATAATTTACATTTTTCAGTTTTGTCAGACGTTTGTAATATTCTCACAATAAGCTAATTAGCTCAATTGGAGCATTTCTAGCATGTTTGGTTGAAATTGGAAATTTACATTTTTCACTTTTGTCAGACAATTGCAATATTCTCTCAATAAGCTAATTAGCTCAATTGGAGCATTTCTAGCATGTTTGGTTGAAATTGGAAATTTAAGTTTTTCAGTTTTGTCAGACGTTTGTAAAATTCTTACAGTAGGCTTATTTGCGCAATTTGAGCATTTCTAGCATGTTTGGTTGAAATTGGAAATTTACATTTTTCAGTTTTGTCAGACGTTTGTAATATTCTCACAATAAGCTAATTAGCTCAATTGGAGCATTTCTAGCATGTTTGGTTGAAATTGGAAATTTACATTTTTCACTTTTGTCAGACAATTGCAATATTCTCACAATAAGCTTATTTCCGCATTTGGAGCATTTCTAGCATGTTTGGTTGAAATTGGAAATTTCTATTTTTCAGTTTTGGCAGACGTTTGTAATATTCTCAAAATAAGCTAATTAGCTCAATTGGAGCATTTCTAGCATGTTTAGTTGAAATTGGAAATTTGCATTTTTCACTTTTGTCAGACAATTGCAATATTCTCTCAATAAGCTAATTAGCTCAATTGGAGCATTTCTAGCATGTTTGGTTGAAATTGGAAATTTACATTTTTCAGTTTTGTCAGACGTTTGTAATATTCTCACAATAAGCTAATTAGCTCAATTGGAGCATTTCTAGCATGTTTAGTTGAAATTGGAAATTTGCATTTTTCACTTTTGTCAGACAATTGCAATATTCTCCCAATAAGCTAATTAGCTCAATTGGAGCATTTCTAGCATGTTTGGTTGAAATTGGAAATTTACATTTTTCAGTTTTGTCAGACGTTTGTAAAATTCTTACAGTAGGCTTATTAGCTCAATTGGAGCATTTCTAGCATGTTTGGTTGAAATTGGAAATTTACATTTTTCAGTTTTGTCAGACGTTTGTAATATTCTCACAATAAGCTAATTAGCTCAATTGAAGCATTTCTAGCATGTTTAGTTAAAATTGGAAATTTACATTTTTCAGTTTTGTCAGACGTTTGTAATATTCTCACAAATAAGCTAATTAGCTCAATTGGAGCATTTCTAGCATGTTTGGTTGAAATTGGAAATTTAAAGTTTTTAGTTTTGTCAGACATTTGTAAAATTCTTACAGTAGGCTTATATGCGCAATTTGAGCATTTCTAGCATGTTTGGTTGAAATTGGAAATTTACATTTTTCACATTTGTCAGACAATTGTAATATTCTCACAATAAGCTAATTAGCTCAATTGGAGCATTTCTAGCATGTTTGGTTGAAATTGGAAATTTACATTTTTCAGTTTTGTCAGACGTTTGTAATATTCTCACAATAAGCTAATTAGCTCAATTGGAGCATTTCTAGCATGTTTAGTTGAAATTGGAAATTTACATTTTTCAGTTTTGTCAGACGTTTGTAATATTCTCACAATAAGCTAATTAGCTCAATTGGAGCATTTCTAGCATGTTTGGTTGAAATTGGAAATTTCCATTTTTCACTTTTGTCAGACAATTGCAATATTCTCTCAATGAGCTAATTAGCTCAATTGGAGCATTTCTAGCATGTTTGGTTTAAATTGGAAATTTAAATTTTTTAGTTTTGTCAGACATTTGTAAAATTCTTACAGTAGGCTTATATGCGCAATTTGAGCATTTCTAGCATGTTTGGTTGAAATTGGAAATTTACATTTTTCAGTTTTGTCAGACGTTTGTAATATTCTCACAATAAGCTAATTAGCTCAATTGGAGCATTTCTAGCATGTCTGGTTGAAATTGGAAATTTACATTTTTCAGTTTTGTCAGACGTTTGTAATATTCTCACAATAAGCTAATTAGCTCAATTGGAGCATTTCTAGCATGTTTGGTTGAAATTGGAAATTTACATTTATCAGTTTTGTCAGACGTTTGTAATATTCTCACAAAAAGCTAATTAGCTCAAATGGAGCATTTCTAGCATGTTTGGTTGAAATTGGAAATTTACATTTTTCACTTTTGTCAGACAATTGCAATATTCTCACAATAAGCTAATTAGCTCAATTGGAGCATTTCTAGCATGTTTGGTTGAAATTGGAAATTTACATTTATCAGTTTTGTCAGACGTTTGTAATATTCTCACAAAAAGCTAATTAGCTCAAATGGAGCATTTCTAGCATGTTTGGTTGAAATTGGAAATTTACATTTTTCACTTTTGTCAGACAATTGCAATATTCTCACAATAAGCTAATTAGCTCAATTGGAGCATTTCTAGCATGTTTGGTTGAAATTGGAAATTTACATTTTTCACTTTTGTCAGACAATTGCAATATTCTCACAATAAGCTAATTAGCTCAATTGGAGCATTTCTAGCATGTTTGATTGAAATTGGAAATTTACATTTTTCACTTTTGTCAGACAATTGCAATATTCTCTTAATGAGCTAATTAGCTCAATTGGAGCATTTCTAGCATGTTTGGTTGAAATTGGAAATTTAAAGTTTTTAGTTTTGTCAGACATTTGTAAAATTCTTACAGTAGGCTTATATGCGCAATTTGAGCATTTCTAGCATGTTTGGTTGAAATTGGAAATTTACATTTTTCACATTTGTCAGACGTTTGTAATATTCTCACAATAAGCTAATTAGCTCAATTGGAGCATTTCTAGCATGTTTGGTTGAAATTGGAAATTTACATTTTTCACTTTTGTCAGACAATTGCAATATTCTCTCAATAAGCTAATTAGCTCAATTGGAGCATTTCTAGCATGTTTGGTTGAAATTGGAAATTTAAGTTTTTCAGTTTTGTCAGACGTTTGTAAAATTCTTACAGTAGGCTTATTTGCGCAATTTGAGCATTTCTAGCATGTTTGGTTGAAATTGGAAATTTACATTTTTCAGTTTTGTCAGACGTTTGTAATATTCTCACAATAAGCTAATTAGCTCAATTGGAGCATTTCTAGCATGTTTGGTTGAAATTGGAAATTTACATTTTTCACTTTTGTCAGACAATTGCAATATTCTCACAATAAGCTTATTTCCGCATTTGGAGCATTTCTAGCATGTTTGGTTGAAATTGGAAATTTCTATTTTTCAGTTTTGTCAGACGTTTGTAATATTCTCAAAATAAGCTAATTAGCTCAATTGGAGCATTTCTAGCATGTTTAGTTGAAATTGGAAATTTGCATTTTTCACTTTTGTCAGACAATTGCAATATTCTCTCAATAAGCTAATTAGCTCAATTGGAGCATTTCTAGCATGTTTGGTTGAAATTGGAAATTTACATTTTTCAGTTTTGTCAGACGTTTGTAATATTCTCACAATAAGCTAATTAGCTCAATTGGAGCATTTCTAGCATGTTTAGTTGAAATTGGAAATTTGCATTTTTCACTTTTGTCAGACAATTGCAATATTCTCCCAATAAGCTAATTAGCTCAATTGGAGCATTTCTAGCATGTTTGGTTGAAATTGGAAATTTACATTTTTCAGTTTTGTCAGACGTTTGTAAAATTCTTACAGTAGGCTTATTAGCTCAATTGGAGCATTTCTAGCATGTTTGGTTGAAATTGGAAATTTACATTTTTCAGTTTTGTCAGACGTTTGTAATATTCTCACAATAAGCTAATTAGCTCAATTGAAGCATTTCTAGCATGTTTAGTTAAAATTGGAAATTTACATTTTTCAGTTTTGTCAGACGTTTGTAATATTCTCACAAATAAGCTAATTAGCTCAATTGGAGCATTTCTAGCATGTTTGGTTGAAATTGGAAATTTAAAGTTTTTAGTTTTGTCAGACATTTGTAAAATTCTTACAGTAGGCTTATATGCGCAATTTGAGCATTTCTAGCATGTTTGGTTGAAATTGGAAATTTACATTTTTCACATTTGTCAGACAATTGTAATATTCTCACAATAAGCTAATTAGCTCAATTGGAGCATTTCTAGCATGTTTGGTTGAAATTGGAAATTTACATTTTTCAGTTTTGTCAGACGTTTGTAATATTCTCACAATAAGCTAATTAGCTCAATTGGAGCATTTCTAGCATGTTTAGTTGAAATTGGAAATTTACATTTTTCAGTTTTGTCAGACGTTTGTAATATTCTCACAATAAGCTAATTAGCTCAATTGGAGCATTTCTAGCATGTTTGGTTGAAATTGGAAATTTCCATTTTTCACTTTTGTCAGACAATTGCAATATTCTCTCAATGAGCTAATTAGCTCAATTGGAGCATTTCTAGCATGTTTGGTTTAAATTGGAAATTTAAATTTTTTAGTTTTGTCAGACATTTGTAAAATTCTTACAGTAGGCTTATATGCGCAATTTGAGCATTTCTAGCATGTTTGGTTGAAATTGGAAATTTACATTTTTCAGTTTTGTCAGACGTTTGTAATATTCTCACAATAAGCTAATTAGCTCAATTGGAGCATTTCTAGCATGTCTGGTTGAAATTGGAAATTTACATTTTTCAGTTTTGTCAGACGTTTGTAATATTCTCACAATAAGCTAATTAGCTCAATTGGAGCATTTCTAGCATGTTTGGTTGAAATTGGAAATTTACATTTATCAGTTTTGTCAGACGTTTGTAATATTCTCACAAAAAGCTAATTAGCTCAAATGGAGCATTTCTAGCATGTTTGGTTGAAATTGGAAATTTACATTTTTCACTTTTGTCAGACAATTGCAATATTCTCACAATAAGCTAATTAGCTCAATTGGAGCATTTCTAGCATGTTTGGTTGAAATTGGAAATTTACATTTATCAGTTTTGTCAGACGTTTGTAATATTCTCACAAAAAGCTAATTAGCTCAAATGGAGCATTTCTAGCATGTTTGGTTGAAATTGGAAATTTACATTTTTCACTTTTGTCAGACAATTGCAATATTCTCACAATAAGCTAATTAGCTCAATTGGAGCATTTCTAGCATGTTTGGTTGAAATTGGAAATTTACATTTTTCACTTTTGTCAGACAATTGCAATATTCTCACAATAAGCTAATTAGCTCAATTGGAGCATTTCTAGCATGTTTGGTTGAAATTGGAAATTTACATTTTTCAGTTTTGTCAGACGTTTGTAATATTCTCACAATAAGCTAATTAGCTCAATTGGAGCATTTCTAGCATGTTTGGTTGAAATTGGAAATTTACATTTTTCACTTTTGTCAGACAATTGCAATATTCTCACAATAAGCTAATTAGCTCAATTGGAGCATTTCTAGCATGTTTGGTTGAAATTGGAAATTTACATTTTTCAGTTTTGTCAGACGTTTGTAATATTCTCACAATAAGCTAATTAGCTCAATTGGAGCATTTCTAGCATGTTTAGTTGAAATTGGAAATTCACATTTTTCAGCTTTGTCAGACGTTTGTAATATTCTCACAATAAGCTAATTAGCTCAATTGGAGCATTTCTAGCATGTTTGGTTGAAATTGGAAATTTACATTTTTCCGTTTTGTCAGACGTTTGTAATATTCTCACAATAAGCTAATTAGCTCAATTGGAGCATTTCTAGCATGTTTGGTTGAAATTGGAAATTTACATTTTTCACTTTTGTCAGACAATTGCAATATTCTCACAATAAGCTAATTAGCTCAATTGGAGCATTTCTAGCAAGTTTGGTTGAAATTGGAAATTTACATTTTTCACATTTGTCAGACAATTGCAATATTCTCACAATAAGCTAATTAGCTCAATTGGAGCATTTCTAGCATGTTTGGTTGAAATTGGAAAATTACATTTTTCACTTGTGTCAGACGTTTGTAATATTCTCACAATAAGCTAATTAGCTCAATTAGAACATTTCTAGCATGTTTGGTTGAAATTGGAAATTTACATTTTTCAGTTTTGTCAGACGTTTGTAATATTCTCACAATAAGCTAATTAGCTCAATTGGAGCATTTCTAGCATGTTTGGTTGAAATTGGAAATTTACATTTTTCACTTTTGTCAGACAATTGCAATATTCTCTCAATGAGCTAATTAGCTCAATTGGAGCATTTCTAGCATGTTTGATTGAAATTGGAAATTTAAATTTTTTAGTTTTGTCAGACATTTGTAAAATTCTTACAGTAGGCTTATATGCGCAATTTGAGCATTTCTAGCATGTTTGGTTGAAATTGGAAATTTACATTTTTCAGTTTTGTCAGACGTTTGTAATATTCTCACAATAAGCTAATTAGCTCAATTGGAGCATTTCTAGCATGTTTGGTTGAAATTGGAAATTTCCATTTTTCACTTTTGTCAGACAATTGCAATATTCTCTCAATGAGCTAATTAGCTCAATTGGAGCATTTCTAGCATGTTTGGTTTAAATTGGAAATTTAAATTTTTTAGTTTTGTCAGACATTTGTAAAATTCTTACAGTAGGCTTATATGCGCAATTTGAGCATTTCTAGCATGTTTGGTTGAAATTGGAAATTTACATTTTTCAGTTTTGTCAGACGTTTGTAATATTCTCACAATAAGCTAATTAGCTCAATTGGAGCATTTCTAGCATGTCTGGTTGAAATTGGAAATTTACATTTTTCAGTTTTGTCAGACGTTTGTAATATTCTCACAATAAGCTAATTAGCTCAATTGGAGCATTTCTAGCATGTTTGGTTGAAATTGGAAATTTACATTTATCAGTTTTGTCAGACGTTTGTAATATTCTCACAAAAAGCTAATTAGCTCAAATGGAGCATTTCTAGCATGTTTGGTTGAAATTGGAAATTTACATTTTTCACTTTTGTCAGACAATTGCAATATTCTCACAATAAGCTAATTAGCTCAATTGGAGCATTTCTAGCATGTTTGGTTGAAATTGGAAATTTACATTTATCAGTTTTGTCAGACGTTTGTAATATTCTCACAAAAAGCTAATTAGCTCAAATGGAGCATTTCTAGCATGTTTGGTTGAAATTGGAAATTTACATTTTTCACTTTTGTCAGACAATTGCAATATTCTCACAATAAGCTAATTAGCTCAATTGGAGCATTTCTAGCATGTTTGGTTGAAATTGGAAATTTACATTTTTCACTTTTGTCAGACAATTGCAATATTCTCACAATAAGCTAATTAGCTCAATTGGAGCATTTCTAGCATGTTTGATTGAAATTGGAAATTTACATTTTTCACTTTTGTCAGACAATTGCAATATTCTCTTAATGAGCTAATTAGCTCAATTGGAGCATTTCTAGCATGTTTGGTTGAAATTGGAAATTTAAAGTTTTTAGTTTTGTCAGACATTTGTAAAATTCTTACAGTAGGCTTATATGCGCAATTTGAGCATTTCTAGCATGTTTGGTTGAAATTGGAAATTTACATTTTTCACATTTGTCAGACGTTTGTAATATTCTCACAATAAGCTAATTAGCTCAATTGGAGCATTTCTAGCATGTTTGGTTGAAATTGGAAATTTACATTTTTCACTTTTGTCAGACAATTGCAATATTCTCTCAATAAGCTAATTAGCTCAATTGGAGCATTTCTAGCATGTTTGGTTGAAATTGGAAATTTAAGTTTTTCAGTTTTGTCAGACGTTTGTAAAATTCTTACAGTAGGCTTATTTGCGCAATTTGAGCATTTCTAGCATGTTTGGTTGAAATTGGAAATTTACATTTTTCAGTTTTGTCAGACGTTTGTAATATTCTCACAATAAGCTAATTAGCTCAATTGGAGCATTTCTAGCATGTTTGGTTGAAATTGGAAATTTACATTTTTCACTTTTGTCAGACAATTGCAATATTCTCACAATAAGCTTATTTCCGCATTTGGAGCATTTCTAGCATGTTTGGTTGAAATTGGAAATTTCTATTTTTCAGTTTTGTCAGACGTTTGTAATATTCTCAAAATAAGCTAATTAGCTCAATTGGAGCATTTCTAGCATGTTTAGTTGAAATTGGAAATTTGCATTTTTCACTTTTGTCAGACAATTGCAATATTCTCTCAATAAGCTAATTAGCTCAATTGGAGCATTTCTAGCATGTTTGGTTGAAATTGGAAATTTACATTTTTCAGTTTTGTCAGACGTTTGTAATATTCTCACAATAAGCTAATTAGCTCAATTGGAGCATTTCTAGCATGTTTAGTTGAAATTGGAAATTTGCATTTTTCACTTTTGTCAGACAATTGCAATATTCTCCCAATAAGCTAATTAGCTCAATTGGAGCATTTCTAGCATGTTTGGTTGAAATTGGAAATTTACATTTTTCAGTTTTGTCAGACGTTTGTAAAATTCTTACAGTAGGCTTATTAGCTCAATTGGAGCATTTCTAGCATGTTTGGTTGAAATTGGAAATTTACATTTTTCAGTTTTGTCAGACGTTTGTAATATTCTCACAATAAGCTAATTAGCTCAATTGAAGCATTTCTAGCATGTTTAGTTAAAATTGGAAATTTACATTTTTCAGTTTTGTCAGACGTTTGTAATATTCTCACAAATAAGCTAATTAGCTCAATTGGAGCATTTCTAGCATGTTTGGTTGAAATTGGAAATTTAAAGTTTTTAGTTTTGTCAGACATTTGTAAAATTCTTACAGTAGGCTTATATGCGCAATTTGAGCATTTCTAGCATGTTTGGTTGAAATTGGAAATTTACATTTTTCACATTTGTCAGACAATTGTAATATTCTCACAATAAGCTAATTAGCTCAATTGGAGCATTTCTAGCATGTTTGGTTGAAATTGGAAATTTACATTTTTCAGTTTTGTCAGACGTTTGTAATATTCTCACAATAAGCTAATTAGCTCAATTGGAGCATTTCTAGCATGTTTAGTTGAAATTGGAAATTTACATTTTTCAGTTTTGTCAGACGTTTGTAATATTCTCACAATAAGCTAATTAGCTCAATTGGAGCATTTCTAGCATGTTTGGTTGAAATTGGAAATTTCCATTTTTCACTTTTGTCAGACAATTGCAATATTCTCTCAATGAGCTAATTAGCTCAATTGGAGCATTTCTAGCATGTTTGGTTTAAATTGGAAATTTAAATTTTTTAGTTTTGTCAGACATTTGTAAAATTCTTACAGTAGGCTTATATGCGCAATTTGAGCATTTCTAGCATGTTTGGTTGAAATTGGAAATTTACATTTTTCAGTTTTGTCAGACGTTTGTAATATTCTCACAATAAGCTAATTAGCTCAATTGGAGCATTTCTAGCATGTCTGGTTGAAATTGGAAATTTACATTTTTCAGTTTTGTCAGACGTTTGTAATATTCTCACAATAAGCTAATTAGCTCAATTGGAGCATTTCTAGCATGTTTGGTTGAAATTGGAAATTTACATTTATCAGTTTTGTCAGACGTTTGTAATATTCTCACAAAAAGCTAATTAGCTCAAATGGAGCATTTCTAGCATGTTTGGTTGAAATTGGAAATTTACATTTTTCACTTTTGTCAGACAATTGCAATATTCTCACAATAAGCTAATTAGCTCAATTGGAGCATTTCTAGCATGTTTGGTTGAAATTGGAAATTTACATTTATCAGTTTTGTCAGACGTTTGTAATATTCTCACAAAAAGCTAATTAGCTCAAATGGAGCATTTCTAGCATGTTTGGTTGAAATTGGAAATTTACATTTTTCACTTTTGTCAGACAATTGCAATATTCTCACAATAAGCTAATTAGCTCAATTGGAGCATTTCTAGCATGTTTGGTTGAAATTGGAAATTTACATTTTTCACTTTTGTCAGACAATTGCAATATTCTCACAATAAGCTAATTAGCTCAATTGGAGCATTTCTAGCATGTTTGGTTGAAATTGGAAATTTACATTTTTCAGTTTTGTCAGACGTTTGTAATATTCTCACAATAAGCTAATTAGCTCAATTGGAGCATTTCTAGCATGTTTGGTTGAAATTGGAAATTTACATTTTTCACTTTTGTCAGACAATTGCAATATTCTCACAATAAGCTAATTAGCTCAATTGGAGCATTTCTAGCATGTTTGGTTGAAATTGGAAATTTACATTTTTCAGTTTTGTCAGACGTTTGTAATATTCTCACAATAAGCTAATTAGCTCAATTGGAGCATTTCTAGCATGTTTAGTTGAAATTGGAAATTCACATTTTTCAGCTTTGTCAGACGTTTGTAATATTCTCACAATAAGCTAATTAGCTCAATTGGAGCATTTCTAGCATGTTTGGTTGAAATTGGAAATTTACATTTTTCCGTTTTGTCAGACGTTTGTAATATTCTCACAATAAGCTAATTAGCTCAATTGGAGCATTTCTAGCATGTTTGGTTGAAATTGGAAATTTACATTTTTCACTTTTGTCAGACAATTGCAATATTCTCACAATAAGCTAATTAGCTCAATTGGAGCATTTCTAGCAAGTTTGGTTGAAATTGGAAATTTACATTTTTCACATTTGTCAGACAATTGCAATATTCTCACAATAAGCTAATTAGCTCAATTGGAGCATTTCTAGCATGTTTGGTTGAAATTGGAAAATTACATTTTTCACTTGTGTCAGACGTTTGTAATATTCTCACAATAAGCTAATTAGCTCAATTAGAACATTTCTAGCATGTTTGGTTGAAATTGGAAATTTACATTTTTCAGTTTTGTCAGACGTTTGTAATATTCTCACAATAAGCTAATTAGCTCAATTGGAGCATTTCTAGCATGTTTGGTTGAAATTGGAAATTTACATTTTTCACTTTTGTCAGACAATTGCAATATTCTCTCAATGAGCTAATTAGCTCAATTGGAGCATTTCTAGCATGTTTGATTGAAATTGGAAATTTAAATTTTTTAGTTTTGTCAGACATTTGTAAAATTCTTACAGTAGGCTTATATGCGCAATTTGAGCATTTCTAGCATGTTTGGTTGAAATTGGAAATTTACATTTTTCAGTTTTGTCAGACGTTTGTAATATTCTCACAATAAGCTAATTAGCTCAATTGGAGCATTTCTAGCATGTTTGGTTGAAATTGGAAATTTACATTTTTCAGTTTTGTCAGACGTTTGTAATATTCTCACAATAAGCTAATTAGCTCAATTGGAGCATTTCTAGCATGTTTGGTTGAAATTGGAAATTTACATTTATCAGTTTTGTCAGACGTTTGTAATATTCTCACAAAAAGCTAATTAGCTCAAATGGAGCATTTCTAGCATGTTTGGTTGAAATTGGAAATTTACATTTTTCACTTTTGTCAGACAATTGCAATATTCTCACAATAAGCTAATTAGCTCAATTGGAGCATTTCTAGCATGTTTGGTTGAAATTGGAAATTTACATTTATCAGTTTTGTCAGACGTTTGTAATATTCTCACAAAAAGCTAATTAGCTCAAATGGAGCATTTCTAGCATGTTTGGTTGAAATTGGAAATTTACATTTTTCACTTTTGTCAGACAATTGCAATATTCTCACAATAAGCTAATTAGCTCAATTGGAGCATTTCTAGCATGTTTGGTTGAAATTGGAAATTTACATTTTTCAGTTTTGTCAGACGTTTGTAATATTCTCACAATAAGCTAATTAGCTCAATTGGAGCATTTCTAGCATGTTTAGTTGAAATTGGAAATTCACATTTTTCAGCTTTGTCAGACGTTTGTAATATTCTCACAATAAGCTAATTAGCTCAATTGGAGCATTTCTAGCATGTTTGGTTGAAATTGGAAATTTACATTTTTCAGTTTTGTCAGACGTTTGTAATATTCTCACAATAAGCTAATTAGCTCAATTGGAGCATTTCTAGCATGTTTGGTTGAAATTGGAAATTTACATTTTTCACTTTTGTCAGACAATTGCAATATTCTCACAATAAGCTAATTAGCTCAATTGGAGCATTTCTAGCATGTTTGGTTGAAATTGGAAATTTACATTTATCAGTTTTGTCAGACGTTTGTAATATTCTCACAAAAAGCTAAATAGCTCAAATGGAGCATTTCTAGCATGTTTGGTTGAAATTGGAAATTTACATTTTTCACATTTGTCAGACGTTTGTAATATTCTCACAATAAGCTAATTAGCTCAATTGGAGCATTTCTAGCATGTTTGGTTGAAATTGGAAATTTACATTTTTCAGTTTTGTCAGACGTTTGTAATATTCTCACAATAAGCTAATTAGCTCAATTGGAGCATTTCTAGCATGTTTAGTTGAAATTGGAAATTTACATTTTTCAGTTTTGTCAGACGTTTGTAATATTCTCACAATAAGCTAATTAGCTCAATTGGAGCATTTCTAGCATGTTTGGTTGAAATTGGAAATTTACATTTTTCACTTTTGTCAGACAATTGCAATATTCTCTCAATGAGCTAATTAGCTCAATTGGAGCATTTCTAGCATGTTTGGTTGAAATTGGAAATTTAAATTTTTTAGTTTTGTCAGACATTTGTAAAATTCTTACAGTAGGCTTATATGCGCAATTTGAGCATTTCTAGCATGTTTGGTTGAAATTGGAAATTTACATTTTTCACTTTTGTCAGACAATTGTAATATTCTCACAATAAGCTAATTAGCTCAATTGGAGCATTTCTAGCATGTTTGGTTGAAATTGGAAATTTACATTTTTCAGTTTTGTCAGACGTTTGTAATATTCTCACAATAAGCTAATTAGCTCAATTGGAGCATTTCTAGCATGTTTAGTTGAAATTGGAAATTTACATTTATCAGTTTTGTCAGACGTTTGTAATATTCTCACAAAAAGCTAATTAGCTTAAATGGAGCATTTCTAGCATGTTTGGTTGAAATTGGAAATTTACATTTTTCACTTTTGTCAGACAATTGCAATATTCTCACAATAAGCTAATTAGCTCAATTGGAGCATTTCTAGCATGTTTGGTTGAAATTAGAAATTTACATTTTTCAGTTTTGTCAGACGTTTGTAATATTCTCACAATAAGCTAATTAGCTCAATTGGAGCATTTCTAGCATGTTTAGTTGAAATTGGAAATTCAAATTTTTCAGCTTTGTCAGACGTTTGTAATATTCTCACAATAAGCTAATTAGCTCAATTGGAGCATTTCTAGCATGTTTGGTTGAAATTGGAAATTTACATTTTTCCGTTTTGTCAGACGTTTGTAATATTCTCACAATAAGCTAATTAGCTCAATTGGAGCATTTCTAGCATGTTTGGTTGAAATTGGAAATTTACATTTTTCACTTGTGTCAGACAATTGCAATATTCTCACAATAAACTAATTAGCTCAATTGGAGCATTTCTAGCATGTTTGGTTGAAATTGGAAATTTACATTTTTCACTTTTGTCAGACAATTGCAATATTCTCACAATAAGCTAATTAGCTCAATTGGAGCATTTCTAGCATGTTTAGTTGAAATTGGAAATTTACATTTTTCAGTTTTGTCAGACGTTTGTAATATTCTCACAATAAGCTAATTAGCTCAATTGGAGCATTTCTAGCATGTTTAGTTGAAATTGGAAATTCAAATTATTCAGCTTTGTCAGACGTTTGTAATATTCTCACAATAAGCTAATTAGCTCAATTGGAACATTTCTAGCATGTTTAGTTGAAATTGGAAATTTACATTTTTCAGTTTTGTCAGACGTTTGTAATATTCTCACAATAAGCTAATTAGCTCAATTGGAGCATTTCTAGCATGTTTGGTTGAAATTGGAAATTTACATTTTTCACTTTTGTCAGACAATTGCAATATTCTCTTAATGAGCTAATTATCTCAATTGGAGCATTTCTAGCATGTTTGGTTGAAATTGGAAATTTAAAGTTTTTAGTTTTGTCAGACATTTGTAAAATTCTTACAGTAGGCTTATATGCGCAATTTGAGCATTTCTAGCATGTTTGGTTGAAATTGGAAATTTACATTTTTCACTGTTGTCAGACAAATGTAATATTCTCACAATAAGCTAATTAGCTCAATTGGAGCATTTCTAGCATGTTTGGTTGAAATTGGAAATTTACATTTTTCAGTTTTGTCAGACGTTTGTAATATTCTCACAATAAGCTAATTAGCTCAATTGGAGCATTTCTAGCATGTTTAGTTGAAATTGGAAATTTACATTTATCAGTTTTGTCAGACGTTTGTAATATTCTCACAAAAAGCTAATTAGCTCAAATGGAGCATTTCTAGCATGTTTGGTTGAAATTGGAAATTTACATTTTTCACTTTTGTCAGACAATTGCAATATTCTCACAATAAGCTAATTAGCTCAATTGGAGCATTTCTAGCATGTTTGGTTGAAATTAGAAATTTACATTTTTCAGTTTTGTCAGACGTTTGTAATATTCTCACAATAAGCTAATTAGCTCAATTGGAGCATTTCTAGCATGTTTAGTTGAAATTGGAAATTCAAATTTTTCAGCTTTGTCAGACGTTTGTAATATTCTCACAATAAGCTAATTAGCTCAATTGGAGCATTTCTAGCATGTTTGGTTGAAATTGGAAATTTACATTTTTCCGTTTTGTCAGACGTTTGTAATATTCTCACAATAAGCTAATTAGCTCAATTGGAGCATTTCTAGCTTGTTTGGTTGAAATTGGAAATTTAAAGTTTTTAGTTTTGTCAGACATTTGTAAAATTCTTACAGTAGGCTTATATGCGCAATTTGAGCATTTCTAGCATGTTTGGTTGAAATTGGAAATTTAAATTTTTCACTTTTGTCAGACAATTGTAATATTCTCACAATAAGCTAATTAGCTCAATTGGAGCATTTCTAGCATGTTTGGTTGAAATTGGAAATTTACATTTTTCACTTTTGTCAGACAATTGCAATATTCTCACAATAAGCTAATTAGCTCAATTGGAGCATTTCTAGCATGTTTGGTTGAAATTGGAAATTTACATTTTTCACTTTTGTCAGACAATTGCAATATTCTCACAATAAGCTAATTAGCTCAATTGGAGCATTTCTAGCATGTTTGGTTGAAATTGGAAATTTACATTTTTCACTTTTGTCAGACAATTGCAATATTCTCTTAATGAGCTAATTAGCTCAATTGGAGCATTTCTAGCATGTTTGGTTGAAATTGGAAATTTAAAGTTTTTAGTTTTGTCAGACATTTGTAAAATTCTTACAGTAGGCTTATATGCGCAATTTGAGCATTTCTAGCATGTTTGGTTGAAATTGGAAATTTACATTTTTCACATTTGTCAGACAATTGTAATATTCTCACAATAAGCTAATTAGCTCAATTGGAGCATTTCTAGCATGTTTGGTTGAAATTGGAAATTTACATTTTTCAGTTTTGTCAGACGTTTGTAATATTCTCACAATAAGCTAATTAGCTCAATTGGAGCATTTCTAGCATGTTTGGTTGAAATTGGAAATTTACATTTTTCACTTTTGTCAGACAATTGCAATATTCTCTTAATGAGCTAATTAGCTCAATTGGAGCATTTCTAGCATGTTTGGTTGAAATTGGAAATTTAAAGTTTTTAGTTTTGTCAGACATTTGTAAAATTCTTACAGTAGGCTTATATGCGCAATTTGAGCATTTCTAGCATGTTTGGTTGAAATTGGAAATTTACATTTTTCACATTTGTCAGACGTTTGTAATATTCTCACAATAAGCTAATTAGCTCAATTGGAGCATTTCTAGCATGTTTGGTTGAAATTGGAAATTTACATTTTTCACTTTTGTCAGACAATTGCAATATTCTCTCAATAAGCTAATTAGCTCAATTGGAGCATTTCTAGCATGTTTGGTTGAAATTGGAAATTTAAGTTTTTCAGTTTTGTCAGACGTTTGTAAAATTCTTACAGTAGGCTTATTTGCGCAATTTGAGCATTTCTAGCATGTTTGGTTGAAATTGGAAATTTACATTTTTCAGTTTTGTCAGACGTTTGTAATATTCTCACAATAAGCTAATTAGCTCAATTGGAGCATTTCTAGCATGTTTGGTTGAAATTGGAAATTTACATTTTTCACTTTTGTCAGACAATTGCAATATTCTCACAATAAGCTTATTTCCGCATTTGGAGCATTTCTAGCATGTTTGGTTGAAATTGGAAATTTCTATTTTTCAGTTTTGTCAGACGTTTGTAATATTCTCAAAATAAGCTAATTAGCTCAATTGGAGCATTTCTAGCATGTTTAGTTGAAATTGGAAATTTGCATTTTTCACTTTTGTCAGACAATTGCAATATTCTCTCAATAAGCTAATTAGCTCAATTGGAGCATTTCTAGCATGTTTGGTTGAAATTGGAAATTTACATTTTTCAGTTTTGTCAGACGTTTGTAATATTCTCACAATAAGCTAATTAGCTCAATTGGAGCATTTCTAGCATGTTTAGTTGAAATTGGAAATTTGCATTTTTCACTTTTGTCAGACAATTGCAATATTCTCCCAATAAGCTAATTAGCTCAATTGGAGCATTTCTAGCATGTTTGGTTGAAATTGGAAATTTACATTTTTCAGTTTTGTCAGACGTTTGTAAAATTCTTACAGTAGGCTTATTAGCTCAATTGGAGCATTTCTAGCATGTTTGGTTGAAATTGGAAATTTACATTTTTCAGTTTTGTCAGACGTTTGTAATATTCTCACAATAAGCTAATTAGCTCAATTGAAGCATTTCTAGCATGTTTAGTTAAAATTGGAAATTTACATTTTTCAGTTTTGTCAGACGTTTGTAATATTCTCACAAATAAGCTAATTAGCTCAATTGGAGCATTTCTAGCATGTTTGGTTGAAATTGGAAATTTAAAGTTTTTAGTTTTGTCAGACATTTGTAAAATTCTTACAGTAGGCTTATATGCGCAATTTGAGCATTTCTAGCATGTTTGGTTGAAATTGGAAATTTACATTTTTCACATTTGTCAGACAATTGTAATATTCTCACAATAAGCTAATTAGCTCAATTGGAGCATTTCTAGCATGTTTGGTTGAAATTGGAAATTTACATTTTTCAGTTTTGTCAGACGTTTGTAATATTCTCACAATAAGCTAATTAGCTCAATTGGAGCATTTCTAGCATGTTTAGTTGAAATTGGAAATTTACATTTTTCAGTTTTGTCAGACGTTTGTAATATTCTCACAATAAGCTAATTAGCTCAATTGGAGCATTTCTAGCATGTTTGGTTGAATTTGGAAATTTCCATTTTTCACTTTTGTCAGACAATTGCAATATTCTCTCAATGAGCTAATTAGCTCAATTGGAGCATTTCTAGCATGTTTGGTTTAAATTGGAAATTTAAATTTTTTAGTTTTGTCAGACATTTGTAAAATTCTTACAGTAGGCTTATATGCGCAATTTGAGCATTTCTAGCATGTTTGGTTGAAATTGGAAATTTACATTTTTCAGTTTTGTCAGACGTTTGTAATATTCTCACAATAAGCTAATTAGCTCAATTGGAGCATTTCTAGCATGTCTGGTTGAAATTGGAAATTTACATTTTTCAGTTTTGTCAGACGTTTGTAATATTCTCACAATAAGCTAATTAGCTCAATTGGAGCATTTCTAGCATGTTTGGTTGAAATTGGAAATTTACATTTATCAGTTTTGTCAGACGTTTGTAATATTCTCACAAAAAGCTAATTAGCTCAAATGGAGCATTTCTAGCATGTTTGGTTGAAATTGGAAATTTACATTTTTCACTTTTGTCAGACAATTGCAATATTCTCACAATAAGCTAATTAGCTCAATTGGAGCATTTCTAGCATGTTTGGTTGAAATTGGAAATTTACATTTATCAGTTTTGTCAGACGTTTGTAATATTCTCACAAAAAGCTAATTAGCTCAAATGGAGCATTTCTAGCATGTTTGGTTGAAATTGGAAATTTACATTTTTCACTTTTGTCAGACAATTGCAATATTCTCACAATAAGCTAATTAGCTCAATTGGAGCATTTCTAGCATGTTTGGTTGAAATTGGAAATTTACATTTTTCACTTTTGTCAGACAATTGCAATATTCTCACAATAAGCTAATTAGCTCAATTGGAGCATTTCTAGCATGTTTGGTTGAAATTGGAAATTTACATTTTTCACTTTTGTCAGACAATTGCAATATTCTCTTAATGAGCTAATTAGCTCAATTGGAGCATTTCTAGCATGTTTGGTTGAAATTGGAAATTTAAAGTTTTTAGTTTTGTCAGACATTTGTAAAATTCTTACAGTAGGCTTATATGCGCAATTTGAGCATTTCTAGCATGTTTGGTTGAAATTGGAAATTTACATTTTTCACATTTGTCAGACAATTGTAATATTCTCACAATAAGCTAATTAGCTCAATTGGAGCATTTCTAGCATGTTTGGTTGAAATTGGAAATTTACATTTTTCAGTTTTGTCAGACGTTTGTAATATTCTCACAATAAGCTAATTAGCTCAATTGGAGCATTTCTAGCATGTTTAGTTGAAATTGGAAATTTACATTTTTCACTTTTGTCAGACGTTTGTAATATTCTCACAATAAGCTAATTAGCTCAATTGGAGCATTTCTAGCATGTTTGGTTGAAATTGGAAATTTACATTTTTCACTTTTGTCAGACAATTGCAATATTCTCTCAATGAGCTAATTAGCTCAATTGGAGCATTTCTAGCATGTTTGGTTGAAATTGGAAATTTAAATTTTTTAGTTTTGTCAGACATTTGTAAAATTCTTACAGTAGGCTTATATGCGCAATTTGAGCATTTCTAGCATGTTTGGTTGAAATTGGAAATTTACATTTTTCACTTTTGTCAGACAATTGTAATATTCTCACAATAAGCTAATTAGCTCAATTGGAGCATTTCTAGCATGTTTGGTTGAAATTGGAAATTTACATTTATCAGTTTTGTCAGACGTTTGTAATATTCTCACAAAAAGCTAATTAGCTCAAATGAAGCATTTCTAGCATGTTTGGTTGAAATTGGAAATTTACATTTTTCACTTTTGTCAGACAATTGCAATATTCTCACAATAAGCTAAGTAGCTCAATTGGAGCATTTCTAGCATGTTTGGTTGAAATTGGAAATTTACATTTTTCAGTTTTGTCAGACGTTTGTAATATTCTCACAATAAGCTAATTAGCTCAATTGGAGCATTTCTAGCATGTTTAGTTGAAATTGGAAATTCACATTTTTCAGCTTTGTCAGACGTTTGTAATATTCTCACAATAAGCTAATTAGCTCAATTGGAGCATTTCTAGCATGTTTGGTTGAAATTGGAAATTTACATTTTTCCGTTTTGTCAGACGTTTGTAATATTCTCACAATAAGCTAATTAGCTCAATTGGAGCATTTCTAGCATGTTTGGTTGAAATTGGAAATTTACATTTTTCACTTTTGTCAGACAATTGCAATATTCTCACAATAAGCTAATTAGCTCAATTGGAGCATTTCTAGCATGTTTGGTTGAAATTGGAAATTTACATTTTTCACATTTGTCAGACAATTGCAATATTCTCACAATAAGCTAATTAGCTCAATTGGAGCATTTCTAGCATGTTTGGTTGAAATTGGAAAATTACATTTTTCACTTGTGTCAGACGTTTGTAATATTCTCACAATAAGCTAATTAGCTCAATTGGAGCATTTCTAGCATGTTTGGTTGAAATTGGAAATTTACATTTTTCACATTTGTCAGACAATTGCAATATTCTCACAATAAGCTAATTAGCTCAATTGGAGCATTTCTAGCATGTTTGGTTGAAATTGGAAAATTACATTTTTCACTTGTGTCAGACGTTTGTAATATTCTCACAATAAGCTAATTAGCTCAATTGGAACATTTCTAGCATGTTTGGTTGAAATTGGAAATTTAAATTTTTTAGTTTTGTCAGACATTTGTAAAATTCTTACAGTAGGCTTATATGCGCAATTTGAGCATTTCTAGCATGTTTGGTTGAAATTGGAAATTTACATTTTTCACTTTTGTCAGACAATTGTAATATTCTCACAATAAGCTAATTAGCTCAATTGGAGCATTTCTAGCATGTTTGGTTGAAATTGGAAATTTACATTTTTCAGTTTTGTCAGACGTTTGTAATATTCTCACAATAAGCTAATTAGCTCAATTGGAGCATTTCTAGCATGTTTGGTTGAAATTGGAAATTTACATTTATCAGTTTTGTCAGACGTTTGTAATATTCTCACAAAAAGCTAATTAGCTCAAATGGAGCATTTCTAGCATGTTTGGTTGAAATTGGAAATTTACATTTTTCACTTTTGTCAGACAATTGCAATATTCTCACAATAAGCTAATTAGCTCAATTGGAGCATTTCTAGCATGTTTGGTTGAAATTGGAAATTTACATTTTTCAGTTTTGTCAGACGTTTGTAATATTCTCACAATAAGCTAATTAGCTCAATTGGAGCATTTCTAGCATGTTTAGTTGAAATTGGAAATTCACATTTTTCAGCTTTGTCAGACGTTTGTAATATTCTCACAATAAGCTAATTAGCTCAATTGGAGCATTTCTAGCATGTTTGGTTGAAATTGGAAATTTACATTTTTCCGTTTTGTCAGACGTTTGTAATATTCTCACAATAAGCTAATTAGCTCAATTGGAGCATTTCTAGCATGTTTGGTTGAAATTGGAAATTTACATTTTTCACTTTTGTCAGACAATTGCAATATTCTCACAATAAGCTAATTAGCTCAATTGGAGCATTTCTAGCATGTTTGGTTGAAATTGGAAATTTACATTTTTCACATTTGTCAGACAATTGCAATATTCTCACAATAAGCTAATTAGCTCAATTGGAGCATTTCTAGCATGTTTGGTTGAAATTGGAAAATTACATTTTTCACTTGTGTCAGACGTTTGTAATATTCTCACAATAAGCTAATTAGCTCAATTGGAACATTTCTAGCATGTTTGGTTGAAATTGGAAATTTACATTTTTCAGTTTTGTCAGACGTTTGTAATATTCTCACAATAAGCTAATTAGCTCAATTGGAGCATTTCTAGCATGTTTGGTTGAAATTGGAAATTTACATTTTTCACTTTTGTCAGACAATTGCAATATTCTCTCAATGAGCTAATTAGCTCAATTGGAGCATTTCTAGCATGTTTGATTGAAATTGGAAATTTAAATTTTTTAGTTTTGTCAGACATTTGTAAAATTCTTACAGTAGGCTTATATGCGCAATTTGAGCATTTCTAGCATGTTTGGTTGAAATTGGAAATTTACATTTTTCAGTTTTGTCAGACGTTTGTAATATTCTCACAATAAGCTAATTAGCTCAATTGGAGCATTTCTAGCATGTTTGGTTGAAATTGGAAATTTACATTTTTCAGTTTTGTCAGACGTTTGTAATATTCTCAAAATAAGCTAATTAGCTCAATTGGAGCATTTCTAGCATGTTTGGTTGAAATTGGAAATTTACATTTATCAGTTTTGTCAGACGTTTGTAATATTCTCACAAAAAGCTAATTAGCTCAAATGGAGCATTTCTAGCATGTTTGGTTGAAATTGGAAATTTACATTTTTCACTTTTGTCAGACAATTGCAATATTCTCACAATAAGCTAATTAGCTCAATTGGAGCATTTCTAGCATGTTTGGTTGAAATTGGAAATTTACATTTATCAGTTTTGTCAGACGTTTGTAATATTCTCACAAAAAGCTAATTAGCTCAAATGGAGCATTTCTAGCATGTTTGGTTGAAATTGGAAATTTACATTTTTCACTTTTGTCAGACAATTGCAATATTCTCACAATAAGCTAATTAGCTCAATTGGAGCATTTCTAGCATGTTTGGTTGAAATTGGAAATTTACATTTTTCAGTTTTGTCAGACGTTTGTAATATTCTCACAATAAGCTAATTAGCTCAATTGGAGCATTTCTAGCATGTTTAGTTGAAATTGGAAATTCACATTTTTCAGCTTTGTCAGACGTTTGTAATATTCTCACAATAAGCTAATTAGCTCAATTGGAGCATTTCTAGCATGTTTGGTTGAAATTGGAAATTTACATTTTTCAGTTTTGTCAGACGTTTGTAATATTCTCACAATAAGCTAATTAGCTCAATTGGAGCATTTCTAGCATGTTTGGTTGAAATTGGAAATTTACATTTTTCACTTTTGTCAGACAATTGCAATATTCTCTTAATGAGCTAATTAGCTCAATTGGAGCATTTCTAGCATGTTTGGTTGAAATTGGAAATTTAAAGTTTTTAGTTTTGTCAGACATTTGTAAAATTCTTACAGTAGGCTTATATGCGCAATTTGAGCATTTCTAGCATGTTTGGTTGAAATTGGAAATTTACATTTTTCACATTTGTCAGACGTTTGTAATATTCTCACAATAAGCTAATTAGCTCAATTGGAGCATTTCTAGCATGTTTGGTTGAAATTGGAAATTTACATTTTTCAGTTTTGTCAGACGTTTGTAATATTCTCACAATAAGCTAATTAGCTCAATTGGAGCATTTCTAGCATGTTTAGTTGAAATTGGAAATTTACATTTTTCAGTTTTGTCAGACGTTTGTAATATTCTCACAATAAGCTAATTAGCTCAATTGGAGCATTTCTAGCATGTTTGGTTGAAATTGGAAATTTACATTTTTCACATTTGTCAGACAATTGTAATATTCTCACAATAAGCTAATTAGCTCAATTGGAGCATTTCTAGCATGTTTGGTTGAAATTGGAAATTTACATTTTTCAGTTTTGTCAGACGTTTGTAATATTCTCACAATAAGCTAATTAGCTCAATTGGAGCATTTCTAGCATGTTTAGTTGAAATTGGAAATTTACATTTTTCACTTTTGTCAGACGTTTGTAATATTCTCACAATAAGCTAATTAGCTCAATTGGAGCATTTCTAGCATGTTTGGTTGAAATTGGAAATTTACATTTATCAGTTTTGTCAGACGTTTGTAATATTCTCACAAAAAGCTAATTAGCTCAAATGGAGCATTTCTAGCATGTTTGGTTGAAATTGGAAATTTACATTTTTCACTTTTGTCAGACAATTGCAATATTCTCACAATAAGCTAATTAGCTCAATTGGAGCATTTCTAGCATGTTTGGTTGAAATTGGAAATTTACATTTTTCAGTTTTGTCAGACGTTTGTAATATTCTCACAATAAGCTAATTAGCTCAATTGGAGCATTTCTAGCATGTTTAGTTGAAATTGGAAATTCACATTTTTCAGCTTTGTCAGACGTTTGTAATATTCTCACAATAAGCTAATTAGCTCAATTGGAGCATTTCTAGCATGTTTGGTTGAAATTGGAAATTTACATTTTTCCGTTTTGTCAGACGTTTGTAATATTCTCACAATAAGCTAATTAGCTCAATTGGAGCATTTCTAGCATGTTTGGTTGAAATTGGAAATTTACATTTTTCACTTTTGTCAGACAATTGCAATATTCTCACAATAAGCTAATTAGCTCAATTGGAGCATTTCTAGCATGTTTGGTTGAAATTGGAAATTTACATTTTTCACATTTGTCAGACAATTGCAATATTCTCACAATAAGCTAATTAGCTCAATTGGAGCATTTCTAGCATGTTTGGTTGAAATTGGAAAATTACATTTTTCACTTGTGTCAGACGTTTGTAATATTCTCACAATAAGCTAATTAGCTCAATTGGAACATTTCTAGCATGTTTGGTTGAAATTGGAAATTTACATTTTTCAGTTTTGTCAGACGTTTGTAATATTCTCACAATAAGCTAATTAGCTCAATTGGAGCATTTCTAGCATGTTTGGTTGAAATTGGAAATTTACATTTTTCACTTTTGTCAGACAATTGCAATATTCTCTCAATGAGCTAATTAGCTCAATTGGAGCATTTCTAGCATGTTTGATTGAAATTGGAAATTTAAATTTTTTAGTTTTGTCAGACATTTGTAAAATTCTTACAGTAGGCTTATATGCGCAATTTGAGCATTTCTAGCATGTTTGGTTGAAATTGGAAATTTACATTTTTCAGTTTTGTCAGACGTTTGTAATATTCTCACAATAAGCTAATTAGCTCAATTGGAGCATTTCTAGCATGTTTGGTTGAAATTGGAAATTTACATTTTTCAGTTTTGTCAGACGTTTGTAATATTCTCAAAATAAGCTAATTAGCTCAATTGGAGCATTTCTAGCATGTTTGGTTGAAATTGGAAATTTACATTTATCAGTTTTGTCAGACGTTTGTAATATTCTCACAAAAAGCTAATTAGCTCAAATGGAGCATTTCTAGCATGTTTGGTTGAAATTGGAAATTTACATTTTTCACTTTTGTCAGACAATTGCAATATTCTCACAATAAGCTAATTAGCTCAATTGGAGCATTTCTAGCATGTTTGGTTGAAATTGGAAATTTACATTTATCAGTTTTGTCAGACGTTTGTAATATTCTCACAAAAAGCTAATTAGCTCAAATGGAGCATTTCTAGCATGTTTGGTTGAAATTGGAAATTTACATTTTTCACTTTTGTCAGACAATTGCAATATTCTCACAATAAGCTAATTAGCTCAATTGGAGCATTTCTAGCATGTTTGGTTGAAATTGGAAATTTACATTTTTCAGTTTTGTCAGACGTTTGTAATATTCTCACAATAAGCTAATTAGCTCAATTGGAGCATTTCTAGCATGTTTAGTTGAAATTGGAAATTCACATTTTTCAGCTTTGTCAGACGTTTGTAATATTCTCACAATAAGCTAATTAGCTCAATTGGAGCATTTCTAGCATGTTTGGTTGAAATTGGAAATTTACATTTTTCAGTTTTGTCAGACGTTTGTAATATTCTCACAATAAGCTAATTAGCTCAATTGGAGCATTTCTAGCATGTTTGGTTGAAATTGGAAATTTACATTTTTCACTTTTGTCAGACAATTGCAATATTCTCTTAATGAGCTAATTAGCTCAATTGGAGCATTTCTAGCATGTTTGGTTGAAATTGGAAATTTAAAGTTTTTAGTTTTGTCAGACATTTGTAAAATTCTTACAGTAGGCTTATATGCGCAATTTGAGCATTTCTAGCATGTTTGGTTGAAATTGGAAATTTACATTTTTCACATTTGTCAGACGTTTGTAATATTCTCACAATAAGCTAATTAGCTCAATTGGAGCATTTCTAGCATGTTTGGTTGAAATTGGAAATTTACATTTTTCAGTTTTGTCAGACGTTTGTAATATTCTCACAATAAGCTAATTAGCTCAATTGGAGCATTTCTAGCATGTTTAGTTGAAATTGGAAATTTACATTTTTCAGTTTTGTCAGACGTTTGTAATATTCTCACAATAAGCTAATTAGCTCAATTGGAGCATTTCTAGCATGTTTGGTTGAAATTGGAAATTTACATTTTTCACATTTGTCAGACAATTGTAATATTCTCACAATAAGCTAATTAGCTCAATTGGAGCATTTCTAGCATGTTTGGTTGAAATTGGAAATTTACATTTTTCAGTTTTGTCAGACGTTTGTAATATTCTCACAATAAGCTAATTAGCTCAATTGGAGCATTTCTAGCATGTTTAGTTGAAATTGGAAATTTACATTTTTCACTTTTGTCAGACGTTTGTAATATTCTCACAATAAGCTAATTAGCTCAATTGGAGCATTTCTAGCATGTTTGGTTGAAATTGGAAATTTACATTTTTCACTTTTGTCAGACAATTGCAATATTCTCTCAATGAGCTAATTAGCTCAATTGGAGCATTTCTAGCATGTTTGGTTGAAATTGGAAATTTAAATTTTTTAGTTTTGTCAGACATTTGTAAAATTCTTACAGTAGGCTTATATGCGCAATTTGAGCATTTCTAGCATGTTTGGTTGAAATTGGAAATTTACATTTTTCAGTTTTGTCAGACGTTTGTAA
Source organism: Watersipora subatra (assembly GCF_963576615.1). NCBI lineage: Eukaryota > Metazoa > Bryozoa > Gymnolaemata > Cheilostomatida > Watersiporidae > Watersipora > Watersipora subatra. Next base: position 949,058 of record NW_027045215.1, on the reverse strand, counting down.
TATTCTCACAATAAGCTAATTAGCTCAATTGGAGCATTTCTAGCATGTTTGGTTGAAATTGGAAATTTACATTTATCAGTTTTGTCAGACGTTTGTAATATTCTCACAAAAAGCTAATTAGCTCAAATGGAGCATTTCTAGCATGTTTGGTTGAAATTGGAAATTTACATTTTTCACTTTTGTCAGACAATTGCAATATTCTCACAATAAGCTAATTAGCTCAATTGGAGCATTTCTAGCATGTTTGGTTGAAATTGGAAATTTACATTTTTCAGTTTTGTCAGACGTTTGTAATATTCTCACAATAAGCTAATTAGCTCAATTGGAGCATTTCTAGCATGTTTAGTTGAAATTGGAAATTCACATTTTTCAGCTTTGTCAGACGTTTGTAATATTCTCACAATAAGCTAATTAGCTCAATTGGAGCATTTCTAGCATGTTTGGTTGAAATTGGAAATTTACATTTTTCCGTTTTGTCAGACGTTTGTAATATTCTCACAATAAGCTAATTAGCTCAATTGGAGCATTTCTAGCATGTTTGGTTGAAATTGGAAATTTACATTTTTCACTTTTGTCAGACAATTGCAATATTCTCACAATAAGCTAATTAGCTCAATTGGAGCATTTCTAGCATGTTTGGTTGAAATTGGAAATTTACATTTTTCACATTTGTCAGACAATTGCAATATTCTCACAATAAGCTAATTAGCTCAATTGGAGCATTTCTAGCATGTTTGGTTGAAATTGGAAAATTACATTTTTCACTTGTGTCAGACGTTTGTAATATTCTCACAATAAGCTAATTAGCTCAATTGGAACATTTCTAGCATGTTTGGTTGAAATTGGAAATTTAAATTTTTTAGTTTTGTCAGACATTTGTAAAATTCTTACAGTAGGCTTATATGCGCAATTTGAGCATTTCTAGCATGTTTGGTTGAAATTGGAAATTTACATTTTTCACTTTTGTCAGACAATTGTAATATTCTCACAATAAGCTAATTAGCTCAATTGGAGCATTTCTAGCATGTTTGGTTGAAATTGGAAATTTACATTTTTCAGTTTTGTCAGACGTTTGTAATATTCTCACAATAAGCTAATTAGCTCAATTGGAGCATTTCTAGCATGTTTGGTTGAAATTGGAAATTTACATTTATCAGTTTTGTCAGACGTTTGTAATATTCTCACAAAAAGCTAATTAGCTCAAATGGAGCATTTCTAGCATGTTTGGTTGAAATTGGAAATTTACATTTTTCACTTTTGTCAGACAATTGCAATATTCTCACAATAAGCTAATTAGCTCAATTGGAGCATTTCTAGCATGTTTGGTTGAAATTGGAAATTTACATTTTTCAGTTTTGTCAGACGTTTGTAATATTCTCACAATAAGCTAATTAGCTCAATTGGAGCATTTCTAGCATGTTTAGTTGAAATTGGAAATTCACATTTTTCAGCTTTGTCAGACGTTTGTAATATTCTCACAATAAGCTAATTAGCTCAATTGGAGCATTTCTAGCATGTTTGGTTGAAATTGGAAATTTACATTTTTCCGTTTTGTCAGACGTTTGTAATATTCTCACAATAAGCTAATTAGCTCAATTGGAGCATTTCTAGCATGTTTGGTTGAAATTGGAAATTTACATTTTTCACTTTTGTCAGACAATTGCAATATTCTCACAATAAGCTAATTAGCTCAATTGGAGCATTTCTAGCAAGTTTGGTTGAAATTGGAAATTTACATTTTTCACATTTGTCAGACAATTGCAATATTCTCACAATAAGCTAATTAGCTCAATTGGAGCATTTCTAGCATGTTTGGTTGAAATTGGAAAATTACATTTTTCACTTGTGTCAGACGTTTGTAATATTCTCACAATAAGCTAATTAGCTCAATTAGAACATTTCTAGCATGTTTGGTTGAAATTGGAAATTTACATTTTTCAGTTTTGTCAGACGTTTGTAATATTCTCACAATAAGCTAATTAGCTCAATTGGAGCATTTCTAGCATGTTTGGTTGAAATTGGAAATTTACATTTTTCACTTTTGTCAGACAATTGCAATATTCTCTCAATGAGCTAATTAGCTCAATTGGAGCATTTCTAGCATGTTTGATTGAAATTGGAAATTTAAATTTTTTAGTTTTGTCAGACATTTGTAAAATTCTTACAGTAGGCTTATATGCGCAATTTGAGCATTTCTAGCATGTTTGGTTGAAATTGGAAATTTACATTTTTCAGTTTTGTCAGACGTTTGTAATATTCTCACAATAAGCTAATTAGCTCAATTGGAGCATTTCTAGCATGTTTGGTTGAAATTGGAAATTTACATTTTTCAGTTTTGTCAGACGTTTGTAATATTCTCACAATAAGCTAATTAGCTCAATTGGAGCATTTCTAGCATGTTTGGTTGAAATTGGAAATTTACATTTATCAGTTTTGTCAGACGTTTGTAATATTCTCACAAAAAGCTAATTAGCTCAAATGGAGCATTTCTAGCATGTTTGGTTGAAATTGGAAATTTACATTTTTCACTTTTGTCAGACAATTGCAATATTCTCACAATAAGCTAATTAGCTCAATTGGAGCATTTCTAGCATGTTTGGTTGAAATTGGAAATTTACATTTATCAGTTTTGTCAGACGTTTGTAATATTCTCACAAAAAGCTAATTAGCTCAAATGGAGCATTTCTAGCATGTTTGGTTGAAATTGGAAATTTACATTTTTCACTTTTGTCAGACAATTGCAATATTCTCACAATAAGCTAATTAGCTCAATTGGAGCATTTCTAGCATGTTTGGTTGAAATTGGAAATTTACATTTTTCAGTTTTGTCAGACGTTTGTAATATTCTCACAATAAGCTAATTAGCTCAATTGGAGCATTTCTAGCATGTTTAGTTGAAATTGGAAATTCACATTTTTCAGCTTTGTCAGACGTTTGTAATATTCTCACAATAAGCTAATTAGCTCAATTGGAGCATTTCTAGCATGTTAGGTTGAAATTGGAAATTTACATTTTTCAGTTTTGTCAGACGTTTGTAATATTCTCACAATAAGCTAATTAGCTCAATTGGAGCATTTCTAGCATGTTTGGTTGAAATTGGAAATTTACATTTTTCACTTTTGTCAGACAATTGCAATATTCTCACAATAAGCTAATTAGCTCAATTGGAGCATTTCTAGCATGTTTGGTTGAAATTGGAAATTTACATTTATCAGTTTTGTCAGACGTTTGTAATATTCTCACAAAAAGCTAATTAGCTCAAATGGAGCATTTCTAGCATGTTTGGTTGAAATTGGAAATTTACATTTTTCACATTTGTCAGACGTTTGTAATATTCTCACAATAAGCTAATTAGCTCAATTGGAGCATTTCTAGCATGTTTGGTTGAAATTGGAAATTTACATTTTTCAGTTTTGTCAGACGTTTGTAATATTCTCACAATAAGCTAATTAGCTCAATTGGAGCATTTCTAGCATGTTTAGTTGAAATTGGAAATTTACATTTTTCAGTTTTGTCAGACGTTTGTAATATTCTCACAATAAGCTAATTAGCTCAATTGGAGCATTTCTAGCATGTTTGGTTGAAATTGGAAATTTACATTTTTCACTTTTGTCAGACAATTGCAATATTCTCTCAATGAGCTAATTAGCTCAATTGGAGCATTTCTAGCATGTTTGGTTGAAATTGGAAATTTAAATTTTTTAGTTTTGTCAGACATTTGTAAAATTCTTACAGTAGGCTTATATGCGCAATTTGAGCATTTCTAGCATGTTTGGTTGAAATTGGAAATTTACATTTTTCACTTTTGTCAGACAATTGTAATATTCTCACAATAAGCTAATTAGCTCAATTGGAGCATTTCTAGCATGTTTGGTTGAAATTGGAAATTTACATTTTTCAGTTTTGTCAGACGTTTGTAATATTCTCACAATAAGCTAATTAGCTCAATTGGAGCATTTCTAGCATGTTTAGTTGAAATTGGAAATTTACATTTATCAGTTTTGTCAGACGTTTGTAATATTCTCACAAAAAGCTAATTAGCTTAAATGGAGCATTTCTAGCATGTTTGGTTGAAATTGGAAATTTACATTTTTCACTTTTGTCAGACAATTGCAATATTCTCACAATAAGCTAATTAGCTCAATTGGAGCATTTCTAGCATGTTTGGTTGAAATTAGAAATTTACATTTTTCAGTTTTGTCAGACGTTTGTAATATTCTCACAATAAGCTAATTAGCTCAATTGGAGCATTTCTAGCATGTTTAGTTGAAATTGGAAATTCAAATTTTTCAGCTTTGTCAGACGTTTGTAATATTCTCACAATAAGCTAATTAGCTCAATTGGAGCATTTCTAGCATGTTTGGTTGAAATTGGAAATTTACATTTTTCCGTTTTGTCAGACGTTTGTAATATTCTCACAATAAGCTAATTAGCTCAATTGGAGCATTTCTAGCATGTTTGGTTGAAATTGGAAATTTACATTTTTCACTTGTGTCAGACAATTGCAATATTCTCACAATAAACTAATTAGCTCAATTGGAGCATTTCTAGCATGTTTGGTTGAAATTGGAAATTTACATTTTTCACTTTTGTCAGACAATTGCAATATTCTCACAATAAGCTAATTAGCTCAATTGGAGCATTTCTAGCATGTTTAGTTGAAATTGGAAATTTACATTTTTCAGTTTTGTCAGACGTTTGTAATATTCTCACAATAAGCTAATTAGCTCAATTGGAGCATTTCTAGCATGTTTAGTTGAAATTGGAAATTCAAATTATTCAGCTTTGTCAGACGTTTGTAATATTCTCACAATAAGCTAATTAGCTCAATTGGAACATTTCTAGCATGTTTAGTTGAAATTGGAAATTTACATTTTTCAGTTTTGTCAGACGTTTGTAATATTCTCACAATAAGCTAATTAGCTCAATTGGAGCATTTCTAGCATGTTTGGTTGAAATTGGAAATTTACATTTTTCACTTTTGTCAGACAATTGCAATATTCTCTTAATGAGCTAATTATCTCAATTGGAGCATTTCTAGCATGTTTGGTTGAAATTGGAAATTTAAAGTTTTTAGTTTTGTCAGACATTTGTAAAATTCTTACAGTAGGCTTATATGCGCAATTTGAGCATTTCTAGCATGTTTGGTTGAAATTGGAAATTTACATTTTTCACTGTTGTCAGACAAATGTAATATTCTCACAATAAGCTAATTAGCTCAATTGGAGCATTTCTAGCATGTTTGGTTGAAATTGGAAATTTACCTTTTTCAGTTTTGTCAGACGTTTGTAATATTCTCACAATAAGCTAATTAGCTCAATTGGAGCATTTCTAGCATGTTTAGTTGAAATTGGAAATTTACATTTATCAGTTTTGTCAGACGTTTGTAATATTCTCACAAAAAGCTAATTAGCTCAAATGGAGCATTTCTAGCATGTTTGGTTGAAATTGGAAATTTACATTTTTCACTTTTGTCAGACAATTGCAATATTCTCACAATAAGCTAATTAGCTCAATTGGAGCATTTCTAGCATGTTTGGTTGAAATTAGAAATTTACATTTTTCAGTTTTGTCAGACGTTTGTAATATTCTCACAATAAGCTAATTAGCTCAATTGGAGCATTTCTAGCATGTTTAGTTGAAATTGGAAATTCAAATTTTTCAGCTTTGTCAGACGTTTGTAATATTCTCACAATAAGCTAATTAGCTCAATTGGAGCATTTCTAGCATGTTTGGTTGAAATTGGAAATTTACATTTTTCCGTTTTGTCAGACGTTTGTAATATTCTCACAATAAGCTAATTAGCTCAATTGGAGCATTTCTAGCTTGTTTGGTTGAAATTGGAAATTTAAAGTTTTTAGTTTTGTCAGACATTTGTAAAATTCTTACAGTAGGCTTATATGCGCAATTTGAGCATTTCTAGCATGTTTGGTTGAAATTGGAAATTTAAATTTTTCACTTTTGTCAGACAATTGTAATATTCTCACAATAAGCTAATTAGCTCAATTGGAGCATTTCTAGCATGTTTGGTTGAAATTGGAAATTTACATTTTTCACTTTTGTCAGACAATTGCAATATTCTCACAATAAGCTAATTAGCTCAATTGAAGCATTTCTAGCATGTTTAGTTGAAATTGGAAATTTACATTTTTCAGTTTTGTCAGACGTTTGTAATATTCTCACAATAAGCTAATTAGCTCAATTGGAGCATTTCTAGCATGTTTGGTTGAAATTGGAAATTTACATTTTTCAGTTTTGTCAGACGTTTGTAATATTCTCACAATAAGCTAATTAGCTCAATTGGAGCATTTCTAGCATGTTTGGTTGAAATTGGAAATTTACATTTTTCACTTTTGTCAGACAATTGTAATATTCTCACAATGAGCTAATTAGCTCAATTGGAGCATTTCTAGCATGTTTGGTTGAAATTGGAAATTTACATTTTTCACTTTTGTCAGACAATTGCAATATTCTCACAATAAGCTAATTAGCTCAATTGAAGCATTTCTAGCATGTTTAGTTGAAATTGGAAATTTACATTTTTCAGTTTTGTCAGACGTTTGTAATATTCTCACAATAAGCTAATTAGCTCAATTGGAGCATTTCTAGCATGTTTGGTTGAAATTGGAAATTTACATTTTTCACTTTTGTCAGACAATTGCAATATTCTCTTAATGAGCTAATTATCTCAATTGGAGCATTTCTAGCATGTTTGGTTGAAATTGGAAATTTAAAGTTTTTAGTTTTGTCAGACATTTGTAAAATTCTTACAGTAGGCTTATATGCGCAATTTGAGCATTTCTAGCATGTTTGGTTGAAATTGGAAATTTACATTTTTCACTTTTGTCAGACAAATGTAATATTCTCACAATAAGCTAATTAGCTCAATTGGAGCATTTCTAGCATGTTTGGTTGAAATTGGAAATTTACATTTTTCAGTTTTGTCAGACGTTTGTAATATTCTCACAATAAGCTAATTAGCTCAATTGGAGCATTTCTAGCATGTTTAGTTGAAATTGGAAATTTACATTTATCAGTTTTGTCAGACGTTTGTAATATTCTCACAAAAAGCTAATTAGCTCAAATGGAGCATTTCTAGCATGTTTGGTTGAAATTGGAAATTTACATTTTTCACTTTTGTCAGACAATTGCAATATTCTCACAATAAGCTAATTAGCTCAATTGGAGCATTTCTAGCATGTTTGGTTGAAATTAGAAATTTACATTTTTCAGTTTTGTCAGACGTTTGTAATATTCTCACAATAAGCTAATTAGCTCAATTGGAGCATTTCTAGCATGTTTAGTTGAAATTGGAAATTCACATTTTTCAGCTTTGTCAGACGTTTGTAATATTCTCACAATAAGCTAATTAGCTCAATTGGAGCATTTCTAGCATGTTTGGTTGAAATTGGAAATTTACATTTTTCCGTTTTGTCAGACGTTTGTAATATTCTCACAATAAGCTAATTAGCTCAATTGGAGCATTTCTAGCATGTTTGGTTGAAATTGGAAATTTACATTTTTCACTTGTGTCAGACAATTGCAATATTCTCACAATAAACTAATTAGCTCAATTGGAGCATTTCTAGCATGTTTGGTTGAAATTGGAAATTTACATTTTTCACTTTTGTCAGACAATTGCAATATTCTCACAATAAGCTAATTAGCTCAATTGGAGCATTTCTAGCATGTTTAGTTGAAATTGGAAATTTACATTTTTCAATTTTGTCATACGTTTGTAATATTCTCACAATAAGCTAATTAGCTCAATTGGAGCATTTCTAGCATGTTTGGTAGAAATTGGAAATTTACATTTTTCAGTTTTGTCAGACGTTTGTAATATTCTCACAATAAGCTAATTAGCTCAATTGGAGCATTTCTAGCATGTTTGGTTGAAGTTGGAAATTTACATTTTTCAGTTTTGTCAGACGTTTGTAATATTCTCACAATAAGCTAATTAGCTCAATTGGAGCATTTCTAGCATGTTTGGTTGAATTTGGAAATTTACATTTATCAGTTTTGTCAGACGTTTGTAATATTCTCACAAAAAGCTAATTAGCTCAAATGGAGCATTTCTAGCATGTTTGGTTGAAATTGGAAATTTACATTTTTCAGTTTTGTCAGACGTTTGTAATATTCTCACAATAAGCTAATTAGCTCAATTGGAGCATTTCTAGCATGTTTGGTTGAAATTGGAAATTTACATTTTTCACTTTTGTCAGACAATTGCAATATTCTCACAATAAGCTAATTAGCTCAATTGGAGCATTTCTAGCATGTTTGGTTGAAATTGGAAATTTACATTTTTCACATTTGTCAGACAATTGCAATATTCTCACAATAAGCTAATTAGCTCAATTGGAGCATTTCTAGCATGTTTGGTTGAAATTGGAAAATTACATTTTTCACTTGTGTCAGACGTTTGTAATATTCTCACAATAAGCTAATTAGCTCAATTGGAACATTTCTAGCATGTTTGGTTGAAATTGGAAATTTACATTTTTCAGTTTTGTCAGACGTTTGTAATATTCTCACAATAAGCTAGTTAGCTCAATTGGAGCATTTCTAGCTTGTTTGGTTGAAATTGGAAATTTAAAGTTTTTAGTTTTGTCAGACATTTGTAAAATTCTTACAGTAGGCTTATATGCGCAATTTGAGCATTTCTAGCATGTTTGGTTGAAATTGGAAATTTAAATTTTTCACTTTTGTCAGACAATTGTAATATTCTCACAATGAGCTAATTAGCTCAATTGGAGCATTTCTAGCATGTTTGGTTGAAATTGGAAATTTACATTTTTCACTTTTGTCAGACAATTGCAATATTCTCACAATAAGCTAATTAGCTCAATTGAAGCATTTCTAGCATGTTTAGTTGAAATTGGAAATTTACATTTTTCAGTTTTGTCAGACGTTTGTAATATTCTCACAATAAGCTAATTAGCTCAATTGGAGCATTTCTAGCATGTTTGGTTGAAATTGGAAATTTACATTTTTCAGTTTTGTCAGACGTTTGTAATATTCTCACAATAAGCTAATTAGCTCAATTGGAGCATTTCTAGCATGTTTGGTTGAAATTGGAAATTTACATTTTTCACTTTTGTCAGACAATTGTAATATTCTCACAATGAGCTAATTAGCTCAATTGGAGCATTTCTAGCATGTTTGGTTGAAATTGGAAATTTACATTTTTCACTTTTGTCAGACAATTGCAATATTCTCACAATAAGCTAATTAGCTCAATTGAAGCATTTCTAGCATGTTTAGTTGAAATTGGAAATTTACATTTTTCAGTTTTGTCAGACGTTTGTAATATTCTCACAATAAGCTAATTAGCTCAATTGGAGCATTTCTAGCATGTTTGGTTGAAATTGGAAATTTACATTTTTCACTTTTGTCAGACAATTGCAATATTCTCTTGATGAGCTAATTAGCTCAATTGGAGCATTTCTAGCATGTTTGGTTGAAATTGGAAATTTAAAGTTTTTAGTTTTGTCAGACATTTGTAAAATTCTTACAGTAGGCTTATATGCGCAATTTGAGCATTTCTAGCATGTTTGGTTGAAATTGGAAATTTACATTTTTCACTTTTGTCAGACAAATGTAATATTCTCACAATAAGCTAATTAGCTCAATTGGAGCATTTCTAGCATGTTTGGTTGAAATTGGAAATTTACATTTTTCAGTTTTGTCAGACGTTTGTAATATTCTCACAATAAGCTAATTAGCTCAATTGGAGCATTTCTAGCATGTTTAGTTGAAATTGGAAATTTACATTTTTTAGTTTTGTCAGACGTTTGTAATATTCTCACAATAAGCTAATTAGCTCAATTGGAGCATTTCTAGCATGTTTGTTTGAAATTGGAAATTTACATTTTTCAGTTTTGTCAGACGTTTGTAATATTCTCACAATAAGCTAATTAGCTCAATTGGAGCATTTCTAGCATGTTTGGTTGAATTTGGAAATTTACATTTATCAGTTTTGTCAGACGTTTGTAATATTCTCACAAAAAGCTAATTAGCTCAAATGGAACATTTCTAGCATGTTTGGTTGAAATTGGAAATTTACATTTTTCACTTTTGTCAGACAATTGCAATATTCTCACAATAAGCTAATTAGCTCAATTGGAGCATTTCTAGCATGTTTGGTTGAAATTGGAAATTTACATTTTTCAGTTTTGTCAGACGTTTGTAATATTCTCACAATAAGCTAATTAGCTCAATTGGAGCATTTCTAGCATGTTTGGTTGAAATTGGAAATTTACATTTTTCACTTTTGTCAGACATTTGCAATATTCTCACAATAAGCTAATTAGCTCAATTGGAGCATTTCTAGCATGTTTGGTTGAAATTGGAAATTTACATTTTTCACTTTTGTCAGATTATTGCAATATTCTCACAATAAGCTAATTAGCTCAATTGGAGCATTTCTAGCATGTTTGGTTGAAATTGGAAAATTACATTTTTCACTTGTGTCAGACGTTTGTAATATTCTCACAATAAGCTAATTAGCTCAATTGGAACATTTCTAGCATGTTTGGTTGAAATTGGAAATTTACATTTTTCAGTTTTGTCAGACGTTTGTAATATTCTCACAATAAGCTAATTAGCTCAATTGGAGCATTTCTAGCATGTTTAGTTGAAATTGGAAATTCACATTTTTCAGCTTTGTCAGACGTTTGTAATATTCTCACAATAAGCTAATTAGCTCAATTGGAACATTTCTAGCATGTTTGGTTGAAATTGGAAATTTACATTTTTCAGTTTTGTCAGATGTTTGTAATATTCTCACAATAAGCTAATTAGCTCAATTGGAGCATTTCTAGCATGTTTAGTTGAAATTGGAAATTCACATTTTTCAGCTTTGTCAGACGTTTGTAATATTCTCACAATAAGCTAATTAGCTCAATTGGAGCATTTCTAGCATGTTTAGTTGAAATTGGAAATTTACATTTTTCAGTTTTGTCAGACGTTTGTAATATTCTCACAATAAGCTAATTCGCTCAATTGGAGCATTTCTAGCTTGTTTGGTTGAAATTGGAAATTTAAAGTTTTTAGTTTTGTCAGACATTTGTAAAATTCTTACAGTAGGCTTATATGCGCAATTTGAGCATTTCTAGCATGTTTGGTTGAAATTGGAAATTTAAATTTTTCACTTTTGTCAGACAATTGTAATATTCTCACAATAAGCTAATTAGCTCAATTGGAGCATTTCTAGCATGTTTGGTTGAAATTGGAAATTTACATTTTTCACTTTTGTCAGACAATTGCAATATTCTCACAATAAGCTAATTAGCTCAATTGAAGCATTTCTAGCATGTTTAGTTGAAATTGGAAATTTACATTTTTCAGTTTTGTCAGACGTTTGTAATATTCTCACAATAAGCTAATTAGCTCAATTGGAGCATTTCTAGCATGTTTGGTTGAAATTGGAAATTTACATTTTTCAGTTTTGTCAGACGTTTGTAATATTCTCACAATAAGCTAATTAGCTCAATTGGAGCATTTCTAGCATGTTTGGTTGAAATTGGAAATTTACATTTTTCACTTTTGTCAGACAATTGTAATATTCTCACAATGAGCTAATTAGCTCAATTGGAGCATTTCTAGCATGTTTGGTTGAAATTGGAAATTTACATTTTTCACTTTTGTCAGACAATTGCAATATTCTCACAATAAGCTAATTAGCTCAATTGAAGCATTTCTAGCATGTTTAGTTGAAATTGGAAATTTACATTTTTCAGTTTTGTCAGACGTTTGTAATATTCTCACAATAAGCTAATTAGCTCAATTGGAGCATTTCTAGCATGTTTGGTTGAAATTGGAAATTTACATTTTTCACTTTTGTCAGACAATTGCAATATTCTCTTGATGAGCTAATTAGCTCAATTGGAGCATTTCTAGCATGTTTGGTTGAAATTGGAAATTTAAAGTTTTTAGTTTTGTCAGACATTTGTAAAATTCTTACAGTAGGCTTATATGCGCAATTTGAGCATTTCTAGCATGTTTGGTTGAAATTGGAAATTTACATTTTTCACTTTTGTCAGACAAATGTAATAGCTCAATTGGAGCATTTCTAGCATGTTTGGTTGAAATTGGAAATTTAAATTTTTTAGTTTTGTCAGACATTTGTAAAATTCTCACAGTAGGCTTATATGCGCAATTTGAGCATTTCTAGCATGTTTGGTTGAAATTGGAAATTTACATTTTTCACTTTTGTCAGACAATTGTAATATTCTCACAATAAGCTAATTAGCTCAATTGGAGCATTTCTAGCATGTTTGGTTGAAATTGGAAATTTACATTTTTCAGTTTTGTCAGACGTTTGTAATATTCTCACAATAAGCTAATTAGCTCAATTGGAGCATTTCTATCATGTTTAGTTGAAATTGGAAATTTACATTTATCAGTTTTGTCAGACGTTTGTAATATTCTCACAAAAAGCTAATTAGCTCAAATGGAGCATTTCTAGCATGTTTGGTTGAAATTGGAAATTTACATTTTTCACTTTTGTCAGACAATTGCAATATTCTCACAATAAGCTAATTAGCTCAATTGGAGCATTTCTAGCATGTTTGGTTGAAATTAGAAATTTACATTTTTCAGTTTTGTCAGACGTTTGTAATATTCTCACAATAAGCTAATTAGCTCAATTGGAGCATTTCTAGCATGTTTAGTTGAAATTGGAAATTCAAATTTTTCAGCTTTGTCAGATGTTTGTAATATTCTCACAATAAGCTAATTAGCTCAATTGGAGCATTTCTAGCATGTTTGGTTGAAATTGGAAATTTACATTTTTCCGTTTTGTCAGACGTTTGTAATATTCTCACAATAAGCTAATTAGCTCAATTGGAGCATTTCTAGCATGTTTGGTTGAAATTGGAAATTTACATTTTTCACTTGTGTCAGACAATTGCAATATTCTCACAATAAACTAATTAGCTCAATTGGAGCATTTCTAGCATGTTTGGTTGAAATTGGAAATTTACATTTTTCACTTTTGTCAGACAATTGCAATATTCTCACAATAAGCTAATTAGCTCAATTGGAGCATTTCTAGCATGTTTAGTTGAAATTGGAAATTTACATTTTTCAGTTTTGTCAGACGTTTGTAATATTCTCACAATAAGCTAATTAGCTCAATTGGAGCATTTCTAGCATGTTTAGTTGAAATTGGAAATTCAAATTTTTCAGCTTTGTCAGACGTTTGTAATATTCTCACAATAAGCTAATTAGCTCAATTGGAACATTTCTAGCATGTTTAGTTGAAATTGGAAATTTACATTTTTCAGTTTTGTCAGACGTTTGTAATATTCTCACAATAAGCTAATTAGCTCAATTGGAGCATTTCTAGCATGTTTGGTTGAAATTGGAAATTTACATTTTTCACTTTTGTCAGACAATTGCAATATTCTCTTAATGAGCTAATTATCTCAATTGGAGCATTTCTAGCATGTTTGGTTGAAATTGGAAATTTAAAGTTTTTAGTTTTGTCAGACATTTGTAAAATTCTTACAGTAGGCTTATATGCGCAATTTGAGCATTTCTAGCATGTTTGGTTGAAATTGGAAATTTACATTTTTCACTTTTGTCAGACAAATGTAATATTCTCACAATAAGCTAATTAGCTCAATTGGAGCATTTCTAGCATGTTTGGTTGAAATTGGAAATTTACATTTTTCAGTTTTGTCAGACGTTTGTAATATTCTCACAATAAGCTAATTAGCTCAATTGGAGCATTTCTAGCATGTTTAGTTGAAATTGGAAATTTACATTTATCAGTTTTGTCAGACGTTTGTAATATTCTCACAAAAAGCTAATTAGCTCAAATGGAGCATTTCTAGCATGTTTGGTTGAAATTGGAAATTTACATTTTTCACTTTTGTCAGACAATTGCAATATTCTCACAATAAGCTAATTAGCTCAATTGGAGCATTTCTAGCATGTTTGGTTGAAATTAGAAATTTACATTTTTCAGTTTTGTCAGACGTTTGTAATATTCTCACAATAAGCTAATTAGCTCAATTGGAGCATTTCTAGCATGTTTAGTTGAAATTGGAAATTCAAATTTTTCAGCTTTGTCAGACGTTTGTAATATTCTCACAATAAGCTAATTAGCTCAATTGGAGCATTTCTAGCATGTTTGGTTGAAATTGGAAATTTACATTTTTCCGTTTTGTCAGACGTTTGTAATATTCTCACAATAAGCTAATTAGCTCAATTGGAGCATTTCTAGCTTGTTTGGTTGAAATTGGAAATTTAAAGTTTTTAGTTTTGTCAGACATTTGTAAAATTCTTACAGTAGGCTTATATGCGCAATTTGAGCATTTCTAGCATGTTTGGTTGAAATTGGAAATTTAAATTTTTCACTTTTGTCAGACAATTGTAATATTCTCACAATAAGCTAATTAGCTCAATTGGAGCATTTCTAGCATGTTTGGTTGAAATTGGAAATTTACATTTTTCACTTTTGTCAGACAATTGCAATATTCTCACAATAAGCTAATTAGCTCAATTGAAGCATTTCTAGCATGTTTAGTTGAAATTGGAAATTTACATTTTTCAGTTTTGTCAGACGTTTGTAATATTCTCACAATAAGCTAATTAGCTCAATTGGAGCATTTCTAGCATGTTTGGTTGAAATTGGAAATTTACATTTTTCAGTTTTGTCAGACGTTTGTAATATTCTCACAATAAGCTAATTAGCTCAATTGGAGCATTTCTAGCATGTTTGGTTGAAATTGGAAATTTACATTTTTCACTTTTGTCAGACAATTGTAATATTCTCACAATGAGCTAATTAGCTCAATTGGAGCATTTCTAGCATGTTTGGTTGAAATTGGAAATTTACATTTTTCACTTTTGTCAGACAATTGCAATATTCTCACAATAAGCTAATTAGCTCAATTGAAGCATTTCTAGCATGTTTAGTTGAAATTGGAAATTTACATTTTTCAGTTTTGTCAGACGTTTGTAATATTCTCACAATAAGCTAATTAGCTCAATTGGAGCATTTCTAGCATGTTTGGTTGAAATTGGAAATTTACATTTTTCACTTTTGTCAGACAATTGCAATATTCTCTTAATGAGCTAATTATCTCAATTGGAGCATTTCTAGCATGTTTGGTTGAAAATGGAAATTTAAAGTTTTTAGTTTTGTCAGACATTTGTAAAATTCTTACAGTAGGCTTATATGCGCAATTTGAGCATTTCTAGCATGTTTGGTTGAAATTGGAAATTTACATTTTTCACTTTTGTCAGACAAATGTAATATTCTCACAATAAGCTAATTAGCTCAATTGGAGCATTTCTAGCATGTTTGGTTGAAATTGGAAATTTACATTTTTCAGTTTTGTCAGACGTTTGTAATATTCTCACAATAAGCTAATTAGCTCAATTGGAGCATTTCTAGCATGTTTAGTTGAAATTGGAAATTTACATTTATCAGTTTTGTCAGACGTTTGTAATATTCTCACAAAAAGCTAATTAGCTCAAATGGAGCATTTCTAGCATGTTTGGTTGAAATTGGAAATTTACATTTTTCACTTTTGTCAGACAATTGCAATATTCTCACAATAAGCTAATTAGCTCAATTGGAGCATTTCTAGCATGTTTGGTTGAAATTAGAAATTTACATTTTTCAGTTTTGTCAGACGTTTGTAATATTCTCACAATAAGCTAATTAGCTCAATTGGAGCATTTCTAGCATGTTTAGTTGAAATTGGAAATTCACATTTTTCAGCTTTGTCAGACGTTTGTAATATTCTCACAATAAGCTAATTAGCTCAATTGGAGCATTTCTAGCATGTTTGGTTGAAATTGGATATTTACATTTTTCCGTTTTGTCAGACGTTTGTAATATTCTCACAATAAGCTAATTAGCTCAATTGGAGCATTTCTAGCATGTTTGGTTGAAATTGGAAATTTACATTTTTCACTTGTGTCAGACAATTGCAATATTCTCACAATAAACTAATTAGCTCAATTGGAGCATTTCTAGCATGTTTGGTTGAAATTGGAAATTTACATTTTTCACTTTTGTCAGACAATTGCAATATTCTCACAATAAGCTAATTAGCTCAATTGGAGCATTTCTAGCATGTTTAGTTGAAATTGGAAATTTACATTTTTCAATTTTGTCATACGTTTGTAATATTCTCACAATAAGCTAATTAGCTCAATTGGAGCATTTCTAGCATGTTTGGTAGAAATTGGAAATTTACATTTTTCAGTTTTGTCAGACGTTTGTAATATTCTCACAATAAGCTAATTAGCTCAATTGGAGCATTTCTAGCATGTTTGGTTGAAGTTGGAAATTTACATTTTTCAGTTTTGTCAGACGTTTGTAATATTCTCACAATAAGCTAATTAGCTCAATTGGAGCATTTCTAGCATGTTTGGTTGAATTTGGAAATTTACATTTATCAGTTTTGTCAGACGTTTGTAATATTCTCACAAAAAGCTAATTAGCTCAAATGGAGCATTTCTAGCATGTTTGGTTGAAATTGGAAATTTACATTTTTCAGTTTTGTCAGACGTTTGTAATATTCTCACAATAAGCTAATTAGCTCAATTGGAGCATTTCTAGCATGTTTGGTTGAAATTGGAAATTTACATTTTTCACTTTTGTCAGACAATTGCAATATTCTCACAATAAGCTAATTAGCTCAATTGGAGCATTTCTAGCATGTTTGGTTGAAATTGGAAATTTACATTTTTCACATTTGTCAGACAATTGCAATATTCTCACAATAAGCTAATTAGCTCAATTGGAGCATTTCTAGCATGTTTGGTTGAATTTGGAAATTTACATTTTTCAGTTTTGTCAGACGTTTGTAATATTCTCACAAAAAGCTAATTAGCTCAAATGGAGCATTTCTAGCATGTTTGGTTGAAATTGGAAATTTACATTTTTCAGTTTTGTCAGACGTTTGTAATATTCTCACAATAAGCTAATTAGCTCAATTGGAGCATTTCTAGCATGTTTGGTTGAAATTGGAAATTTACATTTTTCACTTTTGTCAGACAATTGCAATATTCTCACAATAAGCTAATTAGCTCAATTGGAGCATTTCTAGCATGTTTGGTTGAAATTGGAAATTTACATTTTTCACATTTGTCAGACAATTGCAATATTCTCACAATAAGCTAATTAGCTCAATTGGAGCATTTCTAGCATGTTTGGTTGAAATTGGAAAATTACATTTTTCACTTGTGTCAGACGTTTGTAATATTCTCACAATAAGCTAATTAGCTCAATTGGAACATTTCTAGCATGTTTGGTTGAAATTGGAAATTTACATTTTTCAGTTTTGTCAGACGTTTGTAATATTCTCACAATAAGCTAATTAGCTCAATTGGAGCATTTCTAGCTTGTTTGGTTGAAATTGGAAATTTAAAGTTTTTAGTTTTGTCAGACATTTGTAAAATTCTTACAGTAGGCTTATATGCGCAATTTGAGCATTTCTAGCATGTTTGGTTGAAATTGGAAATTTAAATTTTTCACTTTTGTCAGACAATTGTAATATTCTCACAATAAGCTAATTAGCTCAATTGGAGCATTTCTAGCATGTTTGGTTGAAATTGGAAATTTACATTTTTCACTTTTGTCAGACAATTGCAATATTCTCACAATAAGCTAATTAGCTCAATTGAAGCATTTCTAGCATGTTTAGTTGAAATTGGAAATTTACATTTTTCAGTTTTGTCAGACGTTTGTAATATTCTCACAATAAGCTAATTAGCTCAATTGGAGCATTTCTAGCATGTTTGGTTGAAATTGGAAATTTACATTTTTCAGTTTTGTCAGACGTTTGTAATATTCTCACAATAAGCTAATTAGCTCAATTGGAGCATTTCTAGCATGTTTGGTTGAAATTGGAAATTTACATTTTTCACTTTTGTCAGACAATTGTAATATTCTCACAATGAGCTAATTAGCTCAATTGGAGCATTTCTAGCATGTTTGGTTGAAATTGGAAATTTACATTTTTCACATTTGTCAGACAATTGCAATATTCTCACAATAAGCTAATTAGCTCAATTGGAGCATTTCTAGCATGTTTGGTTGAAATTGGAAAATTACATTTTTCACTTGTGTCAGACGTTTGTAATATTCTCACAATAAGCTAATTAGCTCAATTGGAACATTTCTAGCATGTTTGGTTGAAATTGGAAATTTACATTTTTCAGTTTTGTCAGACGTTTGTAATATTCTCACAATAAGCTAATTAGCTCAATTGGAGCATTTCTAGCATGTTTAGTTGAAATTGGAAATTCACATTTTTCAGCTTTGTCAGACGTTTGTAATATTCTCACAATAAGCTAATTAGCTCAATTGGAACATTTCTAGCATGTTTGGTTGAAATTGGAAATTTACATTTTTCAGTTTTGTCAGATGTTTGTAATATTCTCACAATAAGCTAATTAGCTCAATTGGAGCATTTCTAGCATGTTTAGTTGAAATTGGAAATTCACATTTTTCAGCTTTGTCAGACGTTTGTAATATTCTCACAATAAGCTAATTAGCTCAATTGGAGCATTTCTAGCATGTTTGGTTGAAATTGGAAATTTACATTTTTCAGTTTTGTCAGACGTTTGTAATATTCTCACAATAAGCTAATTAGCTCAATTGGAGCATTTCTAGCATGTTTGGTTGAAATTGGAAATTTACATTTTTCACTTTTGTCAGACAATTGCAATATTCTCTTAATGAGCTAATTAGCTCAATTGGAGCATTTCTAGCATGTTTGATTGAAATTGGAAATTTAAAGTTTTTAGTTTTGTCAGACATTTGTAAAATTCTTACAGTAGGCTTATATGCGCAATTTGAGCATTTCTAGCATGTTTGGTTGAAATTGGAAATTTACATTTTTCACATTTGTCAGACAATTGTAATATTCTCACAATAAGCTAATTAGCTCAATTGGAGCATTTCTAGCATGTTTGGTTGAAATTGGAAATTTACATTTTTCAGTTTTGTCAGACGTTTGTAATATTCTCACAATAAGCTAATTAGCTCAATTGGAGCATTTCTAGCATGTTTAGTTGAAATTGGAAATTTACATTTTTCAGTTTTGTCAGACGTTTGTAATATTCTCACAATAAGCTAATTAGCTCAATTGGAGCATTTCTAGCATGTTTGGTTGAAATTGGAAATTTACATTTTTCACTTTTGTCAGACAATTGCAATATTCTCTCAATGAGCTAATTAGCTCAATTGGAGCATTTCTAGCATGTTTGGTTGAAATTGGAAATTTAAATTTTTTAGTTTTGTCAGACATTTGTAAAATTCTTACAGTAGGCTTATATGCGCAATTTGAGCATTTCTAGCATGTTTGGTTGAAATTGGAAATTTACATTTTTCACTTTTGTCAGACAATTGTAATATTCTCACAATAAGCTAATTAGCTCAATTGGAGCATTTCTAGCATGTTTGGTTGAAATTGGAAATTTACATTTTTCAGTTTTGTCAGACGTTTGTAATATTCTCACAATAAGCTAATTAGCTCAATTGGAGCATTTCTAGCATGTTTGGTTGAAATTGGAAATTTACATTTATCAGTTTTGTCAGACGTTTGTAATATTCTCACAAAAAGCTAATTAGCTCAAATGGAGCATTTCTAGCATGTTTGGTTGAAATTGGAAATTTACATTTTTCACTTTTGTCAGACAATTGCAATATTCTCACAATAAGCTAATTAGCTCAATTGGAGCATTTCTAGCATGTTTGGTTGAAATTGGAAATTTACATTTTTCAGTTTTGTCAGACGTTTGTAATATTCTCACAATAAGCTAATTAGCTCAATTGGAGCTTTTCTAGCATGTTTAGTTGAAATTGGAAATTCACATTTTTCAGCTTTGTCAGACGTTTGTAATATTCTCACAATAAGCTAATTAGCTCAATTGGAGCATTTCTAGCATGTTTGGTTGAAGTTGGAAATTTACATTTTTCAGTTTTGTCAGACGTTTGTAATATTCTCACAATAAGCTAATTAGCTCAATTGGAGCATTTCTAGCATGTTTGGTTGAATTTGGAAATTTACATTTATCAGTTTTGTCAGACGTTTGTAATATTCTCACAAAAAGCTAATTAGCTCAAATGGAGCATTTCTAGCATGTTTGGTTGAAATTGGAAATTTACATTTTTCACTTTTGTCAGACAATTGCAATATTCTCACAATAAGCTAATTAGCTCAATTGGAGCATTTCTAGCATGTTTGGTTGAAATTGGAAATTTACATTTTTCAGTTTTGTCAGACGTTTGTAATATTCTCACAATAAGCTAATTAGCTCAATTGGAGCTTTTCTAGCATGTTTAGTTGAAATTGGAAAATCACATTTTTCAGCTTTGTCAGACGTTTGTAATATTCTCACAATAAGCTAATTAGCTCAATTGGAGCATTTCTAGCATGTTTGGTAGAAATTGGAAATTTACATTTTTCAGTTTTGTCAGACGTTTGTAATATTCTCACAATAAGCTAATTAGCTCAATTGGAGCATTTCTAGCATGTTTGGTTGAAGTTGGAAATTTACATTTTTCAGTTTTGTCAGACGTTTGTAATATTCTCACAATAAGCTAATTAGCTCAATTGGAGCATTTCTAGCATGTTTGGTTGAATTTGGAAATTTACATTTATCAGTTTTGTCAGACGTTTGTAATATTCTCACAAAAAGCTAATTAGCTCAAATGGAGCATTTCTAGCATGTTTGGTTGAAATTGGAAATTTACATTTTTCACTTTTGTCAGACAATTGCAATATTCTCACAATAAGCTAATTAGCTCAATTGGAGCATTTCTAGCATGTTTGGTTGAAATTGGAAATTTACATTTTTCAGTTTTGTCAGACGTTTGTAATATTCTCACAATAAGCTAATTAGCTCAATTGGAGCATTTCTAGCATGTTTGGTTGAAATTGGAAATTTACATTTTTCACTTTTGTCAGACAATTGCAATATTCTCACAATAAGCTAATTAGCTCAATTGGAGCATTTCTAGCATGTTTGGTTGAAATTGGAAATTTACATTTTTCACATTTGTCAGACAATTGCAATATTCTCACAATAAGCTAATTAGCTCAATTGGAGCATTTCTAGCATGTTTGGTTGAAATTGGAAAATTACATTTTTCACTTGTGTCAGACGTTTGTAATATTCTCACAATAAGCTAATTAGCTCAATTGGAACATTTCTAGCATGTTTGGTTGAAATTGGAAATTTACATTTTTCAGTTTTGTCAGACGTTTGTAATATTCTCACAATAAGCTAATTAGCTCAATTGGAGCATTTCTAGCTTGTTTGGTTGAAATTGGAAATTTGAAGTTTTTAGTTTTGTCAGACATTTGTAAAATTCTTACAGTAGGCTTATATGCGCAATTTGAGCATTTCTAGCATGTTTGGTTGAAATTGGAAATTTAAATTTTTCACTTTTGTCAGACAATTGTAATATTCTCACAATAAGCTAATTAGCTCAATTGGAGCATTTCTAGCATGTTTGGTTGAAATTGGAAATTTACATTTTTCACTTTTGTCAGACAATTGCAATATTCTCACAATAAGCTAATTAGCTCAATTGGAGCATTTCTAGCATGTTTGGTTGAAATTGGAAATTTACATTTTTCAGTTTTGTCAGACGTTTGTAATATTCTCACAATAAGCTAATTAGCTCAATTGGAGCATTTCTAGCATGTTTGGTTGAAATTGGAAATTTACATTTTTCAGTTTTGTCAGACGTTTGTAATATTCTCACAATAAGCTAATTAGCTCAATTGGAGCATTTCTAGCATGTTTGGTTGAAATTGGAAATTTACATTTTTCACTTTTGTCAGACAATTGTAATATTCTCACAATGAGCTAATTAGCTCAATTGGAGCATTTCTAGCATGTTTGGTTGAAATTGGAAATTTACATTTTTCACTTTTGTCAGACAATTGCAATATTCTCACAATAAGCTAATTAGCTCAATTGAAGCATTTCTAGCATGTTTAGTTGAAATTGGAAATTTACATTTTTCAGTTTTGTCAGACGTTTGTAATATTCTCACAATAAGCTAATTAGCTCAATTGGAGCATTTCTAGCATGTTTGGTTGAAATTGGAAATTTACATTTTTCAGTTTTGTCAGACGTTTGTAATATTCTCACAATAAGCTAATTAGCTCAATTGGAGCATTTCTAGCTTGTTTGGTTGAAATTGGAAATTTACATTTTTCAATTTGGTCAGACGTTTGTAATATTCTCACAATAAGCTAATTAGCTCAATTGGAGCATTTCTAGCATGTTCGGTTGAAATTTGAAATCTCTATTTTTCAGTTTTGTCAGACGTTTGTAATATTCTCACAATAAGCTAATTGGCTCAATTTGAGCATTTCTAGCATGTTTGGTTGAAATTGAAAATTTACATTTTTCACTTTTGTCGGACGTTTGTAATATTCTCACAATAAGCTAATTAGCTCAATTGGAGCATTTCTAGCATGTTTGGTTGAAATTGGAAATTTAAAGTTTTTAGTTTTGTCAGACATTTGTAAAATTCTTACAGTAGGCTTATATGCGCAATTTGAGCATTTCTAGCATGTTTGGTTGAAATTGGAAATTTACATTTTTCACTTTTGTCAGACAAATGTAATATTCTCACAATAAGCTAATTAGCTCAATTGGAGCATTTCTAGCATGTTTGGTTGAAATTGGAAATTTACATTTTTCAGTTTTGTCAGACGTTTGTAATATTCTCACAATAAGCTAATTAGCTCAATTGGAGCATTTCTAGCATGTTTAGTTGAAATTGGAAATTTACATTTTTCAGTTTTGTCAGACGTTTGTAATATTCTCACAATAAGCTAATTAGCTCAAATGGAGCATTTCTAGCATGTTTGGTTGAAATTGGAAATTTACATTTTTCACTTTTGTCAGACAATTGCAATATTCTCTCAATGAGCTAATTAGCTCAATTGGAGCATTTCTAGCATGTTTGGTTGAAATTAGAAATTTAAATTTTTTAGTTTTGTCAGACATTTGTAAAATTCTTACAGTAGGCTTATATGCGCAATTTGAGCATTTCTAGCATGTTTGGTTGAAATTGGAAATTTACATTTTTCACTTTTGTCAGACAATTGTAATATTCTCACAATAAGCTAATTAGCTTAATTGGAGCATTTCTAGCATGTTTGGTTGAAATTGGAAATTTACATTTTTCAGTTTTGTCAGACGTTTGTAATATTCTCACAATAAGCTAATTAGCTCAATTGGAGCATTTCTAGCATGTTTGGTTGAAATTGGAAATTTACATTTATCAGTTTTTTCAGACGTTTGTAATATTCTCACAAAAAGCTAATTAGCTCAAATGGAGCATTTCTAGCATGTTTGGTTGAAATTGGAAATTTACATTTTTCACTTTTGTCAGACAATTGCAATATTCTCACAATAAGCTAATTAGCTCAATTGGAGCATTTCTAGCATGTTTGGTTGAAATTGGAAATTTACATTTTTCAGTTTTGTCAGACGTTTGTAATATTCTCACAATAAGCTAATTAGCTCAATTGGAGCATTTCTAGCATGTTTGGTTGAAATTGGAAATTTACATTTTTCACTTTTGTCAGACAATTGCAATATTCTCACAATAAACTAATTAGCTCAATTGGAGCATTTCTAGCATGTTTGGTTGAAATTGGAAATTTACATTTTTCACTTTTGTCAGACAATTGCAATATTCTCACAATAAGCTAATTAGCTCAATTGGAGCATTTCTAGCATGTTTAGTTGAAATTGGAAATTTACATTTTTCAATTTTGTCATACGTTTGTAATATTCTCACAATAAGCTAATTAGCTCAATTGGAGCATTTCTAGCATGTTTGGTAGAAATTGGAAATTTACATTTTTCAGTTTTGTCAGACGTTTGTAATATTCTCACAATAAGCTAATTAGCTCAATTGGAGCATTTCTAGCATGTTTGGTTGAAGTTGGAAATTTACATTTTTCAGTTTTGTCAGACGTTTGTAATATTCTCACAATAAGCTAATTAGCTCAATTGGAGCATTTCTAGCATGTTTGGTTGAATTTGGAAATTTACATTTATCAGTTTTGTCAGACGTTTGTAATATTCTCACAAAAAGCTAATTAGCTCAAATGGAACATTTCTAGCATGTTTGGTTGAAATTGGAAATTTACATTTTTCACTTTTGTCAGACAATTGCAATATTCTCACAATAAGCTAATTAGCTCAATTGGAGCATTTCTAGCATGTTTGGTTGAAATTGGAAATTTACATTTTTCAGTTTTGTCAGACGTTTGTAATATTCTCACAATAAGCTAATTAGCTCAATTGGAGCATTTCTAGCATGTTTGGTTGAAATTGGAAATTTACATTTTTCACTTTTGTCAGACATTTGCAATATTCTCACAATAAGCTAATTAGCTCAATTGGAGCATTTCTAGCATGTTTGGTTGAAATTGGAAGTTTACATTTTTCACATTTGTCAGACAATTGCAATATTCTCACAATAAGCTAATTAGCTCAATTGGAGCATTTCTAGCATGTTTGGTTGAAATTGGAAAATTACATTTTTCACTTGTGTCAGACGTTTGTAATATTCTCACAATAAGCTAATTAGCTCAATTGGAACATTTCTAGCATGTTTGGTTGAAATTGGAAATTTACATTTTTCAGTTTTGTCAGACGTTTGTAATATTCTCACAATAAGCTAATTAGCTCAATTGGAGCATTTCTAGCTTGTTTGGTTGAAATTGGAAATTTACATTTTTCAATTTGGTCAGACGTTTGTAATATTCTCACAATAAGCTAATTAGCTCAATTGGAGCATTTCTAGCATGTTCGGTTGAAATTGGAAATCTCTATTTTTCAGTTTTGTCAGACGTTTGTAATATTCTCACAATAAGCTAACTGGCTCAATTTGAGCATTTCTAGCATGTTTGGTTGAAATTGGAAATTTACATTTTTCACTTTTGTCGGACATTTGTAATATTCTCACAATAAGCTAATTAGCTCAATTGGAGCATTTCTAGCATGTTTGGTTGAAATTGAAAATTTACATTTTTCAGTGTTGTCAGAGGTTTGCAATATTCTCACAATAAGCTAACTAGCTCAATTGGAGCATTTCTAGCATGTTTGGTTGAAATTGAAAATTTACATTTTTCAGTTTTGTCAGACGTTTGTAATATTCTCACAATAAGCTAATTAGCTCAATTGGAGCATTTCTAGCATGTTTAGTTGAAATTGGAAATTTACATTTTTCAGTTTTGTCAGACGTTTGTAATATTCTCACAATAAGCTAATTAGCTCAATTGGAACATTTCTAGCATGTTTGGTTGAAATTGGAAATTTACATTTTTCAGTTTTGTCAGACGTTTGTAATATTCTCACAATAAGCTAATTAGCTCAATTGGAGCATTTCTAGCATGTTTAGTTGAAATTGGAAATTTGCATTTTTCACTTTTGTCAAACACTTGCAATATTCTCCCAATAAGCTAATTAGCTCAATTTGAGCATTTCTAGCATGTTTGGTTGAAATTGGAAATTTACATTTTTCAGTTTTGTCAGACGTTTGTAATATTCTCACAATAAGCTAATTAGCTCAATTGGAGCATTTCTAGCATGTTTAGTTGAAATTGGAAATTTACATTTTTCAGTTTTGTCAGACGTTTGTAATATTCTCACAATAAGCTAATTAGCTCAATTGGAGCATTTCTAGCATGTTTGGTTGAAATTGGAAATTTACATTTTTCACTTTTGTCAGACAATTGCAATATTCTCTCAATAAGCTAATTAGCTCAATTGGAGCATTTCTAGCATGTTTGGTTGAAATTGGAAATTTAAATTTTTCAGTTTTGTCAGACGTTTGTGAAATTTTTACAGTTGGCTTATATGCGCAATTTGAGCATTTTTAGCATGTTTGGTTGAAATTGGAAATTTACATTTTTCACTTTTGTCAGACGTTTGTAATATTCTCACAATAAGCTAATTAGCTCAATTGGAGCATTTCTAGCATGTTTGGTTGAAATTGGAATTTTACATTTTTCGTTTTTGTCAGACAATTGCAATATTCTCACAATAAGCTAATTAGCTCAATTGGAGCATTTCTAGCATGTTTGGTTGAAATTGGAAATTTACATTTTTCAGTTTTGTCAGACGTTTGTAATATTCTCACAATAAGCTAATTAGCTCAATTGGAGCATTTCTAGCATGTTTGGTTGAAATTGGAAATTTACATTTTTCAGTTTTGTCAGACGTTTGTAATATTCTCACAATAAGCTAATTAGCTCAATTGGAGCATTTCTAGCATGTTTGGTTGAAATTGGAAATTTACACTTATCAGTTTTGTCAGACGTTTGTAATATTCTCACAAAAAGCTAATTAGCTCAAATGGAGCATTTCTAGCATGTTTGGTTGAAATTGGAAATTTACATTTTTCAGTTTTGTCAGACGTTTGTAATATGCTCACAATAAGCTAATTAGCTCAATTGGAGCATTTCTAGCTTGTTTGGTTGAAATTGGAAATTTAAAGTTTTTAGTTTTGTCAGACATTTGTAAAATTCTTACAGTAGGCTTATATGCGCAATTTGAGCATTTCTAGCATGTTTGGTTGAAATTGGAAATTTAAATTTTTCACTTTTGTCAGACAATTGTAATATTCTCACAATAAGCTAATTAGCTCAATTGGAGCATTTCTAGCATGTTTGGTTGAAATTGGAAATTTACATTTTTCAGTTTTGTCAGACGTTTGTAATATTCTCACAATAAGCTAATTAGCTCAATTGGAACATTTCTAGCATGTTTGGTTGAAATTGGAAATTTACATTTTTCACATTTGTCAGACAATTGCAATATTCTCACAATAAGCTAATTAGCTCAATTGGAGCATTTCTAGCATGTTTGGTTGAAATTGGAAAATTACATTTTTCACTTGTGTCAGACGTTTGTAATATTCTCACAATAAGCTAATTAGCTCAATTGGAACATTTCTAGCATGTTTGGTTGAAATTGGAAATTTACATTTTTCAGTTTTGTCAGACGTTTGTAATATTCTCACAATAAGCTAATTAGCTCAATTGGAGCATTTCTAGCTTGTTTGGTTGAAATTGGAAATTTACATTTTTCAATTTGGTCAGACGTTTGTAATATTCTCACAATAAGCTAATTAGCTCAATTGGAGCATTTCTAGCATGTTCGGTTGAAATTGGAAATCTCTATTTTTCTGTTTTGTCAGACGTTTGTAATATTCTCACAATAAGCTAATTGGCACAATTTGAGCATTTCTAGCATGTTTGGTTGAAATTGGAAATTTACATTTTTCACTTTTGTCGGACATTTGTAATATTCTCACAATAAGCTAATTAGCTCAATTGGAGCATTTCTAGCATGTTTGGTTGAAATTGAAAATTTACATTTTTCAGTGTTGTCAGAGGTTTGTAATATTCTCACAATAAGCTAACTAGCTCAATTGGAGCATTTCTAGCATGTTTGGTTGAAATTGAAAATTTACATTTTTCAGTTTTGTCAGACGTTTGTAATATTCTCACAATAAGCTAATTAGCTCAATTGGAGCATTTCTAGCATGTTTAGTTGAAATTGGAAATTTACATTTTTCAGTTTTGTCAGACGTTTGTAATATTCTCACAATAAGCTAATTAGCTCAATTGGAACATTTCTAGCATGTTTGGTTGAAATTGGAAATTTACATTTTTCAGTTTTGTCAGACGTTTGTAATATTCTCACAATAAGCTAATTAGCTCAATTGGAGCATTTCTAGCATGTTTAGTTGAAATTGGAAATTTGCATTTTTCACTTTTGTCAGACAATTGCAATATTCTCCCAATAAGCTAATTAGCTCAATTTGAGCATTTCTAGCATGTTTGGTTGAAATTGGAAAATTACATTTTTCAGTTTTGTCAGACGTTTGTAAAATTCTTACAGTAGGCTTATTTGCGCAATTTGAGCATTTCTAGCATGTTTGGTTGAAATTGGAAATTTACATTTTTCAGTTTTGTCAGACGATTGTAATATTCTCACAATAAGCTAATTAGCTCAATTGGAGCATTTCTAGCATGTTTGGTTGAAATTGGAAATTTACATTTTTCAGTTTTGTCAGACGTTTGTAATATTCTCACAATAAGCTAATTAGCTCAATTGGAGCATTTCTAGCATGTTTAGTTGAAATTGGAAATTTACATTTTTCAGTTTTGTCAGACGTTTGTAATATTCTCACAATAAGCTAATTAGCTCAATTGGAGCATTTCTAGCATGTTTGGTTGAAATTGGAAATTTACATTTTTCACTTTTGTCAGACAATTGCAATATTCTCTCAATAAGCTAATTAGCTCAATTGGAGCATTTCTAGCATGTTTGGTTGAAATTGGAAATTTAAATTTTTCAGTTTTGTCAGACGTTTGTAAAATTTTTACAGTTGGCTTATATGCGCAATTTGAGCATTTTTAGCATGTTTGGTTGAAATTGGAAATTTACATTTTTCACTTTTGTCAGACGTTTGTAATATTCTCACAATAAGCTAATTAGCTCAATTGGAGCATTTCTAGCATGTTTGGTTGAAATTGGAAATTTACATTTTTCGCTTTTGTCAGACAATTGCAATATTCTCACAATAAACTAATTAGCTCAATTGGAGCATTTCTAGCATGTTTGGTTGAAATTGGAAATTTACATTTTTCAGTTTTGTCAGACGTTTGTAATATTCTCACAATAAGCTAATTAGCTCAATTGGAGCATTTCTAGCATGTTTGGTTGAAATTGGAAATTTACATTTTTCAGTTTTGTCAGACGTTTGTAATATTCTCACAATAAGCTAATTAGCTCAATTGGAGCATTTCTAGCATGTTTGGTTGAAATTGGAAATTTACACTTATCAGTTTTGTCAGACGTTTGTAATATTCTCACAAAAAGCTAATTAGCTCAAATGGAGCATTTCTAGCATGTTTGGTTGAAATTGGAAATTTACATTTTTCAGTTTTGTCAGACGTTTGTAATATGCTCACAATAAGCTAATTAGCTCAATTGGAGCATTTCTAGCATGTTTGGTTGAAATTGGAAATTTACATTTTTCACTTTTGTCAGACAATTGCAATATTCTCACAATAAGCTAATTAGCTCAATTGGAGCATTTCTAGCATGTTTGGTTGAACTTGGAACTTTACATTTTTCAGTATTGTCAGACGTTTGTAATATTCTCCCAATAAGCTAATTAGCTCAATTGGAGCATTTCTAGCATGTTTGGTTGAAATTGGAAATTTACATTTTTCACTTTTGTCAGACAATTGCAATATTCTCACAATAAGCTAATTAGCTCAATTGGAGCATTTCTAGCATGTTTGGTTGAAATTGGAAATTTACATTTTTCACATTTGTCAGACAATTGCAATATTCTCACAATAAGCTAATTAGCTCAATTGGAGCATTTCTAGCATGTTTGGTTGAAATTGGAAATTTACATTTTTCAGTTTTGTCAGACGTTTGTAATATTCTCACAATAAGCTAATTAGCTCAATTGGAACATTTCTAGCATGTTTGGTTGAAATTGGAAATTTACATTTTTCAGTTTTGTCAGACGTTTGTAATATTCTCACAAGCTAATTAGCTCAATTGGAGCATTTCTAGCATGTTTTGTTGAAATTGGAAATTTACATTTTTCAGTTTGGTCAGACGTTTGTAATATTCTCACAATAAGTTAATTAGCTCAATTGAAGCATTTCTAGCATGTTTGGTTGAAATTGGAATTTTACATTTTTCACTTTTGTCAGACAATTGCAATATTCTCACAATAAGCTAATTAGCTCAATTGGAGCATTTCTAGCATGTTTGGTTGAAATTGGAAATTTACATTTTTCACTTTTGTCAGACAATTGCAATATTCTCACAATAAGCTAATTAGCTCAATTGGAGCATTTCTAGCATGTTTGGTTGAAATTGGAAATTTACATTTTTCAGTTTTGTCAGACGTTTGTAATATTCTCACAATAAGCTAATTAGCTCAATTGGAGCATTTCTAGCATGTTTGGTTGAAATTGGAAATTTACATTTTTCACTTTTGTCAGACAATTGCAATATTCTCACAATAAACTAATTAGCTCAATTGGAGCATTTCTAGCATGTTTGGTTGAAATTGGAAATTTACATTTTTCACTTTTGTCAGACAATTGCAATATTCTCACAATAAGCTAATTAGCTCAATTGGAGCATTT
Source organism: Watersipora subatra (assembly GCF_963576615.1). Lineage (NCBI taxonomy): Eukaryota > Metazoa > Bryozoa > Gymnolaemata > Cheilostomatida > Watersiporidae > Watersipora > Watersipora subatra. Next base: position 918,858 of record NW_027045215.1, on the reverse strand, counting down.
CTAGCATGTTTAGTTGAAATTGGAAATTTACATTTTTCAATTTTGTCATACGTTTGTAATATTCTCACAATAAGCTAATTAGCTCAATTGGAGCATTTCTAGCATGTTTGGTAGAAATTGGAAATTTACATTTTTCAGTTTTGTCAGACGTTTGTAATATTCTCACAATAAGCTAATTAGCTCAATTGGAGCATTTCTAGCATGTTTGGTTGAAGTTGGAAATTTACATTTTTCAGTTTTGTCAGACGTTTGTAATATTCTCACAATAAGCTAATTAGCTCAATTGGAGCATTTCTAGCATGTTTGGTTGAATTTGGAAATTTACATTTATCAGTTTTGTCAGACGTTTGTAATATTCTCACAAAAAGCTAATTAGCTCAAATGGAACATTTCTAGCATGTTTGGTTGAAATTGGAAATTTACATTTTTCACTTTTGTCAGACAATTGCAATATTCTCACAATAAGCTAATTAGCTCAATTGGAGCATTTCTAGCATGTTTGGTTGAAATTGGAAATTTACATTTTTCAGTTTTGTCAGACGTTTGTAATATTCTCACAATAAGCTAATTAGCTCAATTGGAGCATTTCTAGCATGTTTGGTTGAAATTGGAAATTTACATTTTTCACTTTTGTCAGACATTTGCAATATTCTCACAATAAGCTAATTAGCTCAATTGGAGCATTTCTAGCATGTTTGGTTGAAATTGGAAATTTACATTTTTCACATTTGTCAGACAATTGCAATATTCTCACAATAAGCTAATTAGCTCAATTGGAGCATTTCTAGCATGTTTGGTTGAAATTGGAAAATTACATTTTTCACTTGTGTCAGACGTTTGTAATATTCTCACAATAAGCTAATTAGCTCAATTGGAACATTTCTAGCATGTTTGGTTGAAATTGGAAATTTACATTTTTCAGTTTTGTCAGACGTTTGTAATATTCTCACAATAAGCTAATTAGCTCAATTGGAGCATTTCTAGCTTGTTTGGTTGAAATTGGAAATTTACATTTTTCAATTTGGTCAGACGTTTGTAATATTCTCACAATAAGCTAATTAGCTCAATTGGAGCATTTCTAGCATGTTCGGTTGAAATTGGAAATCTCTATTTTTCAGTTTTGTCAGACGTTTGTAATATTCTCACAATAAGCTAATTGGCACAATTTGAGCATTTCTAGCATGTTTGGTTGAAATTGGAAATTTACATTTTTCACTTTTGTCGGACATTTGTAATATTCTCACAATAAGCTAATTAGCTCAATTGGAGCATTTCTAGCATGTTTGGTTGAAATTGAAAATTTACATTTTTCAGTGTTGTCAGAGGTTTGTAATATTCTCACAATAAGCTAACTAGCTCAATTGGAGCATTTCTAGCATGTTTGGTTGAAATTGAAAATTTACATTTTTCAGTTTTGTCAGACGTTTGTAATATTCTCACAATAAGCTAATTAGCTCAATTGGAGCATTTCTAGCATGTTTAGTTGAAATTGGAAATTTACATTTTTCAGTTTTGTCAGACGTTTGTAATATTCTCACAATAAGCTAATTAGCTCAATTGGAACATTTCTAGCATGTTTGGTTGAAATTGGAAATTTACATTTTTCAGTTTTGTCAGACGTTTGTAATATTCTCACAATAAGCTAATTAGCTCAATTGGAGCATTTCTAGCATGTTTAGTTGAAATTGGAAATTTGCATTTTTCACTTTTGTCAGACAATTGCAATATTCTCCCAATAAGCTAATTAGCTCAATTTGAGCATTTCTAGCATGTTTGGTTGAAATTGGAAAATTACATTTTTCAGTTTTGTCAGACGTTTGTAAAATTCTTACAGTAGGCTTATTTGCGCAATTTGAGCATTTCTAGCATGTTTGGTTGAAATTGGAAATTTACATTTTTCAGTTTTGTCAGACGATTGTAATATTCTCACAATAAGCTAATTAGCTCAATTGGAGCATTTCTAGCATGTTTGGTTGAAATTGGAAATTTACATTTTTCAGTTTTGTCAGACGTTTGTAATATTCTCACAATAAGCTAATTAGCTCAATTGGAGCATTTCTAGCATGTTTAGTTGAAATTGGAAATTTACATTTTTCAGTTTTGTCAGACGTTTGTAATATTCTCACAATAAGCTAATTAGCTCAATTGGAGCATTTCTAGCATGTTTGGTTGAAATTGGAAATTTACATTTTTCACTTTTGTCAGACAATTGCAATATTCTCTCAATAAGCTAATTAGCTCAATTGGAGCATTTCTAGCATGTTTGGTTGAAATTGGAAATTTAAATTTTTCAGTTTTGTCAGACGTTTGTAAAATTTTTACAGTTGGCTTATATGCGCAATTTGAGCATTTTTAGCATGTTTGGTTGAAATTGGAAATTTACATTTTTCACTTTTGTCAGACGTTTGTAATATTCTCACAATAAGCTAATTAGCTCAATTGGAGCATTTCTAGCATGTTTGGTTGAAATTGGAAATTTACATTTTTCGCTTTTGTCAGACAATTGCAATATTCTCACAATAAGCTAATTAGCTCAATTGGAGCATTTCTAGCATGTTTGGTTGAAATTGGAAATTTACATTTTTCAGTTTTGTCAGACGTTTGTAATATTCTCACAATAAGCTAATTAGCTCAATTGGAGCATTTCTAGCATGTTTGGTTGAAATTGGAAATTTACATTTTTCAGTTTTGTCAGACGTTTGTAATATTCTCACAATAAGCTAATTAGCTCAATTGGAGCATTTCTAGCATGTTTGGTTGAAATTGGAAATTTACACTTATCAGTTTTGTCAGACGTTTGTAATATTCTCACAAAAAGCTAATTTGCTCAAATGGAGCATTTCTAGCATGTTTGGTTGAAATTGGAAATTTACATTTTCAGTTTTGTCAGACGTTTGTAATATGCTCACAATAAGCTAATTAGCTCAATTGGAGCATTTCTAGCATGTTTGGTTGAAATTGGAAATTTACATTTTTCACTTTTGTCAGACAATTGCAATATTCTCACAATAAGCTAATTAGCTCAATTGGAGCATTTCTAGCATGTTTGGTTGAAATTGGAAATTTACATTTTTCACATTTGTCAGACAATTGCAATATTCTCACAATAAGCTAATTAGCTCAATTGGAGCATTTCTAGCATGTTTGGTTGAAATTGGAAATTTACATTTTTCAGTTTTGTCAGACGTTTGTAATATTCTCACAATAAGCTAATTAGCTCAATTGGAACATTTCTAGCATGTTTGGTTGAAATTGGAAATTTACATTTTTCAGTTTTGTCAGACGTTTGTAATATTCTCACAATAAGCTAATTAGCTCAATTGGAGCATTTCTAGCATGTTTTGTTGAAATTGGAAATTTACATTTTTCAGTTTGGTCAGACGTTTGTAATATTCTCACAATAAGTTAATTAGCTCAATTGGAGCATTTCTAACATGTTTGGTTGAAATTGGAATTTTACATTTTTCACTTTTGTCAGACAATTGCAATATTCTCACAATAAGCTAATTAGCTCAATTGGAGCATTTCTAGCATGTTTGGTTGAAATTGGAAATTTACATTTTTCACTTTTGTCAGACAATTGCAATATTCTCACAATAAGCTAATTAGCTCAATTGAAGCATTTCTAGCATGTTTGGTTGAAATTGGAAATTTACATTTTTCACTTTTGTCAGACAATTGCAATATTCTCACAATAAGCTAATTAGCTCAATTGGAGCATTTCTAGCATGTTTGGTTGAAATTGGAAAATTACATTTTTCACTTGTGTCAGACGTTTGTAATATTCTCACAATAAGCTAATTAGCTCAATTGGAACATTTCTAGCATGTTTGGTTGAAATTGGAAATTTACATTTTTCAGTTTTGTCAGACGTTTGTAATATTCTCACAATAAGCTAATTAGCTCAATTGGAGCATTTCTAGCTTGTTTGGTTGAAATTGGAAATTTACATTTTTCACTTTTGTCGGACGTTTGTAATATTCTCACAATAAGCTAATTAGCTCAATTGGAGCATTTCTAGCATGTTTGGTTGAAATTGAAAATTTACATTTTCCAGTGTTGTCAGAGGTTTGTAATATTCTCACAATAAGCTAACTAGCTCAATTGGAGCATTTCTAGCATGTTTGGTTGAAATTGAAAATTTACATTTTTCAGTTTTGTCAGACGTTTGTAATATTCTCACAATAAGCTAATTAGCTCAATTGGAGCATTTCTAGCATGTTTAGTTGAAATTGGAAATTTACATTTTTCAGTTTTGTCAGACGTTTGTAATATTCTCACAATAAGCTAATTAGCTCAATTGGAACATTTCTAGCATGTTTGGTTGAAATTGGAAAATTTACATTTTTCAGTTTTGTCAGACGTTTGTAATATTCTCACAATAAGCTAATTAGCTCAATTGGAGCATTTCTAGCATGTTTAGTTGAAATTGGAAATTTGCATTTTTCACTTTTGTCAGACAATTGCAATATTCTCCCAATAAGCTAATTAGCTCAATTGGAGCATTTCTAGCATATTTGGTTGAAATTGGAAAATTACATTTTTCAGTTTTGTCAGACGTTTGTAAAATTCTTACAGTAGGCTTATTTGCGCAATTTGAGCATTTCTAGCATGTTTGGTTGAAATTGGAAATTTACATTTTTCAGTTTTGTCAGACGATTGTAATATTCTCACAATAAGCTAATTAGCTCAATTGGAGCATTTCTAGCATGTTTGGTTGAAATTGGAAATTTACATTTTTCAGTTTTGTCAGACGTTTGTAATATTCTCACAATAAGCTAATTAGCTCAATTGGAGCATTTCTAGCATGTTTAGTTGAAATTGGAAATTTACATTTTTCAGTTTTGTCAGACGTTTGTAATATTCTCACAATAAGCTAATTAGCTCAATTGGAGCATTTCTAGCATGTTTGGTTGAAATTGGAAATTTACATTTTTCAGTTTTGTCAGACGTTTGTAAAATTTTTACAGTTGGCTTATATGCGCAATTTGAGCATTTCTAGCATGTTTGGTTGAAATTGGAAATTTACATTTTTCACTTTTGTCAGACGTTTGTAATATTCTCACAATAAGCTAATTAGCTCAATTGGAGCATTTCTAGCATGTTTAGTTGAAATTGGAAATTTACATTTTTCAGTTTTGTCAGACGTTTGTAATATTCTCACAATAAGCTAATTAGCTCAATTGGAGCATTTCTAGCATGTTTGGTTGAAATTGGAAATTTACATTTTTCACTTTTGTCAGACAATTGCAATATTCTCTCAATAAGCTAATTAGCTCAATTGGAGCATTTCTAGCATGTTTGGTTGAAATTGGAAATTTAAATTTTTCAGTTTTGTCAGACGTTTGTAAAATTTTTACAGTTGGCTTATATGCGCAATTTGAGCATTTCTAGCATGTTTGGTTGAAATTGGAAATTTACATTTTTCACTTTTGTCAGACGTTTGTAATATTCTCACAATAAGCTAATTAGCTCAATTGGAGCATTTCTAGCATGTTTGGTTGAAATTGGAAATTTACATTTTTCGCTTTTGTCAGACAATTGCAATATTCTCACACTAAGCTAATTAGCTCAATTGGAGCATTTCTAGCATGTTTGGTTGAAATTGGAAATTTACATTTTTCAGTTTTGTCAGACGTTTGTAATATTCTCACAATAAGCTAATTAGCTCAATTGGAGCATTTCTAGCATGTTTGGTTGAAATTGGAAATTTACATTTTTCAGTTTTGTCAGACGTTTGTAATATTCTCACAATAAGCTAATTAGCTCAATTGGAACATTTCTAGCATGTTTGGTTGAAATTGGAAATTTACATTTTTCAGTTTTGTCAGACGTTTGTAATATTCTCACAATAAGCTAATTAGCTCAATTGGAACATTTCTAGCATGTTTGGTTGAAATTGGAAATTTACATTTTTCAGTATTGTCAGACGTTTGTAATATTCTCACAATAAGCTAATTAGCTCAATTGGAGCATTTCTAGCATGTTTAGTTGAAATTGGAAATTTGCATTTTTCACTTTTGTCAGACAATTGCAATATTCTCCCAATAAGCTAATTAGCTCAATTGGAGCATTTCTAGCATGTTTGGTTGAAATTGGAAAATTACATTTTTCAGTTTTGTCAGACGTTTGTAAAATTCTTACAGTAGGCTTATTTGCGCAATTTGAGCATTTCTAGCATGTTTGGTTAAAATTGGAAATTTACATTTTTCAGTTTTGTCAGACGATTGTAATATTCTCACAATAAGCTAATTAGCTGAATTGGAGCATTTCTAGCATGTTTGGTTGAAATTGGAAATTTACATTTTTCAGTTTTGTCAGACGTTTGTAATATTCTCACAATAAGCTAATTAGCTCAATTGGAGCATTTCTAGCATGTTTGGTTGAAATTGGAAATTTACATTTTTCACTTTTGTCAGACAATTGCAATATTCTCTCAATAAGCTAATTAGCTCAATTGGAGCATTTCTAGCATGTTTGGTTGAAATTGGAAATTTACATTTTTCAGTTTTGTCAGACGTTTGTAAAATTTTTACAGTTGGCTTATATGCGCAATTTGAGCATTTCTAGCATGTTTGGTTGAAATTGGAAATTTACATTTTTCACTTTTGTCAGACGTTTGTAATATTCTCACAATAAGCTAATTAGCTCAATTGGAGCATTTCTAGCATGTTTGGTTGAAATTGGAAATTTACATTTTTCGCTTTTGTCAGACAATTGCAATATTCTCACAATAAGCTAATTAGCTCAATTGGAGCATTTCTAGCATGTTTGGTTGAAATTGGAAATTTACATTTTTCAGTTTTGTCAGACGTTTGTAATATTCTCACAATAAGCTAATTAGCTCAATTGGAGCATTTCTAACATGTTTGGTTGAAATTGGAAATTTACATTTTTCAGTTTTGTCAGACGTTTGTAATATTCTCACAATAAGCTAATTAGCTCAATTGGAGCATTTCTAGCATGTTTGGTTGAAATTGGAAATTTACACTTATCAGTTTTGTCAGACGTTTGTAATATTCTCACAAAAAGCTAATTAGCTCAAATGGAGCATTTCTAGCATGTTTGGTTGAAATTGGAAATTTACATTTTTCAGTTTTGTCAGACGTTTGTAATATGCTCACAATAAGCTAATTAGCTCAATTGGAGCATTTCTAGCATGTTTGGTTGAAATTGGAAATTTACATTTTTCACTTTTGTCAGACAATTGCAATATTCTCACAATAAGCTAATTAGCTCAATTGGAGCATTTCTAGCATGTTTGGTTGAACTTGGAACTTTACATTTTTCAGTTTTGTCAGACGTTTGTAATATTCTCCCAATAAGCTAATTAGCTCAATTGGAGCATTTCTAGCATGTTTGGTTGAAATTGGAAATTTACATTTTTCACTTTTATCAGACAATTGCAATATTCTCACAATAAGCTAATTAGCTCAATTGGAGCATTTCTAGCATGTTTGGTTGAAATTGGAAATTTACATTTTTCACTTTTGTCAGACAATTGCAATATTCTCACAATAAGCTAATTAGCTCAATTGGAGCATTTCTAGCATGTTTGGTTGAAATTGGAAATTTACATTTTTCAGTTTTGTCAGACGTTTGTAATATTCTCACAATAAGCTAATTAGCTCAATTGGAACATTTCTAGCATGTTTGGTTGAAATTGGAAATTTACATTTTTCAGTTTTGTCAGACGTTTGTAATATTCTCACAATAAGCTAATTAGCTCAATTGGAGCATTTCTAGCATGTTTGGTTGAAATTGGAAATTTAAATTTTTCAGTTTTGTCAGACGTTTGTAATATTCTCACAATAAGCTAATTAGCTCAATTGGAACATTTCTAGCATGTTTGGTTGAAATTGGAAATTTACATTTTTCAGTTTTGTCAGACGTTTGTAATATTCTCACAATAAGCTAATTAGCTCAATTGGAGCATTTCTAGCATGTTTGGTTGAAATTGGAAATTTACATTTTTCACTTTTGTCAGACAATTGCAATATTCTCTCAATAAGCTAATTAGCTCAATTGGAGCATTTCTAGCATGTTTGGTTGAAATTGGAAATTTACATTTTTCAGTTTTGTCAGACGTTTGTAAAATTTTTACAGTTGGCTTATATGCGCAATTTGAGCATTTCTAGCATGTTTGGTTGAAATTGGAAATTTACATTTTTCACTTTTGTCAGACGTTTGTAATATTCTCACAATAAGCTAATTAGCTCAATTGGAGCATTTCTAGCATGTTTGGTTGAAATTGGAAATTTACATTTTTCGCTTTTGTCAGACAATTGCAATATTCTCACAATAAGCTAATTAGCTCAATTGGAGCATTTCTAGCATGTTTGGTTGAAATTGGAAATTTACATTTTTCAGTTTTGTCAGACGTTTGTAATATTCTCACAATAAGCTAATTAGCTCAATTGGAGCATTTCTAACATGTTTGGTTGAAATTGGAAATTTACATTTTTCAGTTTTGTCAGACGTTTGTAATATTCTCACAATAAGCTAATTAGCTCAATTGGAGCATTTCTAGCATGTTTGGTTGAAATTGGAAATTTACACTTATCAGTTTTGTCAGACGTTTGTAATATTCTCACAAAAAGCTAATTAGCTCAAATGGAGCATTTCTAGCATGTTTGGTTGAAATTGGAAATTTACATTTTTCAGTTTTGTCAGACGTTTGTAATATGCTCACAATAAGCTAATTAGCTCAATTGGAGCATTTCTAGCATGTTTGGTTGAAATTGGAAATTTACATTTTTCACTTTTGTCAGACAATTGCAATATTCTCACAATAAGCTAATTAGCTCAATTGGAGCATTTCTAGCATGTTTGGTTGAACTTGGAACTTTACATTTTTCAGTTTTGTCAGACGTTTGTAATATTCTCCCAATAAGCTAATTAGCTCAATTGGAGCATTTCTAGCATGTTTGGTTGAAATTGGAAATTTACATTTTTCACTTTTATCAGACAATTGCAATATTCTCACAATAAGCTAATTAGCTCAATTGGAGCATTTCTAGCATGTTTGGTTGAAATTGGAAATTTACATTTTTCACTTTTGTCAGACAATTGCAATATTCTCACAATAAGCTAATTAGCTCAATTGGAGCATTTCTAGCATGTTTGGTTGAAATTGGAAATTTACATTTTTCAGTTTTGTCAGACGTTTGTAATATTCTCACAATAAGCTAATTAGCTCAATTGGAACATTTCTAGCATGTTTGGTTGAAATTGGAAATTTACATTTTTCAGTTTTGTCAGACGTTTGTAATATTCTCACAATAAGCTAATTAGCTCAATTGGAGCATTTCTAGCATGTTTTGTTGAAATTGGAAATTTACATTTTTCAGTTTGGTCAGACGTTTGTAATATTCTCACAATAAGCTAATTAGCTCAATTGGAGCATTTCTAGCATGTTTGGTTGAAATTGGAAATTTACATTTTTCAGTTTTGTCAGACGTTTGTAATATTCTCACAATAAGCTAATTAGCTCAATTGGAGCATTTCTAGCATGTTTGGTTGAAATTGGAAATTTACATTTTTCAGTTTTGTCAGACGTTTGTAAAATTCTTACAGTAGGCTTATTTGCGCAATTTGAGCATTTCTAGCATGTTTGGTTGAAATTGGAAATTTACATTTTTCAGTTTTGTCAGACGATTGTAATATTCTCACAATAAGCTAATTATCTCAATTGGAGCATTTCTAGCATGTTTGGTTGAAATTGGAAATTTACATTTTTCAGTTTTGTCAGACGTTTGTAATATTCTCACAATAAGCTAATTAGCTCAATTGGAGCATTTCTAGCATGTTTGGTTGAAATTGGAAATTTACATTTTTCACTTTTGTCAGACAATTGCAATATTCTCTCAATAAGCTAATTAGCTCAATTGGAGCATTTCTAGCATGTTTGGTTGAAATTGGAAATTTACATTTTTCAGTTTTGTCAGACGTTTGTAAAATTTTTACAGTTGGCTTATATGCGCAATTTGAGCATTTCTAGCATGTTTGGTTGAAATTGGAAATTTACATTTTTCACTTTTGTCAGACGTTTGTAATATTCTCACAATAAGCTAATTAGCTCAATTGGAGCATTTCTAGCATGTTTAGTTGAAATTGGAAATTTACATTTTTCAGTTTTGTCAGACGTTTGTAATATTCTCACAATAAGCTAATTAGCTCAATTGGAGCATTTCTAGCATGTTTGGTTGAAATTGGAAATTTACATTTTTCACTTTTGTCAGACGTTTGTAATATTCTCACAATAAGCTAATTAGCTCAATTGGAGCATTTCTAGCATGTTTGGTTGAAATTGGAAATTTACATTTTTCGCTTTTGTCAGACAATTGCAATATTCTCACAATAAGCTAATTAGCTCAATTGGAGCATTTCTAGCATGTTTGGTTGAAATTGGAAATTTACATTTTTCAGTTTTGTCAGACGTTTGTAATATTCTCACAATAAGCTAATTAGCTCAATTGGAGCATTTCTAGCATGTTTGGTTGAAATTGGAAATTTACATTTTTCAGTTTTGTCAGACGTTTGTAATATTCTCACAATAAGCTAATTAGCTCAATTGGAGCATTTCTAGCATGTTTGGTTGAAATTGGAAATTTACACTTATCAGTTTTGTCAGACGTTTGTAATATTCTCACAAAAAGCTAATTAGCTCAAATGGAGCATTTCTAGCATGTTTGGTTGAAATTGGAAATTTACATTTTTCAGTTTTGTCAGACGTTTGTAATATGCTCACAATAAGCTAATTAGCTCAATTGGAGCATTTCTAGCATGTTTGGTTGAAATTGGAAATTTACATTTTTCACTTTTGTCAGACAATTGCAATATTCTCACAATAAGCTAATTAGCTCAATTGGAGCATTTCTAGCATGTTTGGTTGAACTTGGAACTATACATTTTTCAGTTTTGTCAGACGTTTGTAATATTCTCCCAATAAGCTAATTAGCTCAATTGGAGCATTTCTAGCATGTTTGGTTGAAATTGGAAATTTACATTTTTCACTTTTATCAGACAATTGCAATATTCTCACAATAAGCTAATTAGCTCAATTGGAGCATTTCTAGCATGTTTGGTTGAAATTGGAAATTTACATTTTTCACTTTTGTCAGACAATTGCAATATTCTCACAATAAGCTAATTAGCTCAATTGGAGCATTTCTAGCATGTTTGGTTGAAATTGGAAATTTACATTTTTCAGTTTTGTCAGACGTTTGTAATATTCTCACAATAAGCTAATTAGCTCAATTGGAACATTTCTAGCATGTTTGGTTGAAATTGGAAATTTACATTTTTCAGTTTTGTCAGACGTTTGTAATATTCTCACAATAAGCTAATTAGCTCAATTGGAGCATTTCTAGCATGTTTTGTTGAAATTGGAAATTTACATTTTTCAGTTTGGTCAGACGTTTGTAATATTCTCACAATAAGCTAATTAGCTCAATTGGAGCATTTCTAGCATGTTTGGTTGAAATTGGAAATTTACATTTTTCAGTTTTGTCAGACGTTTGTAATATTCTCACAATAAGCTAACTAGCTCAATTGGAGCATTTCTAGCATGTTTGGTTGAAATTGAAAATTTACATTTTTCACTTTTGTCAGACGTTTGTAATATTCTCACAATAAGCTAATTAGCTCAATTGGAGCATTTCTAGCATGTTTAGTTGAAATTGGAAATTTACATTTTTCAGTTTTGTCAGACGTTTGTAATATTCTCACAATAAGCTAATTAGCTCAATTGGAACATTTCTAGCATGTTTGGTTGAAATTGGAAATTTACATTTTTCAGTTTTGTCAGACGTTTGTAATATTCTCACAATAAGCTAATTAGCTCAATTGGAGCATTTCTAGCATGTTTAGTTGAAATTGGAAATTTGCATTTTTCACTTTTGTCAGACAATTGCAATATTCTCCCAATAAGCTAATTAGCTCAATTGGAGCATTTCTAGCATGTTTGGTTGAAATTGGAAAATTACATTTTTCAGTTTTGTCAGACGTTTGTAAAATTCTTACAGTAGGCTTATTTGCGCAATTTGAGCATTTCTAGCATGTTTGGTTGAAATTGGAATTTTACATTTTTCACTTTTGTCAGACAATTGTAATATTCTCACAATAAGCTAATTAGCTCAATTGGAGCATTTCTAGCATGTTTGGTTGAAATTGGAAATTTACATTTTTCAGTTTTGTCAGACGTTTGTAATATTCTCACAATAAGCTAATTAGCTCAATTGGAGCATTTCTAGCATGTTTAGTTGAAATTGGAAATTTACATTTTTAGGTTTTGTCAGACGTTTGTAATATTCTCACAATAAGCTAATTAGCTCAATTGGAGCATTTCTAGCATGTTTGGTTGAAATTGGAAACTTACATTTTTCACTTTTGTCAGACAATTGCAATATTCTCTCAATAAGCTAATTAGCTCAACTGGAGCATTTCTAGCATGTTTGGTTGAAATTGGAAATTTAAATTTTTCAGTTTTGTCAGACGTTTGTAAAATTTTTACAGTTGGCTTATATGCGCAATTTGAGCATTTCTAGCATGTTTGGTTGAAATTGGAAATTTACATTTTTCACTTTTGTCAGACGTTTGTAACATGCTAGAAATGCTCCAATTGAGCTAATTAGCTTATTGTGAGAATATTGCAATTGTCTGACAAAAGTGAAAAATGTAAATTTACAATTTCAACCAAACATGTTAGAAATGCTCCAATTGAGCTAATTAGCTTATTGTGAGAATATTACAAACGTCTGACAAAACTGAAAAATGTAAATTTCCAATTTCAACCAAACATGCTAGAAATGCTCCAATTGAGCTAATTAGCTTATTGAGAGAATATTGCAATTGTCTGACAAAAGTGAAAAATGTAAACTTCCAATTTCAACCAAACATGCTAGAAATGCTCCAATTGAGCTAATTAGCTTATTGTGAGAATATTACAAACGTCTGACAAAAGTGAAAAATGTAAATTTCCAATTTCAACCAAACATGCTAGAAATGCTCAAATTGCGCAAATAAGCCTACTGTAAGAATTTTACAAACGTCTGACAAAACTGAAAAATGTAAATTTCCAATTTCAACCAAACATGCTAGAAATGCTCCAATTGAGCTAATTAGCTTATTGTGAGAATATTGCAATCGTCTGACAAAAGTGAAAAATGTAAATTTCCAATTTCAACCAAACATGCTAGAAATGCTCAAATTGCGCAAATAAGCCTATTGTAAGAATTTTACAAACGTCTGACAACACTGAAAAATGTAAATTTCCAATTTCAACCAAACATGCTAGAAATGCTCCAATTGAGCTAATTACCTTATTGTGAGAATATTACAAACGTCTGACAAAACTGAAAAATGTAAATTTCCAATTTCAACCAAACATGCTAGAAATGCTCCAATTGCGGAAATAAGCTTACTGTAAGAATTTTACAAACGTCTGACAAAACTGAAAAATGTAAATTTCCAATTTCAACCAAACATGCTAGAAATGCTCAAATTGCGCAAATAAGCCTATTGTAAGAATTTTACAAACGTCTGACAACACTGAAAAATGTAAATTTCCAATTTCAACCAAACATGCTAGAAATGCTCCAATTGAGCTAATTAGCTTATTGAGAGAATATTGCAATTGTCTGACAAAAGTGAAAAATGTAAATTTCCAATTTCAACCAAACATGCTAGAAATGCTCCAATTGAGCTAATTAGCTTATTGTGAGAATATTACAAACGTCTGACAAAAGTGAAAAATGTAAATTTCCAATTTCAACCAAACATGCTAGAAATGCTCAAATTGCGCAAATAAGCCTATTTTAAGACATTTACAAACGTCTGACAAAAGTGAAAAATGTAAATTTCCAATTTCAACCAAACATGCTAGAAATGCTCCAATTGAGCTAATTAGCTTATTGAGAGAATATTGCAATTGTCTGACAAAAGTGAAAAATGTAAATTTCCAATTTCAACCAAACATGCTAGAAATGCTCCAATTGAGCTAATTAGCTTATTGTGAGAATATTACAAACGTCTGACAAAACTGAAAAATGTAAATTTCCAATTTCAACCAAACATGCTAGAAATGCTCCAATTGCGGAACTAAGCTTACTGTGAGAATTTTACAAACGTCTGACAAAAGTGAAAAAGTGTAAATTTCCAATTTCATTCAAACATGCTAGAAATGCTCCAATTGAGCTAATTCGCTTATTGTGAGAATATTACAAACGTCTGACAAAAGTAAAAAATGTAAATTTCTGATTTCAACCAAACATGCTAGAATTGCTCAAATTCGCAAATAAGCCTACTGTAAGAATTTTACAAACGTCTGACAAAACTGAAAAATGTAAATTTCCAATTTCAACCAAATATGCTAGAAATGCTCCAATTGAGCTAATTAGCTTATTGTGAGAATATTGCAATTGTCTGACAAAAGTGAAAAATGTAAATTTCCAATTTCAACCAAACATGCTAGAAATGCTCAAATTTGCAAATAAGCCTACTGTAAGAATTTTACAAACGTCTGACAAAACTGAAAAATGTAAATTTCCAATTTCAACCAAACATGCTAGAAATGCTCCAATTGAGCTAATTAGCTTATTGAGAGAATATTGCAATTTTCTGACAAAAGTGAAAAATGTAAATTTCCAATTTCAACCAAACATGCTAGAAATGCTCCAATTGAGCTAATTAGCTTATTGTGAGAATATTACAAACGTCTGCCAAAAGTGAAAAATGTAAATTTCCAATTTCAACCAAACATGCTAGAAATGCTCCAATTGAGCTAATTAGCTTATTGTGAGAATATTACAAACGTCTGACAAAAGTGAAAAATGTAAATTTCCAATTTCAACCAAACATGCTAGAAATGCTCAAATTGCGCAAATAAGCCTACTGTAAGAATTTTACAAACGTCTGACAAAACTGAAAAATGTAAATTTCCAATTTCAACCAAACATGCTAGAAATGCTCCAATTGAGCTAATTAGCTTATTGTGAGAATATTGCAATCGTCTGACAAAAGTAAAAAATGTAAATTTCCAATTTCAACCAAACATGCTAGAAATGCTCCAATTGAGCTAATTATCTTATTGTGAGAATATTACAAACGTCTGACAAAAGTGAAAAATGTAAATTTCCAATTTCAACCAAGCATGCTAGAAATGCTCAAATTGCGCAAATAAGCCTACTGTAAGAATTTTACAAACGTCTGACAAAACTGAAAAATGTAAATTTCCAATTTCAACCAAACATGCTAGAAATGCTCCAATTGCGAAAATAAGCTTACTGTAAGAATTTTACAAACGTCTGACAAGACTGAAAAATGTAAATTTCCAATTTCAACCAAACATGCTAGAAATGCTCCAATTGAGCTAATTAGCTTATTGTGAGAATATTGCAATTGTCTGACAAAAGTGAAAAATGTAAATTTCCAATTTCAACCAAACATGCTAGAAATGCTCCAATTGAGCTAATTAGCTTATTGTGAGAATATTACAAACGTCTGACAAAACTGAAAAATGTAAATTTCCAATTTCAATCAAACATGCTAGAAATGCTCAAATTGCGCAAATAAGCCTATTGTAAGAATTTTACAAACGTCTGGCAAGACTGAAAAATGTAAATTTCCAATTTCAACCAAACATGCTAGAAATGCTCCAATTGAGCTAATTAGCTTATTGAGAGAATATTGCAATTGTCTGACAAAACTGAAAAATGTAAATTTCCAATTTCAACCAAACATGCTAGAAATGCTCCAATTGAGCTAATTAGCTTATTGTGAGAATATTACAAACGTCTGACAAAAGTGAAAAATGTAAATTTCGAATTTTAACCAAACATGATAGAAATGCTCAAATTGCGCAAATAAGCCTACTGTAAGAATTTTACAAACGTCTGACAAAACTGAAAAATGTAAATTTCCAATTTCAACCAAACATGCTAGAAATGCTCCAATTGAGCTAATTAGCTTATTGTGAGAATATTGCAATTGTCTGACAAAAGTGAAAAATGTAAATTTACAATTTCAACCAAACATGTTAGAAATGCTCCAATTGAGCTAATTAGCTTATTGTGAGAATATTACAAACGTCTGACAAAACTGAAAAAAGTAAATTTCCAATTTCAACCAAACATGCTAGAAATGCTCCAATTGAGCTAATCAGCTTATTGAGAGAATATTGCAATTGTCTGACAAAAGTGAAAAATGTAAACTTCCAATTTCAACCAAACATGCTAGAAATGCTCCAATTGAGCTAATTAGCTTATTGTGAGAATATTACAAACGTCTGACAAAAGTGAAAAATGTAAATTTCCAATTTCAACCAAACATGCTAGAAATGCTCAAATTGCGCAAATAAGCCTACTGTAAGAATTTTACAAACGTCTGACAAAACTGAAAAATGTAAATTTCCAATTTCAACCAAACATGCTAGAAATGCTCCAATTGAGCTAATTAGCTTATTGTGAGAATATTGCAATCGTCTGACAAAAGTGAAAAATGTAAATTTCCAATTTCAACCAAACATGCTAGAAATGCTCCAATTGAGCTAATTATCTTATTGTGAGAATATTACAAACGTCTGACAAAAGTGAAAAATGTAAATTTCCAATTTCAACCAAGCATGCTAGAAATGCTCAAATTGCGCAAATAAGCCTACTGTAAGAGTTTTACAAACGTCTGACAAAACTGAAAAATGTAAATTTCCAATTTCAACCAAACATGCTAGAAATGCTCCAATTGAGCTAATTAGCTTAATGAGAGAATATTGCAATTGTCTGACAAAAGTGAAAAATGTAAATTTCCAATTTCAACCAAACATGCTAGAAATGCTCCAATTGAGCTAATTAGCTTATTGTGAGAATATTACAAACGTCTGCCAAAAGTGAAAAATGTAAATTTCCAATTTCAACCAAACATGCTAGAAATGCTCCAATTGAGCTAATTAGCGTATTGAGAGAATATTGCAATTGTCTGACAAAAGTGAAAAATGTAAATTTCCAATTTCAACCAAACATGCTAGAAATGCTCCAATTGAGCTAATTAGCTTATTGTGAGAATATTACAAACGTCTGACAAAAGTGAAAATGTAAATTTCCAATTTCAACCAAACATGCTAGAAATGCTCAAATTGCGCAAATAAGGCTATTTTAAGAATTTTACAAACGTCTGACAAAACTGAAAAATGTAAAATTCCAATTTCAACCAAACATGCTAGAAATGCTCCAATTGAGCTAATTAGCTTATTGAGAGAATATTGCAATTGTCTGACAAAAGTGAAAAATGTAAATTTCCAATTTAAACCAAACATGCTAGAAATGCTCCAATTGAGCTAATTAGCTTATTGTGAGAATATTACAAACGTCTGACAAAACTGAAAAATGTAAAATTCCAATTTCAACCAAACATGCTAGAAATGCTCCAATTGCGGAAATAAGCTTACTGTAAGAATTTTACAAACGTCTGACAAAAGTGAAAAAGTGTAAATTTCCAATTTCAACCAAACATGCTAGAAATGCTCCAATTGAGCTAATTAGCTTATTGTGAGAATATTACAAACGTCTGACAAAAGTGAAAAATGTAAATTTCCAATTTTAACCAAACATGCTAGAAATGCTCAAATTGCGCAAATAAGCCTACTGTAAGAATTTTACAAACGTCTGACAAAACTGAAAAATGTAAATTTCCAATTTCAACCAAACATGCTAGAAATGCTCCAATTGAGCTAATTAGCTTATTGTGAGAATATTGCAATTGTCTGACAAAAGTGAAAAATTTAAATTTACAATTTCATCCAAACATGTTAGAAATGCTCCCATTGAGCTAATTAGCTTATTGTGAGAATATTACAAACGTCTGACAGAACTGAAAAATGTAAATTTCCAATTTCAACCAAACATGCTAAAAATGCTCCAATTGAGCTAATTAGCTTATTGAGAGAATATTGCAATTGTCTGACAAAACTGAAAAATGTAAATTTCCAATTTCAACCAAACATGCTAGAAATGCTCCAATTGCGGAACTAAGCTTACTGTAAGAATTTTACAAACGTCTGACAAAAGTGAAAAAGTGTAAATTTCCAATTTCAACCAAACATGCTAGAAATGCTCCAATTGAGCTAATTAGCTTATTGTGAGAATAGTACAAACGTCTGACAAAACTGAAAAATGTAAACTTCCAATTTTAACCAAACATGCTAGAAATGCTCAAATTGCGCAAATAAGCCTACTGTAAGAATTTTCCAAACGTCTGACAAAACTGAAAAATGTAAATTTCCAATTTCAACCAAACATGCTAGAAATGCTCCAATTGAGCTAATTAGCTTATTGTGAGAATATTGCAATTGTCTGACAAAAGTGAAAAATGTAAATTTACATTTTCAACCGAACATGTTAGAAATGCTCCAATTGAGCTAATTAGCTTATTGTGAGAATATTACAAACGTCTGACCAAAACTGAAAAATGTAAATTTCCAATTTCAACCATACATGCTAGAAATGCTCCAATTGAGCTAATTAGCTTATTGTGAGAATATTACAAACGTCTGACAAAACTGAAAAATGTAAATTTCCAATTTCAAACAAACATGCTAGAAATGCTCCAATTGAGCTAATTAGCTTATTGAGAGAATATTGCAATTGTCTGACAAAAGTGAAAAATGTAAATTTCCAATTTCAACCAAACATGCTAGAAATGCTCCAATTGAGCTAATTAGCTTATTGTGAGAATATTACAAACGTCAGCCAAAAGTGAAAAATGTAAATTTCCAATTTCAACAAAACATGCTAGAAATGCTCAAATTGCGCAAATAAGCCTACTGTAAGAATTTTACAAACGTCTGACAAAACTGAAAAATGTAAATTTCCAATTTCAACCAAACATGCTAGAAATGCTCCAATTGAGCTAATTAGCTTATTGAGAGAATATTGCAATTGTCTGACAAAAGTGAAAAATGTAAATTTCCAATTTAAACCAAACATGCTAGAAATGCTCCAATTGAGCTAATTACCTTATTGTGAGAATATTACAAACGTCTGACAAAACTGAAAAATGTAAATTTCCAATTTCAACCAAACATGCTAGAAATGCTCCAATTGCGGAAATAAGCTTACTGTAAGAATTTTACAAACGTCTGACAAAACTGAAAAATGTAAATTTCCAATTTCAACCAAACATGCTAGAAATGCTCAAATTGCGCAAATAAGCCTATTGTAAGAATTTTACAAACGTCTGACAACACTGAAAAATGTAAATTTCCAATTTCAACCAAACATGCTAGAAATGCTCCAATTGAGCTAATTAGCTTATTGAGAGAATATTGCAATTGTCTGACAAAAGTGAAAAATGTAAATTTCCAATTTCAACCAAACATGCTAGAAATGCTCCAATTGAGCTAATTAGCTTATTGTGAGAATATTACAAACGTCTGACAAAAGTGAAAAATGTAAATTTCCAATTTCAACCAAACATGCTAGAAATGCTCAAATTGCGCAAATAAGCCTATTTTAAGACATTTACAAACGTCTGACAAAAGTGAAAAATGTAAATTTCCAATTTCAACCAAACATGCTAGAAATGCTCCAATTGAGCTAATTAGCTTATTGAGAGAATATTGCAATTGTCTGCCAAAAGTGAAAAATGTAAATTTCCAATTTCAACCAAACATGCTAGAAATGCTCCAATTGAGCTAATTAGCTTATTGTGAGAATATTACAAACGTCTGACAAAACTGAAAAATGTAAATTTCCAATTTCAACCAAACATGCTAGAAATGCTCCAATTGCGGAACTAAGCTTACTGTAAGAAATTTACAAACGTCTGACAAAAGTGAAAAAGTGTAAATTTCCAATTTCAACCAAACATGCTAGAAATGCTCCAATTGAGCTAATTAGCTTATTGTGAGAATATTACAAACGTCTGACAAAAGTAAAAAATGTAAATTTCTGATTTCAACCAAACATGCTAGAATTGCTCAAATTCGCAAATAAGCCTACTGTAAGAATTTTACAAACGTCTGACAAAACTGAAAAATGTAAATTTCCAATTTCAACCAAACATGCTAGAAATGCTCCAATTGAGCTAATTAGCTTATTGTGAGAATATTACAAACGTCTGACAAAGCTGAAAAATGTAAATTTCCAATTTCAACCAAACATGCTAGAAATGCTCAAATTGCGCAAATAAGCCTACTGTAAGAATTTTACAAACGTCTGACAAAACTGAAAAATGTAAATTTCCAATTTCAACCAAACATGCTAGAAATGCTCCAATTGAGCTAATTAGCTTATTGAGAGAATATTGCAATTGTCTGACAAAAGTGAAAAATGTAAATTTCCAATTTCAACCAAACATGCTAGAAATGCTCCAATTGAGCTAATTAGCTTATTGTGAGAATATTACAAACGTCTGCCAAAAGTGAAAAATGTAAATTTCCAATTTCAACCAAACATGCTAGAAATGCTCAAATTGCGCAAATAAGCCTAGTGTAAGATTTTTACAAACGTCTGACAAAACTGAAAAATGTAAATTTCCAATTTCAACCAAACATGCTAGAAATGCTCCAATTGAGCTAATTAGCTTATTGAGAGAATATTTCAATTGTCTGACAAAAGTGAAAAATGTATATTTCCAATTTAAACCAAACATGCTAGAAATGCTCCAATTGAGCTAATTAGCTTATTGTGAGAATATTACAAACGTCTGACAAAACTGAAAAATGTAAATTTCCAATTTCAACCAAACATGCTAGAAATGCTCCAATTGCGGAAATAAGCTTACTGTAAGAATTTTACAAACGTCTGACAAAACTGAAAAATGTAAATTTCCAATTTCAACCAAACATGCTAGAAATGCTCCAATTGAGCTAATTAGCTTATTGAGAGAATATGGCAATTGTCTGACAAAAGTGAAAAATGTAAATTTCCAATTTCAACTAAACATGCTAGAAATGCTCCAATTGAGCTAATTAGTTTATTGGGAGAATATTACAAACGTCTGACAAAACTGAAAAATGTAAATTTCCAATTTCAACCAAACATGCTAGAAATGCTCAAATTGCGCAAATAAGCCTATTTTAAGAATTTTACAAACGTCTGACAAAACTGAAAAATGTAAATTTCCAATTTCAACCAAACATGCTAGAAATGCTCCAATTGAGCTAATTAGCTTATTGAGAGAATATTGCAATTTTCTGACAAAAGTGAAAAATGTAAATTTCCAATTTCAACCAAACATGCTAGAAATGCTCCAATTGAGCTAATTAGCTTATTGTGAGAATATTACAAACGTCTGCCAAAAGTGAAAAATGTAAATTTCCAATTTCAACCAAACATGCTAGAAATGCTCCAATTGCGAAAATAAGCTTACTGTAAGAATTTTACAAACGTCTGACAAAACTGAAAAATGTAAATTTCCAATTTCAACCAAACATGCTAGAAATGCTCAAATTGAGCTAATTAGCTTATTGTGAGAATATTGCAATTGTCTGACAAAAGTGAAAAATGTAAATTTCCAATTTCAACCAAACATGCTAGAAATGCTCCAATTGAGCTAATTAGCTTATGGCTAGAATATTACAAACGTCTGACAACACTGAAAATTGTAAATTTCCAATTTCAACCAAACATGCTAGAAATGCTCCAATTGAGCTAATTAGCTTATTGTGAGAATATTACAAACGTCTGACAAAGCTGAAAAATGTAAATTTCCAATTTCAACCAATCATGCTAGAAATGCTCCAATTGAGCTAATTAGCTTATTGTGAGAATATTACAAACGTCTGACAAAACTGAAAAATGTAAATTTCCAATTTCAACCAAACATGCTAGAAATGCTCAAATTGCGCAAATAAGCCTACTGTAAGAATTTTACAAACGTCTGACAAAACTGAAAAATGTAAATTTCCAATTTCAACCAAACATGCTAGAAATGCTCCAATTGAGCTAATTAGCTTATTGAGAGAATATTGCAATTGTCTGACAAAAGTGAAAAATGTAAATTTCCAATTTCAACCAAACATGCTAGAAATGCTCCAATTGAGCTAATTAGCTTATTGTGAGAATATTACAAACGTCTGCCAAAAGTGAAAAATGTAAATTTCCAATTTCAACCAAACATGCTAGAAATGCTCAAATTGCGCAAATAAGCCTAGTGTAAGATTTTTACAAACGTCTGACAAAACTGAAAAATGTAAATTTCCGATTTCAACCAAACATGCTAGAAATGCTCCAATTGAGCTAATTAGCTTATTGAGAGAATATTGCAATTGTCTGACAAAAGTGAAAAATGTAAATTTCCAATTTCAACCAAACATGCTAGAAATGCTCCAATTGAGCTAATTAGCTTATTGTGAGAATATTACAAACGTCTGCCAAAAGTGAAAAATGTAAATTTCCAATTTCAACCAAACATGCTAGAAATGCTCAAATTGCGCAAATAAGCCTAGTGTAAGATTTTTACAAACGTCTGACAAAACTGAAAAATGTAAATTTCCAATTTCAACCAAACATGCTAGAAATGCTCAAATTGCGCAAATAAGCCTACTGTAAGAATTTTACAAACGTCTGACAAAACTGAAAAATGTAAATTTCCAATTTCAACCAAACATGCTAGAAATGCTCCAATTGAGCTAATTAGCTTATTGAGAGAATATTGCAATTGTCTGACAAAAGTGAAAAATGTAAATTTCCAATTTCAACCAAACATGCTAGAAATGCTCCAATTGAGCTAATTAGCTTATTGTGAGAATATTACAAACGTCTGCCAAAAGTGAAAAATGTAAATTTCCAATTTCAACCAAACATGCTAGAAATGCTCAAATTGCGCAAATAAGCCTAGTGTAAGATTTTTACAAACGTCTGACAAAACTGAAAAATGTAAATTTCCGATTTCAACCAAACATGCTAGAAATGCTCCAATTGAGCTAATTAGCTTATTGAGAGAATATTGCAATTGTCTGACAAAAGTGAAAAATGTAAATTTCCAATTTCAACCAAACATGCTAGAAATGCTCCAATTGAGCTAATTAGCTTATTGTGAGAATATTACAAACGTCTGCCAAAAGTGAAAAATGTAAATTTCCAATTTCAACCAAACATGCTAGAAATGCTCAAATTGCGCAAATAAGCCTAGTGTAAGATTTTTACAAACGTCTGACAAAACTGAAAAATGTAAATTTCCAATTTCAACCAAACATGCTAGAAATGCTCCAATTGAGCTAATTAGCTTATTGAGAGAATATTTCAATTGTCTGACAAAAGTGAAAAATGTATATTTCCAATTTAAACCAAACATGCTAGAAATGCTCCAATTGAGCTAATTAGCTTATTGTGAGAATATTACAAACGTCTGACAAAACTGAAAAATGTAAATTTCCAATTTCAACCAAACATGCTAGAAATGCTCCAATTGCGGAAATAAGCTTATTGTGAGAATATTACAAACGTCTGACAAAAGTAAAAAATGTAAATTTCTGATTTCAACCAAACATGCTAGAATTGCTCAAATTCGCAAATAAGCCTACTGTAAGAATTTTACAAACGTCTGACAAAACTGAAAAATGTAAATTTCCAATTTCAACCAAATAAGCTAGAAATGCTCCAATTGAGCTAATTAGCTTATTGTGAGAATATTGCAATTGTCTGACAAAAGTGAAAAATGTAAATTTCCAATTTCAACCAAACATGCTAGAAATGCTCAAGTTTGCAAATAAGCCTACTGTAAGAATTTTACAAACGTCTGACAAAACTGAAAAATGTAAATTTCCAATTTCAACCAAACATGCTAGAAATGCTCCAATTGAGCTAATTAGCTTATTGAGAGAATATTGCAATTTTCTGACAAAAGTGAAAAATGTAAATTTCCAATTTCAACCAAACATGCTAGAAATGCTCCAATTGAGCTAATTAGCTTATTGTGAGAATATTACAAACGTCTGCCAAAAGTGAAAAATGTAAATTTCCAA
This sequence comes from Watersipora subatra, assembly GCF_963576615.1. Taxonomy (NCBI): domain Eukaryota; kingdom Metazoa; phylum Bryozoa; class Gymnolaemata; order Cheilostomatida; family Watersiporidae; genus Watersipora; species Watersipora subatra. Next base: position 894,899 of record NW_027045215.1, on the reverse strand, counting down.
TTTCAACCAAACATGCTAGAAATGCTCAAATTGCGCAAATTAGCCTACTGTAAGAATTTTACAAACGTCTGACAAAAGTGAAAAATGTAAATTTCCAATTTCAACCAAACATGCTAGAAATGCTCCAATTGGGAAAATAAGCTTACTGTAAGAATTTTACAAACGTCTGACAAAACTGAAAAATGTAAATTTTCAATTTCAACCAAACATGCTAGAAATGCTCAAATTGAGCTAATTAGCTTATTGTGAGAATATTGCAATTGTCTGACAAAAGTGAAAAATGTAAATTTCCAATTTCAACCAAACATGCTAGAAATGCTCCAATTGAGCTAATTAGCTTATGGCTAGAATATTACAAACGTCTGACAACACTGAAAATTGTAAATTTCCAATTTCAACCAAACATGCTAGAAATGCTCCAATTGAGCTAATTAGCTTATTGTGAGAATATTACAAACGTCTGACAAAGCTGAAAAATGTAAATTTCCAATTTCAACCAATCATGCTAGAAATGCTCCAATTGAGCTAATTAGCTTATTGTGAGAATATTACAAACGTCTGACAAAACTGAAAAATGTAAATTTCCAATTTCAACCAAACATGCTAGAAATGCTCAAATTGCGCAAATAAGCCTACTGTAAGAATTTTACAAACGTCTGACAAAACTGAAAAATGTAAATTTCCAATTTCAACCAAACATGCTAGAAATGCTCCAATTGAGCTAATTAGCTTATTGAGAGAATATTGCAATTGTCTGACAAAAGTGAAAAATGTAAATTTCCAATTTCAACCAAACATGCTAGAAATGCTCCAATTGAGCTAATTAGCTTATTGTGAGAATATTACAAACGTCTGCCAAAAGTGAAAAATGTAAATTTCCAATTTCAACCAAACATGCTAGAAATGCTCCAATTGAGCTAATTAGCTTATTGAGAGAATATTGCAATTGTTTGACAAAAGTGAAAAATGGAAATTTCCAATTTCAACCAAACATGCTAGAAATGCTCCAATTGAGCTAATTAGCTTATTGTGAGAATATTGCAATTGTCTGACAAAAGTGAAAAATGTAAATTTCCAATTTCAACCAAACATGCTAGAAATGCTCCAATTGAGCTAATTAGCTCATTGAGAGAATATTGCAATTGTCTGACAAAAGTGAAAAATGTAAATTTCCAATTTCAACCAAACATGCTAGAAATGCTCCAATTGCGCTAATTAGCTTATTGTGAGAATATTACAAACGTCTGACAAAAGTGAAAAATGTAAATTTCCAATTTCAACCAAACATGCTAGAAATGCTCAAATTGCGCAAATAAGCCTATTTTAAGAATTTTACAAACGTCTGACAAAACTGAAAAATGTAAATTTCCAATTTCAACCAAACATGCTAGAAATGCTCCAATTGCGGAAATAAGCTTACTGTAAGAATTTTACAAACGTCTGACAAAACTGAAAAATGTAAATTTCCATTTTCAACCAAACATGCTAGAAATGCTCCAATTGAGCTAATTAGCTTATTGAGAGAATATTGCAATTGTCTGACAAAAGTGAAAAATGTAAATTTCCAATTTCAACTAAACATGCTAGAAATGCTCCAACTGAGCTAATTAGTTTATTGTGAGAATATTACAAACGTCTGACAGAACTGAAAAATGTAAATTTCCAATTTCAACCAAACATGCTAGAAATGCTCAAATTGCGCAAATAAGCATATTGTAAGAATTTTACAAACGTCTGACAAAACTGAAAAATGTAAATTTCCAATTTCAACCAAACATGCTAGAAATGCTCCAATTGAGCTAATTAGCTTATTGAGAGAATATTGCAATTGTCTGACAAAAGTGAAAAATGTAAATTTCCAATTTCAACCAAACATGCTAGAAATGCTCCAATTGAGCTAATTAGCTTATTGTGAGAATATTGCAATTGTCTGACAAAAGTGAAAAATGTAAATTTCCAATTTCAACCAAACATGCTAGAATCGCTCAAATTCGCAAATAAGCCTACTGTAAGAATTTTACAAACGTCTGACAAAACTGAAAAATGTAAATTTCCAATTTCAACCAAACATGCTAGAAATGCTCCAATTGAGCTAATTAGCTTATTGTGAGAATATTGCAATTGTCTGACAAAAGTGAAAAATGTAAATTTCCAATTTCAACCAAACATGCTAGAAATGCTCAAATTCGCAAAAAAGCCTACTGTAAGAATTTTACAAACGTCTGACAAAACTGAAAAATGTAAATTTCCAATTTCAACCAAACATGCTAGAAATGCTCCAATTGAGCTAATTAGCTTATTGAGAGAATATTGCATTTTTCTGACAAAAGTGAAAAATGTAAATTTCCAATTTCAACCAAACATGCTAGAAATGCTCCAATTGCGCTAATTAGCTTATTGTGAGAATATTACAAACGTCTGACAAAAGTGAAAAATGTAAATTTCCAATTTCAACCAAACATGCTAGAAATGCTCAAATTGCGCAAATAAGCCTATTTTAAGAATTTTACAAACGTCTGACAAAACTGAAAAATGTAAATTTCCAATTTCAACCAAACATGCTAGAAATGCTCCAATTGCGGAAATAAGCTTACTGTAAGAATTTTACAAACGTCTGACAAAACTGAAAAATGTAAATTTCCATTTTCAACCAAACATGCTAGAAATGCTCCAATTGAGCTAATTAGCTTATTGAGAGAATATTGCAATTGTCTGACAAAAGTGAAAAATGTAAATTTCCAATTTCAACTAAACATGCTAGAAATGCTCCAACTGAGCTAATTAGTTTATTGTGAGAATATTACAAACGTCTGACAGAACTGAAAAATGTAAATTTCCAATTTCAACCAAACATGCTAGAAATGCTCAAATTGCGCAAATAAGCATATTGTAAGAATTTTACAAACGTCTGACAAAACTGAAAAATGTAAATTTCCAATTTCAACCAAACATGCTAGAAATGCTCCAATTGAGCTAATTAGCTTATTGAGAGAATATTGCAATTGTCTGACAAAAGTGAAAAATGTAAATTTCCAATTTCAACCAAACATGCTAGAAATGCTCCAATTGAGCTAATTAGCTTATTGTGAGAATATTGCAATTGTCTGACAAAAGTGAAAAATGTAAATTTCCAATTTCAACCAAACATGCTAGAATCGCTCAAATTCGCAAATAAGCCTACTGTAAGAATTTTACAAACGTCTGACAAAACTGAAAAATGTAAATTTCCAATTTCAACCAAACATGCTAGAAATGCTCCAATTGAGCTAATTAGCTTATTGTGAGAATATTGCAATTGTCTGACAAAAGTGAAAAATGTAAATTTCCAATTTCAACCAAACATGCTAGAAATGCTCAAATTCGCAAAAAAGCCTACTGTAAGAATTTTACAAACGTCTGACAAAACTGAAAAATGTAAATTTCCAATTTCAACCAAACATGCTAGAAATGCTCCAATTGAGCTAATTAGCTTATTGAGAGAATATTGCATTTTTCTGACAAAAGTGAAAAATGTAAATTTCCAATTTCAACCAAACATGCTAGAAATGCTCCAATTGAGCTAATTAGCTTATTGTGAGAATATTGCAATTGTCTGACAAAAGTGAAAAATGTAAATTTATAATTTCAACCAAACATGCTAGAAATGCTCCAATTGAGCTAATTAGCTTATTGTGAGAATATTGCAATTGTCTGACAAAAGTGAAAAATGTAAATTTATAATTTCAACCAAACATGCTAGAAATGCTCAAATTGCGCAAATAAGCCTATTGTAAGAATTTTACAAACGTCTGACAAAACTGAAAAATGTAAATTTCCAATTTCAACCAAACATGCTAGAAATGCTCCAATTGAGCTAATTAGCTTATTGTGAGAATATTACAAACGTCTGACAAAAGTGAAAAATGTAAATTTCCAATTTCAACCAAACATGCTAGAAATGCTCAAATTGCGCAAATAAGCATATTTTAAGAATTTTACAAACGTCTGACAAAACTGAAAAATGTAAATTTCCAATTTCAACCAAACATGCTAGAAATGCTCGAATTGCGGAAATAAGCTTACTGTAAGAATTTTACAAACGTCTGACAAAACTGAAAAATGTAAATTTCCAATTTCAACCAAACATGCTAGAAATGCTCCAATTGAGCTAATTAGCTTATTGTGAGAATATTGCAATTGTCTGACAAAAGTGAAAAATGTAAATTTCCAATTTCAACCAAACATGCTAGAAATGCTCAAATTCGCAAAAAAGCCTACTGTAAGAATTTTACAAACGTCTGACAAAACTGAAAAATGTAAATTTCCAATTTCAACCAAACATGCTAGAAATGCTCCAATTGAGCTAATTAGCTTATTGAGAGAATATTGCATTTTTCTGACAAAAGTGAAAAATGTAAATTTCCAATTTCAACCAAACATGCTAGAAATGCTCCAATTGAGCTAATTAGCTTATTGTGAGAATATTGCAATTGTCTGACAAAAGTGAAAAATGTAAATTTATAATTTCAACCAAACATGCTAGAAATGCTCCAATTGAGCTAATTAGCTTATTGTGAGAATATTGCAATTGTCTGACAAAAGTGAAAAATGTAAATTTATAATTTCAACCAAACATGCTAGAAATGCTCAAATTGCGCAAATAAGCCTATTGTAAGAATTTTACAAACGTCTGACAAAAGTGAAAAATGTAAATTTCCAATTTCAACCAAACATGCTAGAAATGCTCCAATTGAGCTAATTAGCTTATTGTGAGAATATTACAAACGTCTGACAAAAGTGAAAAATGTAAATTTCCAATTTCAACCAAACATGCTAGAAATGCTCAAATTGCGCAAATAAGCATATTTTAAGAATTTTACAAACGTCTGACAAAACTGAAAAATGTAAATTTCCAATTTCAACCAAACATGCTAGAAATGCTCGAATTGCGGAAATAAGCTTACTGTAAGAATTTTACAAACGTCTGACAAAACTGAAAAATGTAAATTTCCATTTTCATCCAAACATGCTAGAAATGCTCCAATTGAGCTAATTAGCTTATTGAGAGAATATTGCAATTGTCTGACAAAAGTGAAAAATGTAAATTTCCAATTTCAACCAAACATGCTAGAAATGCTCCAATTGAGCTAATTAGCTTATTGTGAGAATATTGCAATTGTCTGACAAAAGTGAAAAATGTAAATTTCCAATTTCAACCAAACATGCTAGAAATGCTCCAATTGAGCTAATTAGCTTATTGTGAGAATATTGCAATTGTCTGACAAAACTGAAAAATGTAAATTTCCAATTTCAACCAAACATGCTAGAAATGCTCCAATTGAGCTAATTAGCTTATTGTGAGAATATTGCAATTGTCTGACAAAAGTGAAAAATGTAAATTTCCAATTTCAACCAAACATGCTAGAAATGCTCCAATTGAGCTAATTAGCTTATTGTGAGAATATTACAAACGTCTGACAAAAGTGAAAAATGTAAATTTCCAATTTCAACCAAACATGCTAGAAATGCTCAAATTGCGCAAATAAGCATATTTTAAGAATTTTACAAACGTCTGACAAAACTGAAAAATGTAAATTTCCAATTTCAACCAAACATGCTAGAAATGCTCCAATTGCGGAAATAAGCTTACTGTAAGAATTTTACAAACGTCTGACAAAACTGAAAAATGTAAATTTCCATTTTCAACCAAACATGCTAGAAATGCTCCAATTGAGCTAATTAGCTTATTGAGAGAATATTGCAATTGTCTGACAAAAGTGAAAAATGTAAATTTCCAATTTCAACTAAACATGCTAGAAATGCTCCAACTGAGCTAATTAGTTTATTGTGAGAATATTACAAACGTCTGACAGAACTGAAAAATGTAAATTTCCAATTTCAACCAAACATGCTAGAAATGCTCAAATTGCGCAAATAAGCATATTGTAAGAATTTTACAAACGTCTGACAAAACTGAAAAATGTAAATTTCCAATTTCAACCAAACATGCTAGAAATGCTCCAATTGAGCTAATTAGCTTATTGAGAGAATATTGCAATTGTCTGACAAAAGTGAAAAATGTAAATTTCCAATTTCAACCAAACATGCTAGAAATGCTCCAATTGAGCTAATTAGCTTATTGTGAGAATATTGCAATTGTCTGACAAAAGTGAAAAATGTAAATTTCCAATTTCAACCAAACATGCTAGAATCGCTCAAATTCGCAAATAAGCCTACTGTAAGAATTTTACAAACGTCTGACAAAACTGAAAAATGTAAATTTCCAATTTCAACCAAACATGCTAGAAATGCTCCAATTGAGCTAATTAGCTTATTGTGAGAATATTGCAATTGTCTGACAAAAGTGAAAAATGTAAATTTCCAATTTCAACCAAACATGCTAGAAATGCTCAAATTCGCAAAAAAGCCTACTGTAAGAATTTTACAAACGTCTGGCAAAACTGAAAAATGTAAATTTCCAATTTCAACCAAACATGCTAGAAATGCTCCAATTGAGCTAATTAGCTTATTGAGAGAATATTGCATTTTTCTGACAAAAGTGAAAAATGTAAATTTCCAATTTCAACCAAACATGCTAGAAATGCTCCAATTGAGCTAATTAGCTTATTGTGAGAATATTGCAATTGTCTGACAAAAGTGAAAAATGTAAATTTATAATTTCAACCAAACATGCTAGAAATGCTCCAATTGAGCTAATTAGCTTATTGTGAGAATATTGCAATTGTCTGACAAAAGTGAAAAATGTAAATTTATAATTTCAACCAAACATGCTAGAAATGCTCAAATTGCGCAAATAAGCCTATTGTAAGAATTTTACAAACGTCTGACAAAACTGAAAAATGTAAATTTCCAATTTCAACCAAACATGCTAGAAATGCTCCAATTGAGCTAATTAGCTTATTGTGAGAATATTGCAATTGTCTGACAAAAGTGAAAAATGTAAATTTATAATTTCAACCAAACATGCTAGAAATGCTCAAATTGCGCAAATAAGCCTATTGTAAGAATTTTACAAACGTCTGACAAAACTGAAAAATGTAAATTTCCAATTTCAACCAAACATGCTAGAAATGCTCCAATTGAGCTAATTAGCTTATTGAGAGAATATTGCAATTGTCTGACAAAAGTGAAAAATGTAAATTTCCAATTTCAACCAAACATGCTAGAAATGCTCCAATTGAGCTAATTAGCTTATTGTGAGAATATTACAAACGTCTGACAAAAGTGAAAAATGTAAATTTCCAATTTCAACCAAACATGCTAGAAATGCTCAAATTGCGCAAATAAGCATATTTTAAGAATTTTACAAACGTCTGACAAAACTGAAAAATGTAAATTTCCAATTTCAACCAAACATGCTAGAAATGCTCGAATTGCGGAAATAAGCTTACTGTAAGAATTTTACAAACGTCTGACAAAACTGAAAAATGTAAATTTCCATTTTCAACCAAACATGCTAGAAATGCTCCAATTGAGCTAATTAGCTTATTGAGAGAATATTGCAATTGTCTGACAAAAGTGAAAAATGTAAATTTCCAATTTCAACCAAACATGCTAGAAATGCTCCAATTGAGCTAATTAGCTTATTGTGAGAATATTACAAACGTCTGACAAAAGTGAAAAATGTAAATTTCCAATTTCAACCAAACATGCTAGAAATGCTCAAATTGCGCAAATAAGCCTATTTTAAGAATTTTACAAACGTCTGACGAAACTGAAAAATGTAAATTTCCGATTTCAACCAAACATGCTAGAAATGCTCCAATTGAGCTAATTAGCTTATTGTGAGAATATTGCAATTGTTTGACAAAAGTGAAAAATGGAAATTTCCAATTTCAACCAAACATGCTAGAAATGCTCCAATTGAGCTAATTAGCTTATTGTGAGAATATTACAAACGCCTGACAAAAGTGAAAAATGTAAATTTCCAATTTCAACCAAACATGCTAGAAATGCTCAAATTGCGCAAATAAGCATATTTTAGGAATTTTACAAACGTCTGACAAAACTGAAAAATGTAAATTTCCAATTTCAACCAAACATGCTAGAAATGCTCCAATTGCGGAAATAAGCTTACTGTAAAAATTTTACAAACGTCTGACAAAACTGAAAAATGTAAATTTCCATTTTCAACCAAACATGCTAGAAATGCTCCAATTGAGCTAATTAGCTTATTGAGAGAATATTGCAATTGTCTGACAAAAGTGAAAAATGTAAATTTCCAATTTCAACTAAACATGCTAAAAATGCTCCAACTGAGCTAATTAGTTTATTGTGAGAATATTACAAACGTCTGACAAAACTGAAAAATGTAAATTTCCAATTTCAACCAAACATGCTAGAAATGCTCCAATTGAGCTAATTAGCTTATTGAGAGAATATTGCAATTGTCTGACAAAAGTGAAAAATGTAAATTTCCAATTTCAACCAAACATGCTAGAAATGCTCCAATTGAGCTAATTAGCTTATTGTGAGAATATTACAAACGTCTGACTAAAGTGAAAAATGTAAATTTCCAATTTCAACCAAACATGCTAGAAATGCTCAAATTGCGCAAATAAGCCTATTTTAAGAATTTTACAAACGTCTGACAAAACTGAAAAATGTAAATTTCCGATTTCAACCAAACATGCTAGAAATGCTCCAATTGCGGAAATAAGCTTACTGTAAGAATTTTACAAACGTCTGACAAAACTGAAAAATGTAAATTTCCATTTTGAACCAAACATGCTAGAAATGCTCCAATTGAGCTAATTAGCTTATTGTGAGAATATTGCAATTGTTTGACAAAAGTGAAAAATGGAAATTTCCAATTTCAACCAAACATGCTAGAAATGCTCCAATTGAGCTAATTAGCTTATTGTGAGAATATTGCAATTGTCTGACAAAAGTGAAAAATGTAAATTTCCAATTTCAACCAAACATGCTAGAAATGCTCCAATTGAGCTAATTAGCTCATTGAGAGAATATTGCAATTGTCTGACAAAAGTGAAAAATGTAAATTTCCAATTTCAACCAAACATGCTAGAAATGCTCCAATTGCGCTAATTAGCTTATTGTGAGAATATTACAAACGTCCGACAAAAGTGAAAAATGTAAATTTCCAATTTCAACCAAACATGCTAGAAATGCTCAAATTGCGCAAATAAGCCTATTTTAAGAATTTTACAAACGTCTGACAAAACTGAAAAATGTAAATTTCCAATTTCAACCAAACATGCTAGAAATGCTCCAATTGCGGAAATAAGCTTACTGTAAGAATTTTACAAACGTCTGACAAAACTGAAAAATGTAAATTTCCATTTTCAACCAAACATGCTAGAAATGCACCAATTGAGCTAATTAGCTTATTGAGAGAATATTGCAATTGTCTGACAAAAGTGAAAAATGTAAATTTCCAATTTCAACTAAACATGCTAGAAATGCTCCAACTGAGCTAATTAGTTTATTGTGAGAATATTACAAACGTCTGACAGAACTGAAAAATGTAAATTTCCAATTTCAACCAAACATGCTAGAAATGCTCAAATTGCGCAAATAAGCATATTGTAAGAATTTTACAAACGTCTGACAAAACTGAAAAATGTAAATTTCCAATTTCAACCAAACATGCTAGAAATGCTCCGATTGAGCTAATTAGCTTATTGAGAGAATATTGCAATTGTCTGACAAAAGTGAAAAATGTAAATTTCCAATTTCAACTAAACATGCTAAAAATGCTCCAACTGAGCTAATTAGTTTATTGTGAGAATATTACAAACGTCTGACAAAACTGAAAAATGTAAATTTCCAATTTCAACCAAACATGCTAGAAATGCTCCAATTGAGCTAATTAGCTTATTGAGAGAATATTGCAATTGTCTGACAAAAGTGAAAAATGTAAATTTCCAATTTCAACCAAACATGCTAGAAATGCTCCAATTGAGCTAATTAGCTTATTGTGAGAATATTACAAACGTCTGACAAAAGTGAAAAATGTAAATTTCCAATTTCAACCAAACATGCTAGAAATGCTCAAATTGCGCAAATAAGCCTATTTTAAGAATTTTACAAACGTCTGACAAAACTGAAAAATGTAAATTTCCAATTTCAACCAAACATGCTAGAAATGCTCCAATTGCGGAAATAAGCTTACTGTAAGAATTTTACAAACGTCTGACAAAACTGAAAAATGTAAATTTCCATTTTCAACCAAACATGCTAGAAATGCTCCAATTGAGCTAATTAGCTTATTGAGAGAATATTGCAATTGTCTGACAAAAGTGAAAAATGTAAATTTCCAATTTCAACTAAACATGCTAGAAATGCTCCAGCTGAGCTAATTAGTTTATTGTGAGAATATTACAAACGTCTGACAGAACTGAAAAATGTAAATTTCCAATTTCAACCAAACATGCTAGAAATGCTCATATTGCGCAAATAAGCATATTGTAAGAATTTTACAAACGTCTGACAAAACTGAAAAATGTAAATTTCCAATTTCAACCAAACATGCTAGAAATGCTCCAATTGAGCTAATTAGCTTATTGAGAGAATATTGCAATTGTCTGACAAAAGTGAAAAATGTAAATTTCCAATTTCAACCAAACATGCTAGAAATGCTCCAATTGAGCTAATTAGCTTATTGTGAGAATATTGCAATTGTCCGACAAAAGTGAAAAATGTAAATTTCCAATTTCAACCAAACATGCTAGAAATGCTCCAATTGAGCTAATTAGCTTATTGTGAGAATATTGCAATTGTCTGACAAAAGTGAAAAATGTAAATTTCCAATTTCAACCAAACATGCTAGAATTGCTCAAATTCGCAAATAAGCCTACTGTAAGAATTTTACAAACGTCTGACAAAACTGAAAAATGTAAATTTCCAATTTCAACCAAACATGCTAGAAATGCTCCAATTGAGCTAATTAGCTTATTGTGAGAATATTGCAATTGTCTGACAAAAGTGAAAAATGTAAATTTCCAATTTCAACCAAACATGCTAGAAATGCTCAAATTCGCAAAAAAGCCTACTGTAAGAATTTTACAAACGTCTGACAAAACTGAAAAATGTAAATTTCCAATTTCAACCAAACATGCTAGAAATGCTCCAATTGAGCAAATTAGCTTATTGAGAGAATATTGCAATTTTCTGACAAAAGTGAAAAATGTAAATTTCCAATTTCAACCAAACATGCTAGAAATGCTCCAATTGAGCTAATTAGCTTATTGTGAGAATATTACAAACGTCTGCCAAAAGTGAAAAATGTAAATTTCCAATTTCAACCAAACATGCTAGAAATGCTCAAATTGCGCAAATAAGCCTACTGTAAGAATTTTACAAACGTCTGACAAAACTGAAAAATGTAAATTTCCAATTTCAACCAAACATGCTAGAAATGCTCCAATTGCGAAAATGAGCTTACTGTAAGAATTTTACAAACGTCTGACAAAACTGAAAAATGTAAATTTCCAATTTCAACCAAACATGCTAGAAATGCTCCAATTGAGCTAATTAGCTTATTGTGAGAATATTGCAATTGTCTGACAAAAGTGAAAAATGTAAATTTATAATTTCAACCAAACATGCTAGAAATGCTCAAATTGCGCAAATAAGCCTATTGTAAGAATTTTACAAACGTCTGACAAAACTGAAAAATGTAAATTTCCAATTTCAACCAAACATGCTAGAAATGCTCCAATTGAGCTAATTAGCTTATTGAGAGAATATTGCAATTGTCTGACAAAATTGAAAAATGTAAATTTCCAATTTCAACCAAACATGCTAGAAATGCTCCAATTGAGCTAATTAGCTTATTGTGAGAATATTACAAACGTCTGACAAAAGTGAAAAATGTAAATTTCCAATTTCAACCAAACATGCTAGAAATGCTCAAATTGCGCAAATAAGCATATTTTAAGAATTTTACAAACGTCTGACAAAACTGAAAAATGTAAATTTCCAATTTCAACCAAACATGCTAGAAATGCTCGAATTGCGGAAATAAGCTTACTGTAAGAATTTTACAAACGTCTGACAAAACTGAAAAATGTAAATTTCCATTTTCAACCAAACATGCTAGAAATGCTCCAATTGAGCTAATTAGCTTATTGTGAGAATATTACAAACGTCTGACAAAAGTGAAAAATGTAAATTTCCAATTTCAACCAAACATGCTAGAAATGCTCCAATTGAGCTAATTAGCTTATTGAGAGAATATTGCAATTTTCTGACAAAAGGGAAAAATGTAAATTTCCAATTTCAACCAAACATGCTAGAAATGCTCAAATTGCGCAAATAAGCATATTTTAAGAATTTTACAAACGTCTGACAAAACTGAAAAATGTAAATTTCCAATTTCAACCAAACATGCTAGAAATGCTCCAATTGAGCTAATTAGCTTATTGTGAGAATATTACAAACGTCTGCCAAAAGTGAAAAATGTAAATTTCCAATTTCAACCAAACATGCTAGAAATGCTCAAATTGCGCAAATAAGCCTACTGTAAGAATTTTACAAACGTCTGACAAAACTGAAAAATGTAAATTTCCAATTTCAACCAAACATGCTAGAAATGCTCCAATTGAGCTAATTAGCTTATTGAGAGAATATTGCAATTGTCTGACAAAAGTGAAAAATGTAAATTTATAATTTCAACCAAACATGCTAGAAATGCTCCAATTGAGCTAATTAGCTTATTGAGAGAATATTGCAATTGTCTGACAAAAGTGAAAAATGTAAATTTCCAATTTCAACCAAACATGCTAGAAATGCTCCAATTGAGCTAATTAGCTTATTGTGAGAATATTACAAACGTCTGACAAAAGTGAAAAATGTAAATTTCCAATTTCAACCAAACATGCTAGAAATGCTCCAATTGAGCTAATTAGCTTATTGAGAGAATATTGCAATTGTCTGACAAAAGTGAAAAATGTAAATTTCCAATTTCAACCAAACATGCTAGAAATGCTCCAATTGAGCTAATTAGCTTATTGTGAGAATATTACAAACGTCTGACAAAAGTGAAAAATGTAAATTTCCAATTTCAACCAAACATGCTAGAAATGCTCAAATTGCGCAAATAAGCCTATTTTAAGAATTTTACAAACGTCTGACAAAACTGAAAAATGTTAATTTCCGATTTCAACCAAACATGCTAGAAATGCTCCAATTGCGGAAATAAGCTTACTGTAAGAATTTTACAAACGTCTGACAAAACTGAAAAATGTAAATTTCCATTTTCAACCAAACATGCTAGAAATGCTCCAATTGAGCTAATTAGCTTATTGTGAGAATATTGCAATTGTTTGACAAAACTGAAAAATGTAAATTTCCGATTTCAACCAAACATGCTAGAAATGCTCCAATTGCGGAAATAAGCTTACTGTAAGAATTTTACAAACGTCTGACAAAACTGAAAAATGTAAATTTCCATTTTCAACCAAACATGCTAGAAATGCTCCAATTGAGCTAATTAGCTTATTGTGAGAATATTGCAATTGTTTGACAAAAGTGAAAAATGGAAATTTCCAATTTCAACCAAACATGCTAGAAATGCTCCAATTGAGCTAATTAGCTTATTGTGAGAATATTACAAACGTCTGACAAAAGTGAAAAATGTAAATTTCCAATTTCAACCAAACATGCTAGAAATGCTCCAATTGAGCTAATTAGCTTATTGCGAGAATATTGCAATTTTCTGACAAAAGGGAAAAATGTAAATTTCCAATTTCAACCAAACATGCTAGAAATGCTCCAATTGAGCTAATTAGCTTATTGTGAGAATATTACAAACGTCTGCCAAAAGTGAAAAATGTAAATTTCCAATTTCAACCAAACATGCTAGAAATGCTCAAATTGCGCAAATAAGCCTACTGTAAGAATTTTACAAACGTCTGACAAAACTGAAAAATGTAAATTTCCAATTTCAACCAAACATGCTAGAAATGCTCCAATTGCGAAAATAAGCTTACTGTAAGAATTTTACAAACGTCTGACAAAACTGAAAAATGTAAATTTCCAATTTCAACCAAACATGCTAGAAATGCTCCAATTGAGCTAATTAGCTTATTGTGAGAATATTGCAATTGTCTGACAAAAGTGAAAAATGTAAATTTATAATTTCAACCAAACATGCTAGAAATGCTCCAATTGAGCTAATTAGCTTATTGAGAGAATATTGCAATTGTCTGACAAAAGTGAAAAATGTAAATTTCCAATTTCAACCAAACATGCTAGAAATGCTCCAATTGAGCTAATTAGCTTATTGAGAGAATATTGCAATTGTCTGACAAAAGTGAAAAATGTAAATTTCCAATTTCAACCAAACATGCTAGAAATGCTCCAATTGAGCTAATTAGCTTATTGTGAGAATATTACAAACGTCTGACAAAAGTGAAAAATGTAAATTTCCAATTTCAACCAAACATGCTAGAAATGCTCAAATTGCGCAAATAAGCCTATTTTAAGAATTTTACAAACGTCTGACAAAACTGAAAAATGTTAATTTCCGATTTCAACCAAACATGCTAGAAATGCTCCAATTGCGGAAATAAGCTTACTGTAAGAATTTTACAAACGTCTGACAAAACTGAAAAATGTAAATTTCCATTTTCAACCAAACATGCTAGAAATGCTCCAATTGAGCTAATTAGCTTATTGTGAGAATATTGCAATTGTTTGACAAAACTGAAAAATGTAAATTTCCGATTTCAACCAAACATGCTAGAAATGCTCCAATTGCGGAAATAAGCTTACTGTAAGAATTTTACAAACGTCTGACAAAACTGAAAAATGTAAATTTCCATTTTCAACCAAACATGCTAGAAATGCTCCAATTGAGCTAATTAGCTTATTGTGAGAATATTGCAATTGTTTGACAAAAGTGAAAAATGGAAATTTCCAATTTCAACCAAACATGCTAGAAATGCTCCAATTGAGCTAATTAGCTTATTGTGAGAATATTACAAACGTCTGACAAAAGTGAAAAATGTAAATTTCCAATTTCAACCAAACATGCTAGAAATGCTCCAATTGAGCTAATTAGCTTATTGCGAGAATATTGCAATTTTCTGACAAAAGGGAAAAATGTAAATTTCCAATTTCAACCAAACATGCTAGAAATGCTCCAATTGAGCTAATTAGCTTATTGTGAGAATATTACAAACGTCTGCCAAAAGTGAAAAATGTAAATTTCCAATTTCAACCAAACATGCTAGAAATGCTCAAATTGCGCAAATAAGCCTACTGTAAGAATTTTACAAACGTCTGACAAAACTGAAAAATGTAAATTTCCAATTTCAACCAAACATGCTAGAAATGCTCCAATTGCGAAAATAAGCTTACTGTAAGAATTTTACAAACGTCTGACAAAACTGAAAAATGTAAATTTCCAATTTCAACCAAACATGCTAGAAATGCTCCAATTGAGCTAATTAGCTTATTGTGAGAATATTGCAATTGTCTGACAAAAGTGAAAAATGTAAATTTATAATTTCAACCAAACATGCTAGAAATGCTCCAATTGAGCTAATTAGCTTATTGAGAGAATATTGCAATTGTCTGACAAAAGTGAAAAATGTAAATTTCCAATTTCAACCAAACATGCTAGAAATGCTCCAATTGAGCTAATTAGCTTATTGTGAGAATATTACAAACGTCTGACAAAAGTGAAAAATGTAAATTTCCAATTTCAACCAAACATGCTAGAAATGCTCAAATTGCGCAAATAAGCATATTTTAAGAATTTTACAAACGTCTGACAAAACTGAAAAATGTAAATTTCCAATTTCAACCAAACATGCTAGAAATGCTCGAATTGCGGAAATAAGCTTACTGTAAGAATTTTACAAACGTCTGACAAAACTGAAAAATGTAAATTTCCATTTTCAACCAAACAAGCTAGAAATGCTCCAATTGAGCTAATTAGCTTATTGAGAGAATATTGCAATTGTCTGACAAATGTGAAAAATGTAAATTTCCAATTTCAACTAAACATGCTAAAAATGCTCCAACTGAGCTAATTAGTTTCTTGTGAGAATATTACAAACGTCTGACAAAACTGAAAAATGTAAATTTCCAATTTCAACCAAACATGCTAGAAATGCTCCAATTGAGCTAATTAGCTTATTGTGAGAATATTGCAATTGTCTGACAAAAGTGAAAAATGTAAATTTCCAATTTCAACCAAACATGCTAGAAATGCTCCAATTGAGCTAATTAGCTTATTGAGAGAATATTGCAATTGTCTGACAAAAGTGAAAAATGTAAATTTCCAATTTCAACCAAACATGCTAGAAATGCTCCAATTGAGCTAATTAGCTTATTGTGAGAATATTACAAACGTCTGACAAAAGTGAAAAATGTAAATTTCCAATTTCAACCAAACATGCTAGAAATGCTCCAATTGCGCAAATAAGCCTATTTTAAGAATTTTACAAACGTCTGACAAAACTGAAAAATGTAAATTTCCGATTTCAACCAAACATGCTAGAAATGCTCCAATTGAGCTAATTAGCTTATTGTGAGAATATTGCAATTGTTTGACAAAAGTGAAAAATGGAAATTTCCAATTTCAACCAAACATGCTAGAAATGCTCCAATTGAGCTAATTAGCTTATTGTGAGAATATTACAAACGTCTGACAAAACTGAAAAATGTAAATTTCCATTTTCAACCAAACATGCTAGAAATGCTCCAATTGAGCTAATTAGCTTATTGTGAGAATATTGCAATTGTTTGACAAAAGTGAAAAATGGAAATTTCCAATTTCAACCAAACATGCTAGAAATGCTCCAATTGAGCTAATTAGCTTATTGTGAGAATATTACAAACGTCTGACAAAACTGAAAAATGTAAATTTCCAATTTCAACCAAACATGCTAGAAATGCTCAAATTGCGCAAATAAGCATATTTTAAGAATTTTACAAACGTCTGACAAAACTGAAAAATGTAAATTTCCAATTTCAACCAAACATGCTAGAAATGCTCCAATTGCGGAAATAAGCTTACTGTAAGAATTTTACAAACGTCTGACAAAACTGAAAAATGTAAATTTCCATTTTCAACCAAACATGCTAGAAATGCTCCAATTGAGCTAATTAGCTTATTGAGAGAATATTGCAATTGTCTGACAAAAGTGAAAAATGTAAATTTCCAATTTCAACTAAACATGCTAAAAATGCTCCAACTGAGCTAATTAGTTTATTGTGAGAATATTACAAACGTCTGACAAAACTGAAAAATGTAAATTTCCAATTTCAACCAAACATGCTAGAAATGCTCCAATTGAGCTAATTAGCTTATTGTGAGAATATTGCAATTGTCTGACAAAAGTGAAAAATGTAAATTTCCAATTTCAACCAAACATGCTAGAAATGCTCCAATTGAGCTAATTAGCTTATTGTGAGAATATTACAAACGTCTGACAAAACTGAAAAATGTAAATTTCCAATTTCAACCAAACATGCTAGAAATGCTCAAATTGCGCAAATAAGCCTATTTTAAGAATTTTACAAACGTCTGACAAAACTGAAAAATGTAAATTTCCGATTTCAACCAAACATGCTAGAAATGCTCCAATTGAGCTAATTAGCTTATTGTGAGAATATTGCAATTGTTTGACAAAAGTGAAAAATGGAAATTTCCAATTTCAACCAAACATGCTAGAAATGCTCCAATTGAGCTAATTAGCTTATTGTGAGAATATTACAAACGTCCGACAAAAGTGAAAAATGTAAATTTCCAATTTCAACCAAACATGCTAGAAATGCTCCAATTGAGCTAATTAGCTTATTGAGAGAATATTGCAATTGTCTGACAAAAGTGAAAAATGTAAATTTCCGATTTCAACTAAACATGCTAGAAATGCTCCAATTGAGCTAATTAGTTTATTGTGAGAATATTACAAACGTCTGACAAAACTGAAAAATGTAAATTTTCAATTTCAACCAAACATGCTAGAAATGCTCCATTTGAGCTAGTTAGCTTATTGTGAGAATATTACAAACGTCTGACAACACTGAAAAATGTAAATTTTCAATTTCAACCAAACATGCTAGAAATGCTCCAATTGAGCTAATTAGCTTATTGTGAGAATAGTACAAACGTCTGACAAAACTGAAAAATGTAAATTTCCAATTTCAACCAAACATGCTAGAAATGCTCCAATTGAGCTAATTAGCTTATTGTGAGAATATTACAAACGTCTTACAAAACTGAAAAATGTAATTTTCCAATTTCAACCAAACATGCTAGAAATGCTTCAATTGAGCTAATTAGCTTATTGTGGTGCATGTTGCTGGTTGGAAAGAGGTTACAGAAGCTTGAGCTTTTGCTATTATGTTTCCTGAATGCTTATCTGTAGGTCATAGTCATGTTTTCTGTAACAGGGTGTTTTAAAATGGTCTTTGTCGAGTACCTAGCAATGTATCTAAATTTAAAGGACCAAGCTATGAAGGTTATTGCAGCCTGAGTATTTAGGAATTGATGTCAGCAACCTTCCACTCATGATAAAATGCATCTAACATTTATCCACAGTTAAACTGGCATATCCTCTGTTATATTTAGATCAAGCTCATCCTGGAAAATGACTTGACTACAAGAATCGTGGCGTGAGTGGCAGCAAAAAAGGAGATCTTGTCTGGCCTTTTAATAGAATAGCCTCCGTATTCACAGAACGTATGTTCATATTCAGTCCGCTTCCTACTCCTATGCTTTCTTCAAACTTTTGCACAATCTGACACAATTGTTTTAAAAATACAGATAGATCTTTAGCATAACATGAATAAAATATTTATCTTTATGTACACAAATTAATTTTTTAATATTACGTAGATTTCTTTTACATTATACCACTAGATTACATAGATACTAAGTATTTTACTCCGTTCGTGTTATATCTTTTAGCTGAAACAAGAATATGTTTTCGGTATTACCATGGTAACACTGGAAATCTGAGAGCTGTTACAGAGCCGATTCTAGTCAGGATTTCTTTGGCCTCTTCTTCTGGTGTAAGAGATAAGTTTTCTGTTTACATTAACCTATTGTTGAGATCTCACTATAGCGATAAGAGGATGTACCCAGCACCTTCAAGGTTGCTACATACAATTTTGTTGTAGAGTGGTCTATGGGGTCAGACATCCATGGACAGTGAGGCAGAAATAGTGCATCTAGCAATCGAAGGTAGGCTAACTGTTGCTAGGCTGTCTGCTTGCTTACATGTAGTGTCATAATGTTACTCAAGTGTCAAGTCGTTGTGGTCACTTTCTGACTGCTGTCATTGGACTGTTTGTTTATCAGGTGTTGTTCTTCAGCATTTAAAATGTTTTCACTAACGTAGTGATAACATGTTTGAAGGCATAAAATACACCTTGTCAAGATCATGCATAATCTCTAAGATCCATTGTATGCAGACATTGAGGCTACTCATGTGAGAAAGGGCATGTTCTTCAATCCTGACCCTTATGTAAAAATACGAGTAGAGCTAGGACAGGATAGGTCTCAACCTGCTCTCTCTTACCACTACAAGGATTTTAGGACATCTGTTTGCGACAATACAACTGAGCCAAGGTGGCACAATGAGGTACATTCTTGTAGTACATGTATTTGAAATAGACTATTACTGTTAGAAATATAAATTTCTCTTCAAATTGGATTACAGTCAAATAGCATTTGAATACTGTCCAACTCCGTAGAGCATTTAAAAAAAATGATGATATTCAAATGAATATACCGTAATACCTTTATTTGAATGCTATGTCGCTCTATTTTTCAACAATTCCACTACAGTTGCATTTTATTAGAAGTGATGTTCAAATAGACGGTTACGTTGTATTTTTCAACCCTTTTATATTGGCTTCTATTAGAGGTGGCGTTTAAATCAATGTGGTGTTATAATATAGGTTTTACCATAGTTTCCTAAATGACAACTCCATCTAGCTCAATAGAGCATTTAGAAACATTAATTAACTTAAATGTAGCTTTACAGTTGACAGTCCCATGCAACATAATAGAGGATTTCAAAACATCTCTCTAACCTGCTTCTAAAGTTGCAGTGATTTTCCGATAACTGATTCGATGATGGAGCAGGTGGGCTATCCAATGTTGGTTCAGCAAGAAATTCAAGATAATGAGTATATGCTGACTGCAGTGTCAGTTAGCATTAAGTTACTAGTTACTACTGCTAACACTTTACTTGTCTTTTTGATATTCCACTTTACTGCACTGCCATCAGACACTCTTTTTATGAAAGTAAAGGATCGATTCACCACTGCTCGCCCCACTCTTCTCCGGTTCTTAGGTCAACTATCTCTTCCTATGAAGCAAGTTATAGAGAAGGCTAAACTCGGGTAAGATTTGTAGTCCCGTTTGTCACACTGCCCTTTGCTGTTGGTAACCTTAATAGGCACTTTGAAAGTTATTGTGGGTTGTTTCCGCTGAATATATTTTGAAATTGAGCATATATTAAATATAATGAATTCTCGTGACAGCATTTTATTATGCAAATAATTCGGTCTAAACATGTTTATACATTTTAGTTTATGGCAGTAGTAGGTTCACTAAAAATGCTTGCCAAATTGAATACAACTAGTATGTAACATGGCTGGAGTACACAATGTTTTACCAAATTATTATATTAAAACAATGCTTCTGTGAACTTGTTAAACAATTTACTGCAATTGTCCTGAGAAATCTATCGGCATCATCCATCAGTTTTGGTCAGAGAGTGTCTTGTATAATTTTTTTATAGCGTAAGGATTTAATTTTTGAAACAGAATATGCATAAAGGCTGAATATGCGTTTCTTTTCAATGTCTGTGATGCTCATCATAAAAGAGAGAACCGGAATTTTTCATTCAATATTCTTGTGTTTTCTTTTTTGCCTCCAGACTTGCAAGCCATCTGCTTTCCTAAAATGACTATCCACTAGTTTTTACTAAACTGAAAAACTCTGGTTTACACTGGTTATAATATAATGCATAGCATTATATACATGATACAGCATTATGTACATGATATAGCACGAAAGCGCACATGGTATAAATTGTCAAATGGTACAAATTCGGCTATTAATTGGAACACATGAATAGTATCTTGCTAATCTACATAAAATGTTAGTCACTATTCAAAATTACTGCCTCAAGGATCTTATCCTGATGTGTAGACCAGAGCAAGCCAGTCATCTGTATGGCTGATTTTTTTACTTACAAGAGACTTCCAGGAGATCTTTACTGATCATTGATGCAAGCATAACTAGTTTCTAGCATCGTGTGGGGTTATTACACGTTGATTTTCAAGTCTTCTCAGTCATGAAAAGAAGGAGCAACATCCAAATATGCTAGTTGTAGCGTAAAGCTAGTACAGTTCATCTCATGTCATGTTGGCGGTACAGTTGATGAGCAGTCGGACTTATAGTTTGTCCGTTCAGATAACCACAATTGTAGTAAATATTTGAATTGCATTCAGTGTATGAATTCCATTCACCAGGCAACTAGAGAATCCCTTTTGATTCCTTAGCAAACAGACAAAGGTTAGTAAAGGTTTACGAGAGCAACCTTTCCTAGGCCATCTTTTTACCATCTGTAGTACATTGAGTCTTCAGGTGATATCGTGGTAAGTCATTTGATGAACTGCTTTCCTGTTTGTTCCAGGCTGACTGTTAGCTGTCAATTAATTGGTCGAACGCCACATGACCACATCTGTGGTACATTGATGTTTAAACCGACAATCATTCCTTATGATGGTAAGCAAAGTAATCTGGCAGGTTTTTGTCTACTTGAAAGGTGTGTTAATTATTATCTGGTAGAGTTTGGTGTTTACTTGAATGTTATGTTAATTGTTATCTGGTAGTGTGGTGTTTACTTGAATGTTATGTTAATGATTATCTGGTAGAGTTTGGTGTTTACTTGAGTGTTATGTTAATTATTATGTGGTAGTTTGGTGCTTACTTGAGTTTTATGTTACTTATTATCGGGTAAAGTTAGGTGTTTATTTGAATTTTGTGTTAATAATAAATTATAATGAAATAAGAAGTGGAAGCTAATAAGTTACTTCATTTTGTCCGTAGATATTACAGCACAGAATACATATTCATTTATTGTCAATGTAATAACAGCATGGAGAGGAAACATCATATTGGGGCAGTAGAATATTTTAAAGTAGAGTTTCTTTTGCGTTCTTTCTGGGTTTCAATGCCTTGGAAACTTCAATAATATACTCTACAGTATAATTGGACTTTAAAGTTTATAGAACGGCTTAATTCTGCAGATACTGATAACTATTTATATGCACTGTAGCGAGCAGGCATTCAATGGATAGGAACCATCTTGGAGAAACACGCGTAGGCTGCTGCGCCATCACAGACAGTGCAGTAGAGAACGCTGTAGATAGATCTTCTGCCGATATTCTCTCCGATTCCTCTGGGAACAGTGATGTTGAACTTACTGACACGGCTGAAACTCCAGCAATGCGGTGAGCATGAGCAACTTTGTCAGCCTGACCTCCTTATCTACTTGGAATGTTTAAGATCATCGTAATTCAGCAAAAAGAATGAAATAGCTTGGCGATGTAATTACAGTTGCAAATAGTTAATGTGATTGTTTCTATTTGCATCAGTTTACTGGACATTTAATCTTTTTCGAAATTTTTTTAAAGCACTAGTGCAATAAAATGACTATTAAAATACATGACTACGGACATTGCATTAAATCATGTTTGTGAATGCAAGTAAAATTTTATAGGGTGAGCTCCAGCAAATCTATCTATGACAGCTACAAGTTCACACACACAGTAATTAGTATTTATAGTAAATAGCTAGTATCAGTTTTAGTAGCTTTTAGCTCTCTGTATGACAGGCCTTAACTCACTCTGTATGACAGGCCTTAACTCATTCTGTATGACAGGCCTTAACTCACTCTGTATGACAGGCCTTAACTTACTCTGTATGACAGGCTTTAACTTACTCTGTATGACAGGCTTTAACTCACTCTGTATGACAGGCCTTAACTCACTCTGTATGACAGGCTTTAACTTACTCTGTATGACAGGCTTTAACTTACTCTGTATGACAGGCTTTAACTTACTCTGTATGACAGGCTTTAACTTACTCTGTATGACCGGCCTTAACTTACTCTGTATGGCAGGCTTTAACTTACTCTGTATGACAGGCTTTAACTTACTCTGTATGACAGGCTTTAACCTACTCTGTATGACAGGCTTTAACTCACTCTGTATGACCGGCCTTAACTTACTCTGTATGACAGGCTTTAACTTACTCTGTATGACAGGCTTTAACTTACTCTGTATGACAGGCTTTAACTCACTCTGTATGACCGGCCTTAACTTACTCTGTATGACAGGCTTTAACTTACTCTGTATGACAGGCTTTAACTTACTCTTTATGACAGCCCTTAACTTGCTCCGTATGACAGGCCTTAACTTACTCCGTATGACAGGCTTTAACTTACTCTGTATGAAAGGCTTTAACTTACTCTGTATGACAGGCTTTAACTCACTCTGTATGACCGGCCTTAACTTACTCTGTATGACAGGCTTTAACTTACTCTGTATGACAGGCTTTAACTTACTCTGTATGACAGGCTTTAACTCACTTTGTATGACCGGCCTTAACTTACTCTGTATGACAGGCTTTAACTTACTCTGTATGACAGGCTTTAACTTACTCTGTATGACAGCCCTTAACTTGCTCCGTATGACAGGCCTTAACTTACTCCGTATGACAGGCTTTAACTTACTCTGTATGACAGGCCTTAACTTACTCTGTATGACAGGCCTTAACTTACTCTGTACGACAGCCCTTAACTTGCTCCGTATGACAGGCCTTAACTTACTCCGTATGACAGGCTTTAACTTACTCTGTATGACAGGCTTTAACTTACTCTGTATGACAGGCTTTAACTTACTCTGTATGACAGGCTTTAACTTACTCTGTATGACAGGCTTTAACTCACTCTGTATGACCGGCCTTAACTTACTCTGTATGACAGGCTTTAACTTACTCTGTATGACAGGCTTTAACTTACTCTGTATGACAGGCTTTAACTCACTCTGTATGACCGGCCTTAACTTACTCTGTATGACAGGCTTTAACTTACTTTGTATGACAGGCTTTAACTTACTCCGTATGACAGCCCTTAACTTGCTCCGTATGACAGGCCTTAACTTACACCGTATGACAGGCTTTAACTTACTCTGTATGACAGGCTTTAACTTACTCTGTATGACAGGCTTTAACTTACTCTGTATGACAGCCCTTAACTTGCTCCGTATGACAGGCCTTAACTTACTCCGTATGACAGGCTTTAACTTACTCTGTATGACAGGCCTTAACTTGCTCCGTATGACCGGCCTTAATCTACTTTTTCTGCCTGCGGAGATCTAGAACGGTATAGCAGTGGCACTAGTGGTGATAGTTCTGTGCAAACACTTCCTACTGAAATGGATAACAATTCCGTTTCTTCAATACCTCAGGTAATACTGACCTTTATTGATTTATTGAACAGGCATTTATTATTAATTTCAATAACTCTGCACGCATTTTTCAGTCATTGTTAAGTGTCAGTAAGATGCGAATGGATATTTGAATAAATTACAAAGACAATTTGAATCAATGTCGTTGTTTATTTGGCAAAACACAGTTTTGTTAACCTAATAATTATATTACATGTTTTATATAGTATGCTTTTAAGTTGTTGTTGTTAAGGCAGAAAAAAACTAGCTGGATTCTGTAAAGTCTGACCTTTTTACACCAATCAGTTTATTCTCTTTCCAAACCAACAGTAAAACTTACACAACAAAATTTCCTTAAAAACGCTAATAATAACAACTAATGATAATAAAAAATCTAACAAGAATGTCATGGCCTTCGCCTGGTAAAGGCTAATTTGCACTCGTCCATTTATTTGTCAATGTGACGCGTTATTTCGTGTGTCTAGCCACAACAGCCTCAACTCTTACACATTTTGACACATTTTTTAAATGTAAGTCAGTGGCTGTCATTTGTTGCTTTTCTTCTTAACGCCACAAAAAACGTAGCGTTCATGTATCTTTTGTAATTAACTTGAAACTTTCAGAGCTACAAACTATTTGATACATTTTACATGATTAACTTATGTTTTAGCTCTGTCACAACTGCTAGTTACATTTTTCTTAGTCAAATAGTATTTGAACATTGTGCTTTACCAACTTATGTAAACTTTGTTGAACGCAAATAATATTGAAAGTTAGCCTATCTATAAATTATTTATCTGTAATTTTTAAAAAAGAATTGAATTCTATGTTAGAGTATTAAATGAGGTGTCTCTAGACTATTGTTCACTTGGGGGCAAAATCTGAGTTTTTCAGAAGTATTAAAGACCACCAACTAAGGTGAAATCTACAGTTTGTTAACAGTAATGGTATACAACTTGTTAAGTAAGTTATTGCCATAATAAGTCTATGCCATAATAAGCTAAGGCGGGTAAGGTATATCATGTAACAATTAATTCGATAATGTTTTGCTAGACTAACACAAGGAAGAGCAGCTCGCTAGAAGCAGTAAGCGTAGTGTGCAAGTCTAGATTACTTTCATTGATCGCTTACTAGCATCATATTTCAAAATATTTTATTAGAAAGTCTAGATATCTTTTATCATTTGAGATTCTCTGTACCGTTTTAGGTGATCTGACTGCCAGGATGTTTCAAGATTAAAATTAACATAACTTGATAAATTTGATCGCATTTAAAATGCTCAGAAGAAAATCACTTTTTCAAAAATGACGTCAATAGTCGCACTTCATGTTTGTCCCTCTCGTTGTGACATTGGCTGTTCATTCAATCTGCAGTGTTACACATCTCTATATATAGTGACATATGTTTTATTTTGTATTTGCTCAGGTTTGTTTAAATAAAACTTCAATTATAGTCCCAGATACGTACACTGCTATAGATATTTCAAATGATTTAAAGATATTTTGGTTAGAATTTGTCCCATTGTTTTCCTCTAAATGCTGTGTAAACATATGAGTACCCAATGCTGGTGTGAACGTATGATTACCCAATGCTGGTGTGAACGTATACATATCACATATAAAAAAATATGCACGACTATTAATGCCATTTTGAGGAAATCTGGGTGCGTTTTTTCTTTCTGAGCATTTGAACTGCGATCAAGTTTTTTCGCCTTTAAATATCTTTAAACATCCTGACAGTCAGATCACTTGAGACAGTAAATGAAATCTCAAGATAGAACAGTATCCTCACATTGTAATAAAATCTTTAAAAACTTGACATGAACCTTTAATGTGAAGCCTCCATTGAGTCTAACAAATGCTACATATCATAGTTGTGAGAGCTTTTTGTTTCACAGCTAACAAAAATTCATCTAAATCGAACTAAATGCAGCACAAAATAGAATGTTCAAACTACTGAAATTTACCTATTAAGATGCTTGATGTGGAGGCTTTGTTTGAAAAGAAAGTCCTGGCTTGCCCTGATGTTACACCAGAGCAGTTAGCATAGCCTATAAACATTAAACTATTGATGAATATCTTGAGCTATATTTTTCAATAATTGGCCGTAGAGATAAATGCATTCCACATGCTGATGAGGCTACGCAACTTGGTTGTAACGTAACATTTTGTACCTTAATCAAGTGAAAAAACTACCATATTTTTTCTGCAGTCGTAAGGAGTATTCAATTGGAATAAAATGCCACCCATGTGCCATATACATGTACACATACCCACAACGTGTAGGGAATCTGAAAGCGCCCTAGAAGTGATAGCAGTTTGTTTTTTTCCTAAAAAGTCGGAAGTTATGAACCTGACACTCATTGACCAGTACTCTCTTCAGTGCTCACTGTGTGTAGTCATAGCAAGAGGAATAAGATCGCCAAGAAATATCTCAAACATGAAATTTGACTGTTGCTGACAGTGTGTATTGCCAATTCGTTTCAGGTGGCGGTTAATCTCAGTGAATCACCTCCTCACACTGTTGAAAATCGAGGAAAAATACAGATTGAAGCAGTCAAGTCTACACCACATGCGCTGTCTTCTGTTGATTCTGATGAGTTAGACATTACTCGGTCTTTCTCAGATCCGTTTGCTATTTACCAGTTAGAGGAGGGGGATGTTGACATCCAAACAGCCAGGAGTGTCCAAGGATGTCATGATCAGGATGATATAAATGGAGGGGTTACTCTAGACAATTCTGATACTATAGCCTCTGAAGATTTTTCTAGCCTAGCTAGGGATGTAGCTATTCCTCAGTTAACCTCATCAAATTATGCAGAGGGGAGCTCACCATCAAACGTTCTCACTTCTAGGAATAATACTGACTCTGTTGTGAAAGCTAGCGACACTAATCAGGCAGAGTCTAACAGTTCATGCACAGCAAGTGCCGATGCTTATGCAATGAGGGACAAAGCACGTAATACCCAGAAAGTTTCTGAATCTGAAACCACGCAGGCTCAAGTAAAAAGCTGTGATGACCTTGCAATAGATATGCAATATGCTGAGAATACACATGGTAGTGAGGAGATGAAAGGCCGGGGTGTGTATGGAAAAGATGGAAATAATGTAACCATCAGCAAAAAAAATAATCTGAAGTTTTGCATGTTTATTAGTTTTTACTTTTATGAACACTTTCATTATTTACCTCCAGACTTTCCTCTGCTTTCACTTTCACCAGAAAACATAAGTAATGTAGCTTGAAAGCACAAATAAATCCAATCATTTTTTTTAGAAAAAGTGAAAGATGAATCATCGGTGTCATCAAACAGCACTGATGGCACTCTCATTACTAGTTCATTGGAGAATCCTCCCGTTCCAAGGCACTCCATACTGAGAGCGTGTGGTGATATTAAAAATGGTAAATAGTAAATATGGAAATATTCTTTGTGAAATATTCAATGTTAACGACTCCAGCATCCAAAATATATTATAAAAATACATTTATACCCATGATACACACATCTTTAATGATCATATATCATTGTACATGATCTGCACATCTGCAACAATTATGTAATAACATATTATTGCCAATACCGGAAACTGTCTTAAAACAATATGTTGTTTTTGTATTATACACATAAACAAGTAGTATTAATTTTAGTGTTTCTATAGATTATCTTGGTATGTATCTTGGTATGTAAATATAGGATTTAAACGCACTGTAAATATTCATGGCGTGGTTTCACAATTCAACTGTAGTATAAAAGAGCCAACAGAGTTATATAATGATAATATTTATTGATCACATGACTTTCCTTCTGGAATGTTCCTTATTTAACAGAACTACTGTATATAAAGGATTGTAGAACATAATAAAAGTGAACTCTATGCATGTAAGAAAAGTGACTAATATTATTACTAGCTCAGTTTTTTTCATATATTCCTATGAATAAAGAGTAAGTAATATATTATTTACCTCAACTATAAGTCTACCATTAAACTGTGTTGTTGAAGTTCTTACTACATCTCTCACTCTCTTGTCTATATGTTGCAGTATAACTTTGACATGGTACTTGCTTGTTCAAATGTTAGCCAAGATTTGCTCTATACATCATCAGCACCTGACTACTAGATATTTAGACCCTCAATAGCTCGGGTAAAGAAAACAGGCTATCAATAGCTGAACAGGCTGAACAATTTTGCTATTCAAACATACGAATGGGTTGCTAATCAACTAAAAAAGAGTCACTGGGTCAGCATAAGTTATTAACAATGACTCAGGTTAGAGCTGAACTGCTGCCGACATCACACAGCTGACCAGGATCTTTGCATGCTGACTGCTGTAAAGAATTTTGATTTACATAAAAAAATATTATGTTTAATCTTTGACCTTGACATCAGACTAGGTGTAGCAGCTGATAGGGTAACTGTCAGCGGCTTTATAAAGGAAGGCAAGTATTTAAACCTGTGAGCAGCTTGCATGGCCCTACACTTAGACTGAGTTTTTCCATACCATGTGAGAGTAATGCATGAGGAGTATTCCCACTGCCCCTCTTTGCTCTGGCGTCAGAAATTCAGCATATTTATAGATTACCATGTAACTACAATTTATCAGGATTTAACTATTCAACATACTCTGAGCTGAGACTTTAATATAAATAAAATGAATGAAATAAATAAGTAAAATGACTTACATTAATATTCAAGAATATGGTGAAAACTTTATACATAATTTATCTGATAAAACAATAATACAGCATGCACAAGAAATATAACAAAATAAAATATACCATAAGACGGTATAGTATTTAGCTATTAGCTAAAACCTCTGGCTCCAGAGAGTACCAGAATTAGTGAATGGACACAAACGGTAACAGTTACTGGAGATGATATAAATATTATAACTAAAAATAAAATGGTAACTAGGTGCACTTTATGATTTCATACACTCACCTTGAAATTTCTTTATAAAAGGAGTAGATGACTCCATCAGGATGCTGTATCGTTATAAAAACAAAAACGTTACTTATTTAGTTATTAATGTTTTGCTAGCCTCAAAAAGGGCACGGCTAGAGCCTGTTGCAATGAGTCAGTGCTTGAATACTATTAATTGATAGGAAAACCCAAAGTGACATAAAATTATTTCTACTGTTTTAGTTACTAACAGCTGGTTTTCATTCACTGCTACAAGAAAAATGTGGTGACCCAACTATTCTCCTACTGTGTCTGGCATGTGTTCATACATTCGACCTTGTCATGTTCAGCTGCGGTTCACATGCAGAAATTCATAAACTGCCATATGTTCCTTTAAATATTAGATGTTTACCAAAATGATTGAATTTCAATATCAATTTGAATAGCTACCAATTTCAATGTATTGAATAATTCTGGAAACCTAGTCAACAGATCTTACCAATGAGCTCCAGAGTTAGTCACTTGGATTCAGGAGGAGATCACACCGACTAACTTGTTACCTTATTAATAACTAGGGCTCTGGCAGTCTAGTAAGCTATGAGAGATCATCATGTGTGCCAATAAAATACAAACAATTACTCTACCATTTATACTCAATAATTCTAAACTACTGGAAGGTGAACAAGAAGCACACATGGTATTGATGCAGAACGCTGCGAGTTCATATCCTGCGTGATATAATCTTTTTTCAAATGTAACCCTGCGCTTTTATACAGACAGACATGGTTCTTATTATAGTAAATATTACAAGTAATACCCATCAGTCACATTGTTGTTGATAAATTTGATGATGCTTCATGTATATAGAAACCCTTGTTGAGTAGCAAGAACAGCCCGTATTGTAAGCACTCACCTCTATTATATGCTCTGGTTAATAAGTATTTGCTTTGCTATTGTTACCTGCTTATCTTTGCCAAAACTTAGAAAATCAACTAGCTTTAAAATAATGTTTACATTACGAGCCTGCAGAAAGCATGTGCTCCTAAAGCCTGCTTCCCATATCGGCTGCGAGACTCCGGCGGTAATAATGTGCAGCAAATCGTTTGCGACGCTAGGCTCCGGTGGCTTCTGTTCACATAAAGCTGCATCGCTAATAACCGAATAAAGAATGTTCGCTCGCTATGCTGTTTCGATAATGCTGACCTTTACCTGTACAGTGCACTTTGAGAAGGTTTTGCCTGCGGCTCTCGCAAAATTTGAATAGCTCTAAACTCTTGCGTTGACTGCCGGCAACTACCGGCGGTACCCGGCGTGTAGGTTCACAATTCATCTCTGATAGCCTGCAGTGCTGTTGCCGGTGCTGTTGCCGGTGCTTTGCGGCATATATTGGAACCGGGCTTAATAGATATTGATATCCCACCAAATGTTGGGGTCAACATATTTATTTATATTGGTTATAAGACCTATAAAAAATAATGCAGCATAAATGATTTGAACTCGTGATTGTCAGCCCGCAAGACCAACCCACCAATTACTGCGTAACCCAATTGCCTTCCATGTGTTAGAACTATTGTGCATATGCTTATTATCTGCCCTTTTATTTGACACTCCTGTCATGCTCTCAAACCAAACTAGACTGCCGAGGTACCACTAGCTTTTGTTATAATGAAAGTGTGTATGTCCATCTATCTGAAGTCACAGTTAGAAGTTGGGATAAAATATTGCTTCATACTGGATTCACACTTGTGACACTCAGTTTAGTAGTCAAACACTCTAACACCTGCACTAATCAAACAACCTGAGTACCTCATCACTCATCATCAACATCATCGCACACTCCAATGGAGACATCTACAAGATCAACAGGTCCACCGACTCTTTATTTTGACAGTCAAGGCTCCTAGCTGTATGAAGTGCAGGCCACAGGGCTGAGAAAAACATAAACTGAACATAATTGAAACTAAAATAAACTGGCAGATTCAACAGTGATGTATGATTGGGTGCAAAATAATTTTGCATCACGTTGTTCTTCTAAAAGCACACGTAAAAGTATAGAGGCAATTTCATGGCAGGTCTAAACCTCATGGGCTTACATAGAGCAAAACCATTCATCCTGTCTACTGGTGTCAATACTGTTGTAAACGTAAAAATAAAGCGAGATATTCTAAAGAACAAACTCTATGAAAGGAGTGGTGGCCATGAAAAAGACCGTGGAGGAATAACTCCGAAGAGTTGTCTTATTTGGATGCTATCGGTCCCATGGACGTCAGGCTCATCAAGGCGCCCTGGACACCCGGCGCAGAAAAACATGGTGAACTGATCAAAGGGAAAAGGTGACGTAGCCAATATATATATATATATAGAGAAGAGACTTCTGGGATAGTGGTTGACCTAGAAAAGATAACAGACGCCATTTATTAAGGCTTTTACGCAGTGAACAATCTTCTATAATTTATTTCTTACCGTTCACTCATTGGAAGACATTTTTTATGTTCATGGTTACATGTCAAAATATTCTAAGTTTCTGTTATAATTAATTGTTAGTGGTTTAAGATTACTTAAACAATATTGTTTCCGTTTTTGTTCTACGTTTTCTCGAGATAAGATTTTGTAATTAGCCCTTTTCGTTATCGAAATATGTCTTAATGTTTTTTTACACTTACTGTTCGCTACCCAGTATATGTAGAATTTCCTGGGCTTTTTGTTAGTGTTTAGATTGTTATGCTATAATGGCTCATTGTCTAGGGATAATTTTTTATTGTTCTGTATGTGAAAATTCTTAGAAACTCGGCAGTCAGCAAGACGATATGATTGGTCGGTTTGAACGATAACCGTCAATCTCTAGGCCAATCGCTTATGTAATATAAATACTGCCACTAATTTTTAGGCAGTTCAGCTTGGGTGTGACTCTTGAATTGGATGCATGATTAGTATTACTATAATAAAGTCGTTATTGTTGGAGAAATATCGTTTATAATCGGCACTAACAGCAAGCTCACACAAAATGACTACAAATAAATAGGATAATTAAATAATTATCCTTACAAGAGTTGTGTTCTCTCCTGTTGGTTTCAACAGGTTACG
The DNA here is from genome assembly GCF_963576615.1 of Watersipora subatra. Taxonomy (NCBI): domain Eukaryota; kingdom Metazoa; phylum Bryozoa; class Gymnolaemata; order Cheilostomatida; family Watersiporidae; genus Watersipora; species Watersipora subatra. Next base: position 862,467 of record NW_027045215.1, on the reverse strand, counting down.
GCGTTGGTTTCAGCGCACTCTGTTGGTTTCAGCAGAACGGAAGCGAGTTGGGTTCAGCTCCCTCCTGTTGGTTTCAGCAGATTGTACAGTCAGCAGCGTTGGGTTCAGCGCACTCTGTTGGGTTCAGCAGAGCATAAATGAGTTGGTTTCAGCTCTCTCCTGTTGGATTCAGCAGGTTGTAGCGTTGGTTAAAGCGCAGAGATCTAGAGCTAGGGGTTGTCCCCACCCTACTCTTGCGAGTTTTCTTCACTGGTGGCAGCGGTGGGATAATAGTGAAGCAATTCTCTCAAACCCTTTTAAATTCAAACATGGTGCGCAAGAGTAGAAGTAAGGACGGCCCATATGATTTATGCACTAATATGATGGAAAGAGGGCACATACCTGCAAAAGTAGCCATGCTGCCTATTCCTGCTCCTTCATTTGATGGCACAAGTGATGTGGAAGAGTTTTTGCATTGTTTTGAAGCAGTGGCAAAACATAATCAGTGGAGTGAAGAAGAATGTAGGCTACGGTTAACATTGGCATTGAAAGGCCCAGCTACCAGAGGTGTTGGTGGCAATACCTATGAAGAAGTTTGCCATAAACTTAAGGCACAATATGGGCTCAGGACAGACACAGCTAGCGCCATATTAAAATCTATGAAATTAAAGCCAAAGGACAACATATATCATTATGCTGAAAAGGTACAGAAGTTAGTTCAAAAGGCTTTCCTCGAGCTAGATAGCTATCAGCATGACCAGCAAGCCAAGCGTGAGTTGATTGCAGCAATTCGGCCTAATTCACAGCTGGCCTGGACACTACGCTTATCTCCTCCCAGCACCATGACTGATGCTGTAGAAACTAATCAGAAGTATCAGGATATGGTAGAGTATGATACAAATGTCCACCGAGTAGAGCTAGAAGATGTCCAACAATTAAAATAAGAACTGACAGAGCAAATGCAAATGAGTCAAACAGCTTTGCTCAAACATTTTGCAGAAATGCAGAGTAAGTTTATGCAGCAGATGTTGGACACGCAAAAGCAAATGGCGGCATCACAGCAAGCAATGATGACACAGCTAACATCGACGACAATGAGAAGCCAACAGCCTCAGAGAGAAGTTCGATGCTACAACTGCAATGGCAGAGGCCACGTTGCTCGTTACTGTGATAAGCCAAAGCCATCGGGAAATGACCAAGTTCAGGCAAACTAATGCTCGTACTGCCTGAACTTTGTGATGTGGGCAAACTTAGGATACAGGCATGTTGGCTCCCCAGTGCATACTACATTCCTGTACGGATTCACCAACAAAGATTTGTCATGTTACTTGACAGTGGTTGTACAAAGTCCGTACTTCCGAAGAAATTGCTGGAGACATTGCTTAGCTCATGTTACTCGAAGTTGTTACCTGTGCGAGGTAGCGGGATATTGGCAAATGGGCAGCAGATTTTGCTTGAAGGCATGACGAATTTAAAATTTCGACTGGGACCGATACAACTGCAACATCAGTTTGTAGTATCTGATGTGGACAATCACATTCTGCTAGGGTTAGACTTCTTCGAGGATCAAGAATGTCAGATGGATTTCCGTCATTCGCAGCTACGTTGTAAGGGCACTGAAGTTGCCTGCTGCGCCGAGGACGGAGAACCCCTTTCGGTGAATGTGCAGGTCAAAAGGAACATAGTTGTTTAGCCAAATACTGAATGCTTATTGTTGGCGAGGCTTAGTCGAAAGTGGACGCCAGGGCCAGCTTGCATTAAAACTTTACACAAGGTTTTGGGCTTGAAGGTTGTCACATCGCTGTGTGAACCTACAGAGCAAGAGGTCAATATTCGTGTGATGAACACAAGCAATAAACTTATTCATCTACCTTCTGGAAGAAAGGTAGCCGTCTGTATGCCTGTGGAAAGACAAGAACAGTTTCAGAAGGACTGCAATAGAACTAAATGCCCCAAACACTTCAATGAACATTTACCCAGTTGGACGCAATCTCTGCCAGAAATGGAACCAAAGCAAGTCAACACACCGCTGATAAAGCATCAGAAAATGTTCAGCTCCAGCAAAGGTGATGTTGGTGGCCACCAAGTAGTAAAACATTAAGTCTCGGTTATGAAAGATAGACCGCTTATTAATCAGCTAGCATATCGGCTGGGGCCGATACAGAAAGCTGAGGTTGAAAAGCCAGTAGAGGAGTTAAAGCCGCACAATTTGTATAAAGGAGGTACAAGGCTCTATCTACAAAAGTGGAGAATCCAAGATGATATGAAAAATGAACCCACCACCTTTTCTGTCGGAACCAAAGCTTCATTGAAATCATTCTTCACGGAGAAAGGATGCAGTACTAAACTTAAACCAAGAGATGCTAATCTCTGCACCATCAGCAAGTATCTGACAAACCAGAAATTTAAAATGGAGTGCAAGGGGGGAAACCCTATTCAATATGAAAGTGATATTAGACTAAACACCACTAGAATATGCAGAAAAAAACTGCCTAAGCCAACGGATCGCCCTCCTGATTCAGAGGTGATGGAGCAACCCGTCCCTCTGCTCCAGGATCACACAGAGATATCCAAGCTGGGGGATCACACTATTCCGCCAACCCAGCCTACTAATTTATGTCAGCACCTACCGGACTACCGCTTAGATGTCTGCCATAGAAGTAATGCCATTCTGGGACAGAATGAAGTTTTAGGGGAGGATAGTGTTGTAAACGTAAAAATAAAGCGAGATATTCTAAAGAACAAACTCTATGAAAGGAGTGGTGGCCATGAAAAAGACCGTGGAGGAATAACTCCGAAGAGTTGTCTTATTTGGATGCTATCGGTCCCATGGACGTCAGGCTCATCAAGGCGCTCTGGACACCCGGCGCAGAAAAACATGGTGAACTGATCAAAGGGAAAAAGTGACGTAGCCAATATATATATATATAGAGAAGAGACTTCTGGGATAGTGAATGACCTAGAAAAGATAACAGACGCCATTTATTAAGGCTTTTACGCAGTGAACAATCTTCTATAATTTATTTCTTACCGTTCACTCATTGGAAGACATTTTTTATGTTCATGGTTACATGTCAAAATATTCTAAGTTTCTGTTATAATTAATTGTTAGTGGTTTAAGATTACTTAAACAATATTGTTTCCGTTTTTGTTCTACGTTTTCTCGAGATAAGATTTTGTAATTAGCCCTTTTCGTTATCGAAATATGTCTTAATGTTTTTTTACACTTACTGTTCGCTACCCAGTATATGTAGAATTTCCTGGGCTTTTTGTTAGTGTTTAGATTGTTATGCTATAATGGCTCATTGTCTAGGGATAATTTTTTATTGTTCTGTATGTGAAAATTCTTAGAAACTCGGCAGTCAGCAAGACGATATGATTGGTCGGTTTGAACGATAACCGTCAATCTCTAGGCCAATCGCTTATGTAATATAAATACTGCCACTAATTTTTAGGCAGTTCAGCTTGGGTGTGACTCTTGAATTGGATGCATGATTAGTATTACTATAATAAAGTCGTTATTGTTGGAGAAATATCGTTTATAATCGGCACTAACAGCAAGCTCACACAAAATGACTACAAATAAATAGGATAATTAAATAATTATCCTTACAAGAGTTGTGTTCTCTCCTGTTGGTTTCAACAGGTTACGGCGTTGGTTTCAGCGCACTCTGTTGGTTTCAGCAGAACGGAAGCGAGTTGGGTTCAGCTCCCTCCTGTTGGTTTCAGCAGGTTGTACAGTCAGCAGCGTTAGGTTCAGCGCACTCTGTTGGGTTCAGCAGAGCATAAATGAGTTGGTTTCAGCTCCCTCCTGTTGGATTCAGCAGGTTGTAGCATTGGTTAAAGCGCAGAGATCTAGAGCTAGGGGTTGTCCCCACCCTACTCTTGCGAGTTTTCTTCAATACGCGACTGTTGGCATGTAATGCTTATCAATCAACATCTGCTGTTAGCCCTGTCACTATCTCGGTCTATGCATTTATCATGCCTTCCAATGGTCAAGTATAATTGCAGTGGCTCAAAACCTGGTCAGTTTCTGGGTCGTTTTGTAGAGGTGGAGCTTAATCCGGAAATGCAAATGTTTTGTCGGCACTAAGCGACGAGGTTTTAAGAAAGTGCCAATGTTTAGTCGGTTAGAAATTGAGTCTGTAATCTTATTATTTTTTTGTAACAAAATAAAGCATAAAAATCGTTTTAGACAAATCTTTAATTAAAAATATGAGATCTTTCATCAAACTAGCATAACGTATTCACATAGTTGTTTATCGTAGTTTTGTCGTGTTAAGACGAAATAGTAACATGCTCACGAAACGGAAAAAAATCTTCTCAAAAATACATCATTAATTATTCGGCATTCGTTTATACAGTGTGTATGAAAAATGTCTTACATACGTTGTAATATGATTGCACTTACATGTATGTAACGTGGTATTATATAAGTTATTGAATATTTGTGATTATGTTCTAACCAAATAAAATGCACATTGAAACAATTGTCTACTTTGCTACCATTCTGAGAGCTAAAGAAGATTCTATTTCATTTTAGTGTAACTATTTATGTTAGCATATCGTAAGACAAAGATTGTGAAAAGGCAACAGAAGACATTAGTCTATCTTATCTTTACTACAAACACCGACTTCTCCAACAACTAACTTTGTTTAGATTTTGAACATGACCGCACTCTGTAGGTATTCATTTTGTTGTAGCTTATTTTGTTGTAAATGAGCTATCTACCTTCAGTATTAGTATGAGTCCAAATCTCCTTATATATGGATAGTCTTCACTTCAGTTGTGTTTGTCGTTAGGGCAGAGGGCTCTGGTTAGCTGGTGCTATAGTGTTATTCACCGTCTATGTGAGTGTCAATGCCGATAGGTGGGAGGTAGTCTAGTGATGGTCAGATTACGGTTCTACAACAAGGCTAATCCAATGCTATAGTTCATGTAACGATGCCTCATATATACGCCAATGTACGTACACCTCCAACCAACCCTCTAAAGACTGGGTTGGGGTTAGATTAGCAGTCTAGACGTAAGATATTATGATATAATATACATGTTGATCGATCAACTATTAGTATACAATTAAATGATGTTGCTTCCTTAGTTGCTAGACATGGAATGAATATAACTATAAAGCTACTTCTATATAAATGGATAGACTGAATAGGAGTTGTGTTCCTACTATAGTGTTGCTATGGACTGAGTAAGTAATTCCCAACTCCACAATCAAAAGGTAAGAATATTGTACACATATGCAGCATGTAAACAATGGTTGTTGATGCATACTTGTTTCCGTTAGTGGGAGATAATATATGCTGTAGGAATGTATTGTAACTGCTAAGTTTCCTACCTATTAACTAATCTCTTGACATTTACGTTTGTGGGAACATTGCTAATATACAGCTATTTCAAAAACATGATTTTCAGCTATAACATCCACCCGGTCAATAAAAATTCTACTCCTGTAGAATCACACAAATTATCTCTTGGACTAGCGGCGGTTTTAGCTACAGTTATAGTTACCTACATATGCTATTACATGAAAGATTATCTAAAACTAGAGTACACTGGGTGTAGCTGGTACAACATAAATTAAAGAGGATGCGTCACGTTGTGGAAGCATATCCAATCATCAAAACTATGCTAACTAAATGGGGCATGCACTGTGCATGAAGATTATAATACAATTGATAGTCTGATTGCTACGTAACCATAGCTTTAATGGATATTACGTAAATTCATAGACTTAGAGTCATCTAAATTTCAAACGCCTAATTTATGGGAGGAAATGCATGGGCTTCTTGAAGTGAAACAAACGGCGTTTAATGCATTAAAGCAATACATCGCTTACCAAGTTACATCACAATGGATGGACTGGAAATTTAATGGAAGATTAACATAAGACAAATACACAATATCCCTCAAGATCAAACAGCTGATAAAGAGTTGTTATTTTTTTTTGTGTGTTTTCTTTTTTTAGCAGTACCCAAAACCAAACTGGTTTTCAAACATGGAATGGTTTATTCCCTTTCATAGGCAACATGAAGCATGAAAATGCGTTAGTACAAGCACATGAAAAGCTTTAGCCTTAATACTGATTAGGTTGCTAGGAGATTTTATGATAACACTGCCACACTGGCACGAATGTAATTTATTGAGCAAGTTAATAACATTCCTTTTACAGACACCTGGTCGATGCGGTGACTCACTTTTCCTGCATTTAATTCTAAACCTCTCCTTTACTGCTAAACGTGCTTTAAATGACTGTTAGGTTTTTACGATGCAGCTGATGCTGCAATTGGATGCCTTCACCCTAATTTCATAGATAGAAATTTTCCACATAGATTTGAATAATTTGCATAAAATTTTTCAATTGTCTCGACAAACGTGTGTCACCCAGCTGCGTAATTTGTCACTTTTATATTATGTGGTCATAAAAATAAAATATGTGAGCTATTGGGATACATAAAAAACTATGTCTTGTCAATTACCAATAGGGGTATAGGTAAACAAAAAGTTTGAATCAAAATACTTTCTGCGCTTCGAAAAACTGACATGAAATCTGAGTTTTGTATTGAACAGTGAACCCTAGATCTCGGTGGTGAGCTATTGATACTCAAACGCAACTACCAACTCACGAACATCTATTTCCAGATGTCAATCCCTGGAAAGTAAAAGCAGGCCTGAGTACTTTTAAACTGAGTCTCTGTCACAATTATAAGTTAAGTCTTCAGCTGTCTCTACGACATTTACTGAGAGCTCTCCAGCTTTCCAAAACATTTATTTTACTGCTCTGCAACACTGCTGTAGGCTTCTCAATCTCTCAAGCTTGAGATTCATTTGTCCCTTAACCAAATACCTGATGGCCATTAGTGCGTCATGGCCCTGTAATAGCTCATGCGCAATTGTTGCCTCTGTGGGCACAAGGGTTTACAACCCTATCTTGTAGCAGCTACCATGTAATAAATATCACTCGAAACAACATGTAATAATAAAGAATTGTAGTGGACGCAAACAAGAACGAAACTGTTTGTTTTCGGTGCCTCAGCCAGCACTAGTACACGAAGATGTACTACTACGAGTTTCAGTGACACGGGCTTCGTAACGTAACGATTGTGTCAAAGTTAGTTTCTTTTGGCCATTCATCAGATCCCGATCGATCGTTTGTACCTAACCTGCAATTCCTGTAATGAAACAATGTTTAACATTTCATGCATAGACAATTAAAAGTAAATTTAATAGTCATGGGATCTATATATAACTGGGTTGTAGACTAATTAGTCATAAATGGGTACTATTAGTTGTGTAATACACTAATTACAGAGCATTCCTTCCATTAACTTCACACATCATACCCTGACACACACTTTCAAGCTTCAATCACATTCGCTAGGCGCCCGTGTTGCGCTTGCGCGTGTATGTGGGTCTATGGCTGTGGTAGTCAGTCTACAGCCCCAAATTCAAAAGTGTGAATGTCTGTGTAGTCATTAAAGTAGAGTTCGTGTACACGTAAAAAGTTATGTTGTTTCACTGCAGTGCCTGATCAGGATTTATGTTTGTCCATGGTGTCAACATTATGAGCTCAATTCCTTTAAATGGTTGGCGACTAGTACGCCACCTGTTTAAAAAGATAGTGGATTGATGTGACATCAAAAGCTTGCCAAAAGTGATCACTTTAAAAGATAAAATATCTTGTAGGTTATTCCACATCTACTCATTTCCATAAAATTAATGGCCATGTTTGTTATTAAAACAAAATATAAAATCTTTGTGCAACGATGCACATCCTATTTTAGCCAAAAATAGTTTCATCAATCTCATCTGGACCCAGTTTAAAAAAAAGGTTTTATCCACTTCTTCAAGTGTGGACATACACTGTAAATTGTAGAGAGAGAAAAAAAACAAAAGGTAAAACAGAATTATTCTGAACAATAACCCTCATCAGCATCTGTTGGGTTGTGTTTTTCAAACACATTGTCATCGTGCTGTAAATCAGATTCCAAACCGGATTCAACTAGATCTTTATTGTGATTTATTGAGGTATCAAGGGAAGAGTCATGGGTCATTAAATTGAGAGATATACATTCATATACTGCCAGAAGAAAGGAAGTAGCTACCAATTGAATGCCGTAATTCATCAGATCAATGTCAGAAGTTTTGGGAAGTGCAAGATTCATTCTGTCATTAAACTCCTGATTAATGGATAGCGATTTTTGATCACAATCGAACTGTGGGTGCAGATGCACACAAGATTCTATTTCCCCACTCAACTTTGATGTGGTTGCCATGGGCAACCGTTCAGCTATGTCACTGCTATAGACAGATTGTGTAGGACTTTCAACGGCAGTGTAAATCTTTAGAGCCAAGCTGTCACCACTTTCCATTAGCGGTGCCTGAAATATGCTTACTTCGGCCTGTGAAGGCAGACCACAGTCTACTGGTTGGGCAACAAACAATTCTTCACATTGTATATGTTCTTCTGCCACTACATCCTTACAAACTTCCCATTGCTCATTCTGAAGAGTCAAATCATAAGCCTGGGCCTGTGGGCATTGAATGTGCATGAGTAGAATGACTTTGGGACATTGTTTACACTTCTCTACATTTTTCATAGCTGCATTGTCGGGGTCATAATGCACAAAAAACTTTATTTGTTCATACATTTTACAAAATTGGATTAAACTCATGTAATCCAATGGGGCTCTTTGTCCTATCGTACTATCCAATACAAACTGCTGCATTGGCTCGGGAACTCCTGACATTATGGTGTCAAAAATGAGTTGATCCTGTACTACGGTGGGCAAGTAATACAAATCTCTTACCTCAAATTCTACTCTCAAGCCAAATTCTCCTACTGATTCATTTTTTTCTAGACAAAGTTTTGCCAGATTGGCTGTTCTAAGAGGATGGTAGAAATTGAACTTTTGGTCAAGTGCAATTATGAGATTTTCAAATGTCCAATTTGACAACTGTTTGAGAACTTCGATGTAGAGAGTTTTTGCTAGACCAACTAAACAAAGATGAAAGCAGCAAACCCTTTGATGATCAGAAAGAAACAAAGCATTAGCACTTGTGAGAAATTCCAATTTTGTTTGATACCAATTATCTGTTGGCTCAAAAGAGAATGGTCTAACATAGTACCCACTGTTTCTGCATGAAAACAAATGTTGGTAGTCATTACAGACTGTAGCCATATTTGCTGTCAAAGACAGACAATACAATATGAAACACTAACCTGTACTCTCCCGGCAAACAAAAAAAACGTGCGTCCTCGCACGCAACAGCCTCGCGACAATCGACAAAGAATGCTCAGCGAGAATTAGATAGGGGCGTGTACTCCACCAGGCAAGCAAACGGCTTGCCAATAGCTTGGCAACGAGCTGGAGAAGGTCCGGCGCCTCCACCAAATGTTGTAGCTTATTTTGTTGTAAATGAGCTATCTACCTTCAGTATTAGTATGAGTCCAAATCTCCTTATATATGGATAGTCTTCACTTCAGTTGTGTTTGTCGTTAGGGCAGAGGGCTCTGGTTAGCTGGTGCTATAGTGTTATTCACCGTCTATGTGAGTGTCAATGCCGATAGGTGGGAGGTAGTCTAGTGATGGTCAGGTTACGGTTCTACAACAAGGCTAATCCAATGCTATAGTTCATGTAACGATGCCTCATATATACGCCAATGTACGTACACCTCCAACCAACCCTCTAAAGACTGGGTTGGGGTTAGATTAGCAGTCTAGACGTAAGATATTATGATATAATATACATGTTGATCGATCAACTATTAGTATACAATTAAATGATGTTGCTTCCTTAGTTGCTAGACATGGAATGAATATAACTATAAAGCTACTTCTATATAAATGGATAGACTGAATAGGAGTTGTGTTCCTACTATAGTGTTGCTATGGACTGAGTAAGTAATTCCCAACTCCACAATCAAAAGGTAAGAATATTGTACACGTATGCAGCATGTAAACAATGGTTGTTGATGCATACTTGTTTCCGTTAGTGGGAGATAATATATGCTGTAGGAATGTATTGTAACTGCTAAGTTTCCTACCTATTAACTAATCTCTTGACATTTACGTTTGTGGGAACATTGCTAATATACAGCTATTTCAAAAACATGATTTTCAGCTATAACAATTTGTCAATTTGCTTATATATTTATTATTTATGTACAGCATTGTGTGACCAAAAAAATTTTCTTGATTTGTTGAGCAAAAAATATTTTCTTTTTGTTGGCATGATGATGTATTTTCTTGCTCCAATATAAATAATGCATGTGGCAATTGTTGTGCATCATTGTTAGCAGCTTTCCCGTTACCTCCACAAGCACAATGTAGCCAATTCTGGAAAATCAGAGGGCAGCACACACAAAACCTTCAGCATGATGTATGTCTATTGGCATTGCTGATGTTGTACAACATACATTGTTTGAAAAGTCGATGCGCAATGACAAAATGTATGGTGATGGACCACTGGAACAATGATGGGAAGTAGGTTGTTTTAGTTATCGGACGAATCTATCATGATAAATCGTAAAGTTTAATAATTTTACTTTATTTGATATAAAAAGAAAATGTTGCACATAACTTAATTACTACCACATCAGCACCAAAGCCATAAAAGGCCTTTAACAAGCACAAATGAGAACAGAATAACAGAGTAGAAAAGGGCTACATATACTACATGTAGATATGTGAAAATAAGTGAATATAAGTATGGTTTATGTAAAAAAAAATCAGTGTTGAAAATCCTGAATGTTTTATGTATGTAGGTATGTTTTAATTTGATCAATATATTCACTCAAAATTGAGCACAGTACAAGCTGAAACAGTTCGAGATTTTGCATATAAAAGTATTCCTATCTAGAACAAGTTTGTTCTCTATAGCTGCAGATGAATTGGCAATGAGGTAGAGGGCACGCCAGATGCCATCTGGCGTGACTTCCCTTCATTGCCAGTTCACCCACAGCTATGGGGAACAACCTTGCTCTATGCCCATCTAGATATTGCTTGTATTAGAAAGCGTCAGGAAGCATTTTTGCTCTGCCATTTCTTACTCCCTGCAAACTCCTCTTGGAGATCCTTGATCTAAAATAAAAACAATCATAGCATGTGTATTTACATCTCCTTGAACTTGTAAAGTACTGTGAATGCAGTATTCAAGTGGCATTATTTGCGACAATTTTTGACTTTGACAAGAATACTATTTGTTAATTTAATGAAGTAGATTGGAAAGTTACATTGGACATTGTGATTAGCTGGAAGGTAATTTGGCGATCTCAAAGAACCGGACAAATCTGCTTTTGCTAGTTCCTGACTTTATTACTGTTTTTACAGTAGTTTTATTTCACAATTATTTCCTGACTTCATATATCTTCTCCAATCCTACATTGCTCAACTGACTTAGCCCATAGAGTTGACTTGTACAAGACAACAGCGAAATTAGTCCAAGTACTCAGTCTATGAATCGGATGGTGTTGTGGCACCTTGTTATCAATCTCTCAAAGAGTTGATAACAACTCCAGAGATGCTCCCAAATCCTGATTAGAGATTTGCACATTACATCAAATCACCAATCATGAGATTGGCATTAAAGCACCATAAAAATGGATTACCCAGTTTGTAAATTAAATCAAATTAAAACCATCAATTACATAGTGGATGATGGTTTTAATTTCATTTTATTTGAAAGCTGAGCAGTCACCCTTCTAAGTGATTTGATTTGGAGCAAAACGCATGCCAGCGATTTGATATGCTTTACAAATCTGGAATCAAAGACTTGGGAGCATCGCTGCACAACTTTCTCCAATTCAGACACTGAGCACTTACACTAAAGTGACACAAAAGCATCATGCAACAGGGTTCTAATTTTAAAACTGAGTTACTGAATATTACCACTCACCGGACTGTTAGGTATGAAAGTAACATCAGGTGTCTCAGTTACATCTATAATGCTGTCGTTTGTGGCGTTTCGTAGATGCTCCCCGCATCTATGGAAGCTCACATAGCCTCTGCTCTTACTCCTACCCATCCTGAGCAAGCACTGCGTTTCCTCCTTATCTTGAGCTATAAATCAGAATGCTCGAGGCATTGAACGTTTGGCTGGGTGTGAACAGGCAACTTAACAAATATCGCAGTTGGCAGCAAATAATTTGTTTCTGAAACCTAATCCTGCCTACACAAGGGGTTCTTCTGCATTATCCTACTATAACTTCACGTTTTTCTAGCTACTAATCTAGGGCTATAAATGGCTTGAAGATTCGCCTACCAATGAAATTCCACATTTAACCATAATTAATATTGCACGATTTGCCTAAAATTTTATCGCTGGTTATGTGAGTGAGTACCTCCGTGTTACTATCAGATGTATTGTCTTGAGGATGCGGTCTCTTTGTTGGATTCTGTGACTAAAAATATAAACAATACGTAAATTATGTATATCGACACCATGTGACAACATATATGAATTTATGCACATGTATAGCATATTTATATTTGTGGGCACAATCTAACTAAATTTAAATTGGCAAAAGAGTCCAAACAAAGGCCTTGTTGCCAGAGCTCCAAAATAAGCTTTCATTCTATCTTGCTTTTAATGATTGTTTTTGCAAATTTTAGGTGTGAAATATTCAATGTAAAATAAAATATTACGTCCAAGTTTAACCAAAGGTGTGAACTGCGATATAATACTATCTGGCGCATGTGTGAGGCCTCACGATGAGAAATTCTCAAGAAAAATGAGACAGATTGCCGTAAACTTCACTGGCTATTGGGTCAAGGATATGGTATCTGAGCATTCCAATCAAGTCTGTGTTTCTTTGCAATTCTACCAAATTTCTATGAGAGTGTAGATGAATAAAAGAAGAGAAAATGTTTTTGAACTTTGATGTACTGTGAGACCGAAAGCAAAGTATCGAATACAGCTTAGACATGTCGCAACCCTCACAGTAGTGTAGACTTAGATTTACTGCATTCTCTGATTTTGGCTTACAAGAATATAAATGTGCACGCATGCTTTTGTTACAAGATAGCTATTTCAGAAATAAAACAATTTAAAATCCATAAAAGTAATAAATATTATTCATCATCTCTATGTAAAATCCATACTATACTATCTGTGCATTTGCAAAGACATGGAAGGATAGCCCTGTCTAAATATATTGGACATACAATGACCGAGTTTTGCTGTCCAAAAATATCCCTTATAATAGGCTGAGTAAAATATTCTTGGTGTACCGGTAACTTACCCTCCGCTGTTCTTTGTACTTTTCCTTCTGGGTTTGCTGTCTTTCAGGGCCGTACATGCAGCCATACTCTTTTTCTTCGCCATACTCTTTTTCTTCGCCATACATACATAAATAGCTTTGACTGTCATGGATGACGTTCTTACCTCTCCAAATATCTTCACCTTGCTAAATTAGAGCAGATAAAATTTTAAAATTAAGAAACATGGTACAGATTTTTTAGATTCATTAGCTGAAGACGTCGTAGGTTTTTAGCCTTACTTGATTGCTAACACTCAATTGGGAACTAACTGCTGCATGTATATGATGCTTGATACATTTATTGCTTGCTTGATTGTAGTTATTAATATATACAATGATTTTTAATGTCATCTCAATTGCATGCCAATGCTTGTACACTGAAGTCCATGTATATCTTCTAATCAAGGCTGCACTATAAGCTTGATCGTAATCCACTGCATGTCTGTATATACCCGAATATCCACTTCGTCAAATTAAGCTTAAAAGTTGAGTGTCTATAGAGAGTAATCCTTTATTGCTAAGACTTAGATGGTGTGTATCCAGTGTGAGTTGCTAGTGAACTGATGAAAATTGTGTCAACTCTGCTTCAAGTAGGGCCTGTGACGTCATAGATCACATGGTACAAAAATAAACCAAAAAGGGCTCCATCAAACTGCAGCATAAAAACATATAAGCTACTATTGACATGTACTTCTATTGCACAACAACCAAGCATAGGCCTACATTTTACAATCAAGGTTACACTTCAACATCAATATTACACTAAAATATCCGAGGTATAAAATGTTCATTTTTAACGCAAGATCACAAATTAGGCAGTGAAGAAAAAGTGCTTTAAGGATATGAGATTACCTTCAAAAAGTCTTTCATGCTTGTTGAATATGCCGTCCTCATGGTTTGTGTAAAACTTGTTGCCATATTCGATTTCATGGGCTTTGATAGCTTGCTCAGACTCGTCTAACAATGAGGCAAGAAGGAGCGGCATAATGCTTAAATGCACTGCAATTAAAAATATATATTTGGTAGGCCCTCAGGCTCCTCGTAGAAGTTGACTGTCGTCAGCGATCATGTCATTCAGCTATCGAGGCTTCGATAACCTACCGACATGATTGCCGACTACAGGCACGGGAGGCCTGTAGGTAGGTCTATATAGAAGATGAAATGATGAATACAAAAAGTCAGTTATGAATACATGATGACCCACTGAGGTCTTGAAGCAATATGAATATGCAGTGCATTTCAATTAATTTTTTAAGACAAATTGCAAGCAGAAAGCGACTCTGACTACTGAGGACTACTGATCACAGGCAGGCTGTCTAGTCCAAAAATATAACTGCCCTGCATTGCAGAAGACTACAAAAACTTGCTTTACCTTGCCTCCTCTCCTACACTTTTTGTGAACCAAACAGATGAGATACAGCCTAGGCCTGGCGGTGCTACTGACAGCGCACCATTGTAGTAACAAGTTCAAATAAAATTTGAGATACACAATTAAATGGTTGTTCCTTAGGTAGCTACATACTGTCGTTGCTTCAAAATGTCCTACAGTTGAGACTTGGTAGTAATATAAAGTTAGTTGTTAAAAAAGTGTGTGCTTGCAGCAAATACAGTAAAGATAAAAAACTGATGTCTTCTGTTGCCTTCATTTTTACAATCAATGCCTAACGAGATGCTAATACTAATATTTACAGTGAATTAAAATAAAATCATTTTAGGCTCTCAGAATGGTAACAAAGTGGACAACCGTTTTAATATGCATTTTCTTTGTTCAGAACATAATCGTAACTTTTCAATATTTTATGTAATACCGCTTTACAAAAGTGTATTCATATTAAAAAAATATATAACTATTTTTCAAATATAAACGAATACAGAATAACTAATGGTGTATTTTTGAGAAGATTTTTTCCGTTTTGTGAGCGTGTTACCATTTATTCTTAACAAGAAAAAACTACGATAAACAGCTATGTAAATACTCTATGTTATTTTGCTAAAAGAACTCATATTTGTAATTAAAAATTTGCTTGGAAAAGATGCTTACGTGATATTTTGTTAAACGAATAGATAACTACTCGATTTATCAACAACTAAACGTTTGCAGTGGTTCGACTAACTTTAAAGCTTTTGTATTTCCGGATTAAGCTCCGCCCCTACAAAACGACCCAGAAACTGACCAGGTTTTGAGCCACTGCAATTATACCTGACCCCTTCCAATAAATAATTGTTTTGATAGACTTTAACGCATAGCGTAATATCCTTACACTCATGCAAACAATCGTCCATACATGTAGTTATTTTCACCGTAAACATAAGTAATCGTGGCAGCTTATAGGCTATTAGCCAATAACGTACGAATATCAATGATATATCGATATACGCACCGGCACCTTACGCCTAGAATAGCTTAATGCTAGGGTCATGACCAATGGATTGGTCGCTGAAGCGCGCATTTCGTTTGCAATTGTTGTTTACAACCGAAAAGTACCACCATAGTACAGGAAAAAGCAGGTAATCTGCGACTATGTATTTATTTCCATCACATTGACTGTAGAGTAACCATGTTTCTACAAAGCTCAAATAAAAAACACTTAGCCTACATAACTGATTTATGCAACTCTTGCTTAAAAACCCATGGGTGGATATGGAGAATTTACGTTATGTATAACTAAAAACTAACACAAATCCACACACGACATCAGTGTTGAATGTGCTTTGTCATTTTAATCTATTTTGACTATATTATTCAGTTTACACACTTTTGCTTAGCTTGTGGGAACTGAATTGATCATTACTGGTTCAAGTACTAGAGAAGGTTGTTGTATGGAAATACTGTGAAAACAAGATACCGATAGGGAATGTAGCCAGACCACAGGATAAGCATATAATACGTACAAGCAGCAAGACGCCAAAGGACATTAAAAGATTCGATAATTAGAAAATGTCAATTGAAAATTATGAACTTCAGAATTGGAAGAAATCAATCATAGAAATTGCGTCAACACCAGATGGAGAACATGCCAAAGAGAGTCTTTTTTTGACAGTTAAGGCTCCTAGCTGTAAGAGACTGAAGTACAGGGCAGAAAAACATATAAACTTAATATAATTGAAGCTAAAATAAATTGACAGATGTTATTTGTTGCTGATCTGGTGTATGCTGACTGCTACAATGTTTCAACAGTCCTAATTCTGGCTGCCTCCTGTTATATTGTTGATATCCCTCTCCTTGTGCTTGACACTCTGTAGAGTTGCTGACTTCGTTGAATACCTGTTAGTATTTGTTGTAGCCAGTTACTCTCTTTTATATTAAGTGGTGTTGATAAATAATATCCATTATTTAGTTGTAATTTTATGTTTTCATTCCTAAGCTCTTCATTACAATGGCCAGAGAATTCCCAATTCAATTGATGTCCCATACATTCACATCGCATCAGCTGTGATGGTTGGACAAATCCCATACTTGATATTTCCGGCAGCATAGCAATTGCTCTAGGTTTTCATATTTGCTGATTGGTCATATATCGTTTTAAACCCTGACACATATTAGCCGTCAGGTGAAGCCAGACCCTAGCTTAAAAATTCATGCCGAATCCGTCCTAATAATCTGCCATTTATTGGTTGCTTTGTGCGTAGCCCTCGGTCTTTATCAGTTTTTCCCAGCAGTGATCCTCATCTCAGTTCAATAACATTGGTTACACGCCTCTGTGTCATGTTTTTGGTTTTTCCACTGAGTACATTTTGTGTGGCGGTCTCTTAATGCAGTGTCTCGTCGCGGCTAGTTAGTAGCTAGTCTTATTGTGCGACAGTTATTGGATGGCTTTCCATCGTTTGGCAAATTTGTCCCAGTTTGAGGAATGTCAATTATCCCTCGATCAGTTGTGATCTAGTCACCCCGGGGTTCATAATCGTATTCTCGTAGGTTTCTATAGTTATATACTCGTGCAATGGTCACCATGGTGCTGGAGTTGAATCATTTAATCTTAACAGTATTTAGCTGGATTGCATACTGGCTTGTTTGTCCTTTCATGTAAGTTGCCTATAATCATTCGGAATCCGTATATTCATAGTCACTTTTAAATATCTAGCCTTGTATATGCCATAGCATCAAGCTGTAAAGTACATGTATATATGTATATGTAAAGTTATTAGAAGGTCATTCGGGAAATATATTGTGGTTGCTGTATCATTGCGATAGTCAACTGTATTGAATATAATTATATATATATATATATTTGCTTATTAATTCATGTAAGTTGCTTATAATTATTCGGAATCCGTATATTCATAGTCGTTTATCTAGCTGTATATATGCCATAAGATCAAGCTGTAAAGTACATGTATATATGTATATGTAAATTTACATAATTTACATTAAGTTAGTAGAAGGTCATTCAGGAAATATATTGTGGTTGCTGTATCATTGCGATAGTCAACTGTATTGAGTATAATTATTTATATATTTGCTTATTATTTCATGTAAGTTGCTTATAATTATTAAGGATCCAAACATTCTTTTTGTAGGTTTTATGTTATCAAGTTTTTTGATTGTTTTATGTTTTGATATATATATTCATGTTAAGCTGGGCGCTGTAAGCTATTTTTATTCGTACTCTCTCTCATCATCATAAATATAATTTGTCATCCGCTTTTGTTGTACGATCTCGTAGCTCATATCTTCTATTCACTCTATATAGTGGTCATTCTCTCACTTTCCAGAATCAGTGTTTTTCTCTATATCTGGTATCTCCTTTGCGTTAGTTCTGTACGATGTACGAGGGTGAAACATTTTCATGTACAAGTTTTAATCGCTTTACTGAAACTCAGCTTGGTTTTGCAAAGGGCTTGATACACGGTACTATGTTTGCTGTGACATCTGTTCGATACAAAGTATGAAACAGGCTCAGGTACTGACTTGAAAGGGCTCGGCTACAATTTTTGCCAATCTCAAGTCTGAATAGGTAGCATCTACCTCCTATTTTGAAAGATATGTCTGTTGCTTGTTGATTGTAATAGTCTACATGTTTTAGTTTGAGAAATTCTTATATTTCTTGCATTCAACAGCCATATAAAAAATATACGCACAAACCACGTGTAAGTTGGTGAAGTCAAGCTACTAGCAGTTTTACACAGAGTATGAATGACAGCCAAAGACACTGAAATATTTAAAAACATTTTTTCCTAGGTGTTATTGACCTCTGACAATCTTTCTTCAGTGTTTCTACCTTGACTTTCTAAAGTCTGAGTGTCTTCTCACTAAATTATTACACAGACTGTTACTTCTATCTCTACAGGATGGTGCTGCCTCGATGTAGAAACAGCGCTAATTTTTTAATTTTCCGATTCGTGAGAGTTTAATCTTCCCTCATCATGACACTCTCTCATACGGTTGAGCTCGGCGACAAGGAAATCATCAAGATAATAGAGGAGTACCTAGCAAATAAACAGGTTGATATTGCCCTCATATGTTTGGAGAGAGAGAGTCGGGAATCATTAATGGTATGTCCTGAATATGGTTCTGGTTGAAAGGGATACCTCGTTGTCATAAACCATGTCTAAAACCATTCATAGGCTTGTCTCTCCGTCAGACCTTCCACCAACAAGTTTGCTGAAAACTAAGTTAAAATTCAAGTAATAGTATTCTTTTCTGACCTTCGCGCTATTACAGTGTGGTAATTATATAATAATTGTATGATAATTACATAGTATTATATAATAATTGTATGATAATGACATAATATTATATAATAATTGTATGATAATCGCATAGTATTATATAATAATTATACGATAATTACATAATATTATATTATAATTGTACGATAATTACATTATTTTATAATAGTCGTATGATAATTGAGTAATATTATGTAATAATTGTATAATAATGTAACTATTATATAATAATTGTATGATAATTGAATAATATTATATAATAGTTGTATGATAATTACATAATATTATATAATATATAAATAATATTGTACAATAATTGTATGATAATTACACAATATTATATAATACTTGTATGATAATTACATAATATTGTATAATAATTGTATGCCGTATAATCTTAATGCGGTATGATCAAAGCCTTGTCTGGCTGTCTGAAGAGACAGGTAGATTATGAAAAAAGGATTTCACCAGATGGGATTTGAACTCACCACATTTAGCTCAGTAGACAGACACTCCAACATCTACACCATTTGACCGTTTTGGCTTATTACACAATAACTAGTACAGTTTTTGGTCTTGTGCACCGTGAGATAACGTAATCACTCATCACTATCGTTTTGTAGGGGAAGACGGGGCACAGTAAGCCAATTTTGGTTTGTTTCTCAAATAAAATATAAGTGACTGCTTGAATTGAGCTTAAACTTGGTCTATAAAAATTTAACATGTTGTTATTATTGTATTTGAATTGTAATGATTCACTTTGGATCAATCGCGAGATTTTATTGTTTTTGCAACATTTTACACCTGGCTCACTTTGCTCCACTACCGAGGCAAGGTGAGCCACCCAATGGGGCAAAGTGAGCCATAGCAATAAATATGTGATTTGATTGCACATAATATATATTTGATATCTTTTAACTGTTTTAAAACATTGAGTGTGACAATTGGCTAACTAAATTTGACTTATGACTAAGACAGAACATGGTGAACTAATTATACATAGTTTATAACATAAAATGTGGGAGCAAGTCGTATGAGCATTATCGTGAAATAATGTAGTAAAAAGTGTGTCGCCTACAGTCTCTATCAGCAGTGTTATTGAGAATAGTTTATCTTACAGTGTAAGCAGATAAATCTACTCTGAATGTAGTTCGATTTCTAACCCTCAGAGTCCCACCAGTGTTTACTGGCTGCCCAAAAAATATAACTATAGATTCAAAGTCAACATCATACACGTCTTCCTCCTCTGGATAAACAAAGCAGTTTCCAGCTTTTCTTATGAAACTGATGGTAACTGAGTTTTCATTACATTTCATGACTCTTCCTGCATAATAAACATTAAAGATTGACTTGCAACAAAATTCACATTACAGTTATTTGCTATCAAAACATTCACCATGTCTTACTCTGCTGTGTTGTAGTTGCAAAATAGGTGGAAATGGATTTACAAACTCTTAAAAGCTCAAAAACGAACAGTTAATCGCGGTCATTACGAGACCGCCATAAATTAGAATCTCTTTCCAAAACGGCTCAAATGGGACGTAGTTGTACCAGATGGCTTCTGTTTACACTTTCACGCAACCTCATTCGTCGAAATATTTTCACAAATATACTTCATGCATTCAATGAAACCATGTCTATTGTCCTCACATGTCTATTTCATCGTCATTGTAATGCCGTCTCTTTCAGCACTGATAACTTATAACCTACCGTGAGAATTTATTTAATTTTTTAACCTTAGCTCGAAGGAGTACATATCATTGTCTGGTAAACATGACGAGCCTGTTGGTCACCTGTGATAATCAAAATATGTTGCAAAAATTATTCACGAAGTATGGGTCACATGATCAGATTACGACTAGATGATTAGTTCAAGTCGAAACAAAACTGTAAAGTAGCGATCATCTATATTTGATACGGTCTTTTGATACCAAATAACTGTAATGTGAATTTTGTTGCAAGTCAACCTTAGCCAATTCCGTACCAAACTAAAACATGATTATTGATGTTAATATTGTCCCTAGTAGGAGGTACATCTTTACTTTCATCTTTATCTGGACTTTCTTCATCAGAACACAATAATTATTGGGCTAACTCTTCTTCCTCTGATGAAGAATCTGTTTGCTCTTTTTTCTTAGTTTTTCTTTGTCTTGTTCTTAGTCACAGTTACTTTGGATGTTTTTAGCGTAGATCTAATCCAAGTAGACACATGTTGCTACATTTTAAACACCGGCTCACCTGCTTTCTTGTTTCTTGACCAGCTTGGTGGAATACTCAAGTCATTAGCCATGCTGTATTTGTAAGCTAGTTCACATACTTTTTCAGTAGATAAATCTTAAAATCTGTTGTCTAGATTTTTTAAATGGCTAGCCAACTCTTCTTACTTCTCATGCAACACCTGAGATCCACGAGATCTCTCATTCCTGCGCGAAGAGACGGTCACTTAGACGATGTTGTACAATAATGCAGTAACTTAAACAACTTTTTAGTTAAATGTAAGATTAGCTTGGTTAGATGCCAAGCTCATAGAACATGGTCACAAATAATTTAAATTATATCTATAAATTAAACAGGGTACATAGAACACTTGGGCATCTGCTTGTCCTGTCATGTGGAAAAAATACTTTTTCTGGAATATCCTTGATGTGCACCAAGCGATTAGCTAGCCTTGGATGAGAAAAGAAAATGTGGTGCATTCTTCTCTTGAGGTTGAAAGGTAGTTTTGTCAACCCAGTTTATCGTACATTACAGTGTGAGAAGGAAATTTATCACAAACTCTCTTGTACACCAGAGTACAGGGTTACGATGCATTAGAACGGAACTGCGTCAACGAAGTGCAGTACGCAATAATTTTGCAATACATTACAACTTTCTAATTCACAGTAGACATCCACTGCTACTGTGCTCCTGTTTCACATTGCCCATTGCTATATATTGGGCATTCACTTTTATGAAGCATTACCTGACAACCACCACTTCACGCACGCATGCTCTGAATGCACATTCTTCATAACATGAAACTGCTTGTGTACTGCAACTGCTGATTAGTATGAAGTTGATACTGTGGACCAGCTGACAATCCTGACTTTCCAAGCCTCTATACTGCATTGTGTACCATTTTTCACATACTGTGTTTAGCCAGTCCATGTAGGATACTCCTACTCTCACATCCTTTCATAATAGGAAGTCAGTCTGGCATTATCACAATTCTGATCGATGCAATTGAGGTTTTTGTGTTGTATTCTCTATAACATAATATGTTAAAAACGAAATAGATTTTTGCATTTCAACCATATAGCTAATTGTGATCAATTTGTTTGCCCACTCGTACTCAACTTTGACAGCATTCACATCTCGCCATCGTGCTGTGGTTGTGTCAAAGTCAACTCAATATTTGATTTTGTGATGAGTTTTCACAAAAATTGTGCTTAGGATGTATGTATGGTGTACTACTAACATTCCTACTACACCTTGCACTGCGAAATACACCTTAGCAACACTCTCATAACATCTAGCACTGCACATTGTGCGGAAGGCAACCCAGCCACTGTATCAATACCACTTATCCCACGACCAACCACGAGCGAAGCGATTGTTTGAGAGCTTTATGATAAATGCGTATGTGCACACAACTCACGAAAATTATTTATGAACAGCCGTCGCAAACCTTTGTACCGAAATCTCATCAACAATTTAACCATTTTTCAATGGAGTCGATTAAGTATAATAACGATACAAAACACGTATAAACCTTTTTAAATATATTGCCAAGTCTTTGAAATTTGTAGACAATATCCTAAAACTAACCCATCTGATCGGATTATACATAAATGGGCAGATTAATTTAGCCTAAAATCGTCATTAAAACTTTGACAAGCTTTTTTTCATCAAAGTTAAGACCGGACAACGAAACGCCGACAAGGCCGCGCGATAGAGAGTAGAACTATTAAGTCGTGTGCATTTTACGAGAAAAACGTGTACATTTCACCAGTCTATGGCATTGTCCAATTGCTGAAGGTTTCTATAACTAACGTAGAAGTACTGAAAAGTAATAGTTTTTTTGCCGATTTCAAAGTAACTGACATTTTGGACACTTACAATGATTACTTTGGTATTCCAACTGATGTTCGAAGCAGTGAAAGTAAAGGAAATGACAATGATATTTCTCTAACGATTCTTATAAGATTATTACAATATTTAATTATAAAAATAATTATTCGATTTTATAAGATTTAATTATAAGAATAATCATTCGAATTTACAAGATCGAAGTGTATAGTGACCGATGTTGGGCAGTATGTTACTGTTATTATTTTTTCTAAATAATTTTGTTAAATAGATATTCTAAAAATCTAGATAAATATCACAACTTCTTGATATTGGTTGCTATGACGTTTTGAAATGTAAACAAAATCGTGCATTGGTTTTCTATTATTACTGTATTACTATATTAATAATATTGGTTATTCTAATAATATCAGTGCATTTTACTTCTAATATTGCATTTCTCCTATTGCAGAGGAGAGATATATATAATATTTTCCTTTTATTGTTGTTGTCTGTTGTACATAATAATGCCCAGTACATTACAGCTACCATTGCAGTTATCCTATTGCACTGCAGTGCCATTTGATTGCCAATATTGCATTTCTCAACCATCAGTACCCTTTCTTTTTTCCAATATCATTTTGGTCGTGGGCTGTATGACAGGGAATTTCTAATTATGAAATTCATGTTGAACTTTCATGCGCATACTAGTAGACGTACCACTAGTAAGTTGATTTGTGGGCAAGAAAAGTTGTAACAATACTTCAGTTTATTTAGTTTTCAAGAAATTATCAGAACAAGTTAACCTTTTATGTCCTATGTTTGACTATGTTAGTGTAAATCTTTCGCATAACTAAGGAGGTTGTTTTTATTGTTACTGATTTTTCATCGTCTAGGTGACCATCTCTTTGAACAGGAATGAGATGTCTCATTCACGATTCTTCTGTGTTTTCATGCTTTGAATGGGTTAGGAATTGCCCTACCATTTCATCAATTCGGAGTTGCACTATTTAGATCATTCCAAGATGAGCGATGTATTCCTCAAAATAAAACTTGTTAGAGTTTTTCTAACTTTTTTCATATCAGGGTCACTTTTCAATTCATGAGTAGCCAATCGCCAGATCAAAATAAGAAATTATTTCATCATCTTCATATGAGCAACCCATCATTCGCATGTAAATATTAATATGAAAGTAACAGGTCCAGATGAAATAGTATGGAGAAGCAGTAGAATGTTTTTGTAGCCGATACCCGCATAGCTGTGTGAAGTACGCTGAAATATTTTTTACCTCTACTGGGGAGAGCTTAGCTGAGTATTATCAAATCCGATCCATCAGCAGTCAGCATTTCTGTGATACTGAATAGTACTCCCACGGCAAATACCTTCACATAAATTTATCGAAGCGAAATGGTCTGGAATAGGTTTGGATTCGTCTGTTCTTGTGATTTGGAGTGGAAGCAACTCCAAATCTATTAAAATCATGGAAACGCTCTGATTCTCAGGTGCTTTGATTCTGCTCTCATATTAATTTGTGATATTTGTAGGTGTTTTCTCAAAAGATGGACTTTTTCTCCGGCAGCTGATTCTTGATGGTCACTGGGATGACGTGCTTGAGTTCCTTCTGCCGCTCCATGGGGTGGAGGGCTTTGACAAAAACGCTGCCTTTACCTCATTTACAAGCATAAATTCCTGGAACTCCTTTGCATAAAGTTGGATCCTGGACCGTTACAGGTAAGTTGTCCTGACAGGCCATTACATGTGATAGTATCTGACAGGTCATTACATGTGAGAGTGTCTGACAGGCCATTACATGTGAGAGTATCTGACAGGCCATTACATGTGAGTGTGTCTGACAGGCCATTAAATGTGAGTGTGTCTGACAGGCCATTACATGTGAGAGTGTCTGACAGGCCATTACACGTGAGAGTATCTGACAGGCCATTACATGTGAGAGTGTCTGACAGGCCATTACATGTGAGAGTATCTGACAGGCCATTACATGTGAGTGTGTCTGACAGGCCATTACATGTGAGAGTGTCTGACAGGCCATTACATGTGAGAGTATCTGACAGGCCATTACATGTGAGAGTGTCTGACAGGCCATTACATGTGAGAGTATCTGACAGGCCATTACATGTGAGTGTGTCTGACAGGCCATTACACGTGAGTGCGTCTGACAGGCCATTACACGTGAGAGTATCTGACAGGCCATTACATGTGAGAGTGTCTGACAGGCCATTACATGTGAGAGTATCTGACAGGCCATTACATGTGAGTGTGTCTGACAGGCCATTACACGTGAGTGTGTCTGACAGGCCATTACATGTGAGAGTGTCTGACAGGCCATTACATGTGAGAGTGTCTGACAGGCCATTACATGTGAGTGTGTCTGACAGGCCATTACATGTGAGAGTGTCTGACAGGCCATTACACGTGGTTGTGTCTGACAGGCCATTACATGTGAGTGTGTCTGACAGGCCATTACATGTGAGTGTATCTGACAGGCCATTACATGTGGGAGTGTTTGACAGGCCAATACATGTGAGTTTGTCTGACACTCACATTACATGTGAGTGTGTTTGACAGGCCATTACATGTGAGAATACATATAATTATAGTTACAACTACACGTGCCATGAAGTTGTCACTCATTGACTCACTGTTTTCTAAAAAACACTTTTAGTTCTGATGCTACTTTGTTTGGATGTTTAGTTTCTTCAGTTTTTGTATTTTCGATTAAACACAGTCTGTTTCTGACATCTGTGATTGGCTAATGTCTTCCTTGGCTGTCATTCCATCATCATCCCTGTGGTTGGCTAGCAATCATTATTTTTTCATTTTGTTCATACAGAACCATGACTCCACATTGGACGAGGTCGTCAGCTGCCTCACTGAGTTAGAGCATCTTTGTTCTGATAGTAAGGAGTATGACAACTTGTGCTTTCTATTGACTCTTCCCTCTATTTCCTCTGATCAGGCCTACAAGAATTGGAACCCTTCCAGCGCCCGTATCAACTGCTTTAATGAGGTCGGCTCCCAATGTTGTTTTATTGCATGGGGTTACTTAGTCAGTGGGGTTATTATCTACACTCCTTGCTTTGTACAGTTACATGCTCTCCATGTTCTTATTGCATGGGGTTACTTAGTCAGTGGGGTTATCATCTACACTCCTTGCTTTGTACAGTTACATGATCTCCATGTTCTTATTGCATGGGGTTACTTAGTCAGTAGGGTTATCATCTTCACTCCTTGCTTTGTACAGTTAGATGCTTTCCATGTTCTTATTGCATGGGGTTACTTAGTCAGTGGGGTTATCATCTACACTCCTTGCTTTGTACAGTTACATGCTCTCCATGTTCTTATTGCATGGGGTTACTTAGTCAGTAGGGTTATCATCCACACTCCTTGCTTTGCACAATTACATGCTTTCCATGTTCTTATTGCATGGGGTTACTTAGTCAGTTGGGTTATCATTTACACTCCTTGCTTTGCACAATTACACTTCAGTACTAACATTTGTAACTATACAGTAATCCATCACTACTTCCTGGCTCACCATTCACCGATTCAGTACTTCACAGTAGAAAATTTTTGTTAAAATTGAGAGAAAATTAATTAAAAACCATTTAAAAAGTAAAATACATAAGACACATCAATTTCATGAATTATAAACATGTGACTTCCTTCTCACAACGAACCGAGTTAACACAAGTATGAATATTCAGGTCAGATGAAGTCCAAACTACGTTCATACTATGTAAGTGTATTCTGTGGTTTTAAATACTGGGACTGGGGTTGAAATATAAACTGTAGGTCAATCAATATAACTTCAAATTACTTATTATATAAGAAAGCAATACAATATGTTTAGAAAGCAATGTAAGTGTTTTGGTGTTAAAATTTTGGCTCTTACATATACTTTAAAACATAAGCTTTTATTTAGCAAATTTTCACTTATCACTGGGACGCCGGTTCCCCTTGACAACCTTATATCAACTGTACTTGAATATTCCATGTACACAGTTAGTATAGATAGCATGAGTTCCATTAACTTTGGCTGTGCTAAATGATAGATACAACCTTAGGCCTTAGTGAAGTTTTGATCACACATAGCCTAATGATACAATTGAACAACATTTTTACCATGATGGTAAATTTATCAAAACCATTGCTTGGCGAGGAGGTTTTTAGCCCTACCAGGAATAACTACAACCTGTACAGTATATTACAAATCATGGATGTAGGGAATGTTTAAACACGATGTTTGAGAAGGTTTTATGTTCTTATTTTGCTGTCAATATTGTCTCTGTTCTTTCAGCTATACCCACTGGTCAGCAGGTTCATCGGGCTTGAAAAGGCAGCACCGAGCAATTCATCAGCTAAACACGACAGACTAGTTAACCTGCTTGCTAAAGGTCAGTTTTCAGACTAGTTAACCTGCTCGCTAAAGGTCAGTTTTTAGACTAGTTAGCCTGCTCACTAAAGGTCAGTTTTCAGACTAGTTAACCTGCTCGCTAAAGGTCAGTTTTTAGACTAGTTAGCCTGCTCACTAAAGGTCAGTTGTCAGACTAGTTAACCTGCTCATTAAAGGTCAGTTTTCAGACTAGTTAACCAGCTCACTAAAGGTCAGTTTTCGGACTAGTTAACCTGCTCACTAAAGGTCAGTTTTCAGACTAGTTAACCTGCTAGCTATAGGTCAGTTTTCAGACTAGTTAATGGTATTAGTACCTTCCATTGCAATGAATTCTCCAACTGTGGACTATGTCATACCTATTGTACTCGTTGGTTCCGTTGCAAGGAAAGTTACAACTGTGGGTCATGTCATATCTATTGTATTTGTAGCTTCCATAGCAGTGAAAGCTACAGCTGTGGGTCGTGTCATAACCATTGTACACGTAGCTTCGATTGCAATGAAAGCTACAACCGTAGATCATGTCATACCTATTCTACTTGTAGCTTCCCTTGCATTGAAAGTTACAACTGTGGGTCATGTCATACCTATTGTACTCGTAGTTTCCATTGCAATGAAAACTACCACTGTGGATTATGTCATACCTATTCTACTTGTAGCTTCCATTGCGATGAAAGCTACAACTGTGATGTGTGTTTGAATACCTGTGTGTGTGCGTGTGTGTATGCATGTGCGTCCACGTGTGTGTGTGTGCGCTTGTATGTGTATGCGTTTTGTTCGTGTGTTTGAACATGTATACATGCGTCTATGCAGGTCTGCGCATCTGTCCTCGTGCTATGTGTATGTGTCTTCGCAGTTGTTAGCATGATTTTGGATGTGTGTCTGTCCGTGTCTGCGTGACTGTCTTCGGAATTATCATCATTTTTCTTCAAACTTTGCTCCAAATATTGCAGGTTTGTCAAGGTTAATTTTGTTGAATCACAACAAGATCTTCAAAGTCTGTCAAGAAGTTACTAAAATCTTCAAGGACGGCTTTTTAACTCGAAATTTGAAGGTACAGTTGGAACTATCAAGCTGTCAATATTTGGGACCTCTCTCAAGCTGCTATTGTGAACTCTCAATAGAACATTGATTGGTAAACGAATCAAATCCGTTGCATTTACTTGTACATACATGTATCCGGTTACATAAGTGTGTTTGTATGTGCATGCATGTTGGTGGGAGTTTGGTGTGTGCAAGCGTGTTTGCGCATGACTGCTATGCGTGACCGTATGTGAGTCTGACTATGTGTGTGTGCAAGTGTGTGTTCGTTTAATCGCCCAAGTGTGTTTCTGTGTGTGTCTCTGCGTGTGAGTGTGTATTTCTGTGCACAGCCGTGTCTGTACATTTTTCTATGCTTGTGTATCTGAGTTTGGGTGTGTTTGCGCGCGTGTGTGTGTGTGTGTCGCTGTCCGTGTCTGTGTGTATGCCTTTGCACGTTTATGGCAGGTGTCTGTTCTGAGCAAGTATATGAATGTATTTGTCCGTCTCTGTGTCTGCGTGACTATTATTAGAGTTACCATCAAAGCTCTGGAAACATTTTTCCAAATGGTGCAATATCACGAGATTTAATATGGGGAACTTTATTCAATCACGCCAAGCTGTTTTAATCTGTCAAGAGGTTACCGTGCACTTTAAAACAAGTTTTATACGTGCAAGTAAAAGATACATTTAACACTATTTAATGTGTGTTTGAAGACCTGTGTGTGTGCATGCGTGTATGCATGTGTGTCCACGTGTATGTGTGCGTGCGCGCCTGTATGTGTATGAGTTTTGTTTGTATGTGTGAACATGCATGTGTGTGTCTATGCAAGTCTGCGCATCTGTCCTTGTGCTATGCATATGTGTCTTCGCAGTTGTTAGCATTATTTTGGATGTGTGTCTGTCTGTGTCTGCGTGACTGTCATCAGAATTATCATTATTTTTTGTAAAACTTTGCTCCAAATGTTGCAGGTACGCCAAGGTGAATTTTGTTCATTAACAACAAGAATTTCAAAGTGTGTCAAGAGGTTACTATAATCTTCAAGGACGGCTTCTCACTCGAAAGTTGAAGGTACAGTTGGAACTATCAAACTGTTCCTATTTTGGACAGCTATCAAGCTGCCACAATGAACTCTCAAAAGAACATTTGGCGATTGATAATCAAATCAAATCCGTTGAATTTAATGGTACATACATGTATCTGGTTACATAAGCGCGTGTGTATGTGCATGCGTGTTGGTGAGAGTTTGGTGTGTGCAAGTGTGTTTGCGCAAGACTGCGTGTGTGTGACTGTATGTGTGTGCGGCTATGCGTGCGTGCAAGTGTCTGTTTGATCGCCTGAGTGTGTTTCTGTGTGGGTCTCTGCATGTGAGTTTGTGTATTTCTGTGCACAGCTGTGTCTGTACATCTTTGTATGTTTGTGTATCTGAGTTTGGGTGTGTTTGCACGCGCGTGTGTGTGTGTGTGTGTGTCGCTGTCTGTGTCTGTGTGTATATCTTTGCGCGTTCATGTCTGTGTCTGTTCTGAATAAGTATATGAATGTATTTGTCCGTCTCTGTGTCTGCGTGGCTATTATTAGAATTACCATCAATGTTCTGCAAACATCTTTTCAAATGGCGCAATATCGTGAGATTTAATGTGGGGAACTTTATTCTATCACGCCAAGCTGTTTTAATCTGTCAAGAAGTTACAGTGCACTTTATAAACAAGTTTTATACCTGAAAGTAAAACATACATTTAAAACCATTTAATGTGTGTTTGCATACACGTATGTGTGCGTGTGTGTGTGCATGTGTGTATACATGTGTGTATCCATGTGTTTCTATGCGTGTGTGTGTGCGCCTGGATGTGTATGCGTTTTGTTTGTATGTGTGAACATGTATGTGTGTGTCTATGCGAGTCTGCGCACCTGTCCTCGTGCTATGTGTAGGTGTCTTCGCAGTTGTTAGCAGGTTTTTGAATGTGTGTCTGTCTGTGTCTGGGTGACTGTCATCGGAATTATCATTATTTTTTTTCAAAATTTGCTCCAAATGTTGCAGGTACGCCAAGGTGAATTTTGTTCAATAACAACAAGATTTTCAAGTTTGTCAAGATGTTACCATAATCTTCAAGGACGGCCTTTCAACTCGAAGGTTGAAGGTACAGTTGGAACTATCAAACTGTCACTATTTGGGACCGTTATCAAGCTGCTACGGTGAACTATCAATAGAACATTTGGCGATTGATAAACGAATCAAATCCGATGCATTTAGTGGTACATACATGTATCCTGTTACATAAGTGTGTTTGTTTGTGCATGCATGTTGGTGGGAGTTTGGTGTGTGCAAGCGTGTTTGCGCATGACTGTGTGTGCGTGACCGTATGTGAGTCTGACTATGTGTGTGTGTGCAAGTGTTTGTCTGTTTAATCGCCCAAGTGTGTTTCTGTGTGTGTCTCTGCGTGTGAGCTTGTGTATTTCTGTGCACAGCTGTGTCTGTACATCTTTGTATGTTTGTGTATCTGAGTTTGGGTGTGCACGCGTGTGTGTGTGTCGCTGTCCGTGTCTGTATGTATGCCTTTGCACGTTTATGTCTGTGTCTGTTCTGAGCAAGTATATGAATGTATTTGTCCGTCTCTGTGTCTGCGTGACTATTATTAGAATTACCATCAAAGCTCTGCAAACATTTTTCGAAATGCGGCAATATCGCGAGATTTAATGTGGGGAACTTTATTCAATCACGCGAAGCTGTTTTAATCTGTCAAGAGGTTACCGTGCACTTTAAAAACAAGTTTTATACCCGCAAGTATAAGATACATTTAACACTATTTAATGTGTGTTTGAATACCTGTGTGTGTGCGTGTGTGTATGCATGTGCGTCCACGCGTGTGTGTGTGTGTGTGTGTGTGTGTGTGTCGCTGTCTGTGTCTGTGTGAATGTCTTTGCGCGTTCATGTCTGTGTCTGTTCTGAGCAAGTATATGAATGTATTTGTCCGTCTCTGTGTCTGCGTGGCTATTATTAGAATTACCATCAAAGCTCTGCAAACATTTTTCCAAATGCGGCAATATCGCGAGATTTAATGTGGGGAACTTTATTCAATCACGCGAAGCTGTTTTAATCTGTCAAGAGGTTACCGTGCACTTTAAAAACAAGTTTTATACCCGCAAGTAAAAGATACATTTAACACTATTTAATGTGTGTTTGAATACCTGTGTGTGTGCGTGTGTGTATGCATGTGCGTCCACGCGTGTGTGTGTGTGTGTGTGTATGTGTGTATGCGTTTTGTTCGTGTGTTTGAACATGTATACATGCGTCTATGCAGGTCTGCGCATCTGTCCTCGTGCTATGTGTATGTGTCTTCGCAGTTGTTAGCATGATTTTGGATGTGTGTCTGTCCGTGTCTGCGTGACTGTCTTCGGAATTATCATCATTTTCCTTCAAACTTTGCTCCAAATATTGCAGGTTTGCCAAGGTTAATTTTGTTGAATCACAACAAGATCTTCAAAGTCTGTCAAGAGGTTACTAAAATCTTCAAGGATGGCTTTTTAACTCGAAATTTGAAGGTACAGTTGGAACTATCAAGCTGTCAATATTTGGGACCTCTCTCAAGCTGCTATTGTGAACTCTCAATAGAACATTGATTGGTAAACGAATCAAATCCGTTGCATTTACTTGTACATACATGTATCCGGTTACATAAGTGTGTTTGTATGTGCATGCATGTTGGTGGGAGTTTGGTGTGTGCAAGCGTGTTTGCGCATGACTGCTATGCGTGACCGTATGTGAGTCTGACTATGTGTGTGTGCAAGTGTGTGTTCGTTTAATCGCCCAAGTGTGTTTCTGTGTGTGTCTCTGCGTGTGAGTTTGTGTATTTCTGTGCACAGCCGTGTCTGTACATTTTTCTATGCTTGTGTATCTGAGTTTGGGTGTGTTTGCGCGCGTGTGTGTGTGTGTGTGTCGCTGTCCGTGTCTGTGTGTATGCCTTTGCACGTTTATGTCTGTGTCTGTTCTGAGCAAGTATATGAATGTATTTGTCCGTCTCTGTGTCTGCGTGGCTATTATTAGAATTACCATCAATGTTCTGCAAACATTTTTCCAAATGCGGCAATTTCGCGAGATTTAATGTGGGGAACTTTATTCAATCACGCGAAGCTGTTTTAATCTGTCAAGAGGTTACCGTGCACTTTAAAAACAAGTTTTATACCCGCAAGTAAAAGATACATTTAACACTATTTAATGTGTGTTTGAATACCTGTGTGTGTGCGTGTGTGTATGCATGTGCGTCCACGCGTGTATGTGTGTGTGTCGCTGTCTGTGTCTGTGTGTATGTCTTTGCGCGTTCATGTCTGTGTCTGTTCTGAGCAAGTATACGAATGTATTTGTCCGTCTCTGTGTCTGCGTGGCTATTATTAGAATTACCATCAAAGCTCTGCAAACATTTTTCCAAATGCGGCAAAATCGCGAGATTTAATGTGGGGAACTTTATTCAATCACGCGAAGCTGTTTTAATCTGTCAAGAGGTTACCGTGCACTTTAAAAACAAGTTTTATACCCGCAAGTAAAAGATACATTTAACACTATTTAATGTGTGTTTGAATACCTGTGTGTGTGCGCGTGTGTATGCATGTGCGTCCACGCGTGTGTGTGTGTGTGTCCCTGTCTGTGTCTGTGTGTATGACTTTGCGCGTTCATGTCTGTGTCTGTTCTGAGCAAGTATATGAATGTATTTGTCCGTCTCTGTGTCTGCGTGGCTATTATTAGAATTACCATCAATGTTCTGCAAACATCTTTTCAAATGGCGCAATATCGCGAGGTTTAATGTGGGGAACTTTATTCTATCACGCCAAGCTGTTTTAATCTGTCAAGAAGTTACAGTGCATTTTAAAAACCAGTTTTATACCCACAAGTAAAAGATACATTTAACACTATTTAATGTGTGTTTGAATACCTGTGTGTGTGCGTGTGTGTATGCATGTGCGTCCACATGTGTGTGTGTGTGTGCGCTTGTATGTGTATGCGTTTTGTTTGTGTGTTTTAACATGTATACATGCGTCTATGCAGGTCTGCGCATCTGTCCTCGTGCTATGTGTATGTGTCTTCGCAGTTGTTAGCATGATTTTGGATGTGTGTCTGTCCGGGTCTGCGTGACTGTCTTCGGAATTATCATTTTTCTTCAAACTTTGCTCCAAATATTGCAGGTTTGCCAAGGTTAATTTTATTGAATCACAACAAGATCTTCAAAGTCTGTCAAGAGGTTACTAAAATCTTCAAGGACGGCTTTTTAACTCGAAATTTGAAGGTACAGTTGGAACTATCAAGCTGTCAATATTTGGGACCTCTCTCAAGCTGCTATTGTGAACTCTCAATAGAACATTGATTGGTAAACGAATCAAATCCGTTGCATTTACTTGTACATACATGTATCCGGTTACATAAGTGTGTTTGTATGTGCATGCATGTTGGTGGGAGTTTGGTGTGTGCAAGCGTGTTTGCGCATGACTGCTATGCGTGACCGTA
Organism: Watersipora subatra; assembly: GCF_963576615.1. Lineage (NCBI taxonomy): Eukaryota > Metazoa > Bryozoa > Gymnolaemata > Cheilostomatida > Watersiporidae > Watersipora > Watersipora subatra. The sequence continues at coordinate 828,573 of NW_027045215.1, read as the reverse complement.
TGTGAGTCTGACTATGTGTGTGTGCAAGTGTGTGTTCGTTTAATCGCCCAAGTGTGTTTCTGTGTGTGTCTCTGCGTGTGAGTTTGTGTATTTCTGTGCACAGCCGTGTCTGTACATTTTTCTATGCTTGTGTATCTGAGTTTGGGTGTGTTTGCGCGCGTGTGTGTGTGTGTGTGTCGCTGTCCGTGTCTGTGTGTATGCCTTTGCACGTTTATGGCAGGTGTCTGTTCTGAGCAAGTATATGAATGTATTTGTCCGTCCCTGTGTCTGCGTGGCTATTATTAGAATTACCATCAATGTTCTGCAAACATCTTTTTAAATGGCGCAATATCGCGAGGTTTAATGTGGGGAACTTTATTCTATCACGCCAAGCTGTTTTAATCTGTCAAGAGGTTACAGTGCACTTTAAAAACAAGTTTTATACCCGCAAGTAAAAGGTACATTTAACACTATTTAATGTGTGTTTGAATACCTGTGTGTGTGCGCGTGTGTATGCATGTGCGTCCACGCGTGTGTGTGTCCCTGTCTGTGTCTGTGTGTATGACTTTGCGCGTTCATGTCTGTGTCTGTTCTGAGCAAGTATATGAATGTATTTGTCCGTCTCTGTGTCTGCGTGGCTATTATTAGAATTACCATCAATGTTCTGCAAACATTTTTCCAAATGCGGCAAAATCGCGAGATTTAATGTGGGGAACTTTATTCAATCACGCGAAGCTGTTTTAATCTGTCAAGAGGTTACCGTGCACTTTAAAAACAAGTTTTATACCCGCAAGTAAAAGATACATTTAACACTATTTAATGTGTGTTTGAATACCTGTGTGTGTGCGCGTGTGTATGCATGTGCGTCCACGCGTGTGTGTGTCCCTGTCTGTGTCTGTGTGTATGACTTTGCGCGTTCATGTCTGTGTCTGTTCTGAGCAAGTATATGAATGTATTTGTCCGTCTCTGTGTCTGCGTGGCTATTATTAGAATTACCATCAATGTTCTGCAAACATCTTTTCAAATGGCGCAATATCGCGAGGTTTAATGTGGGGAACTTTATTCTATCACGCCAAGCTGTTTTAATCTGTCAAGAAGTTACAGTGCATTTTAAAAACCAGTTTTATACCCACAAGTAAAAGATACATTTAACACTATTTAATGTGTGTTTGAATACCTGTGTGTGTGCGTGTGTGTATGCATGTGCGTCCACATGTGTGTGTGTGTGTGCGCTTGTATGTGTATGCGTTTTGTTTGTGTGTTTTAACATGTATACATGCGTCTATGCAGGTCTGCGCATCTGTCCTCGTGCTATGTGTATGTGTCTTCGCAGTTGTTAGCATGATTTTGGATGTGTGTCTGTCCGGGTCTGCGTGACTGTCTTCGGAATTATCATCATTTTTCTTCAAACTTTGCTCCAAATATTGCAGGTTTGCCAAGGTTAATTTTATTGAATCACAACAAGATCTTCAAAGTCTGTCAAGAGGTTACTAAAATCTTCAAGGACGGCTTTTTAACTCGAAATTTGAAGGTACAGTTGGAACTATCAAGCTGTCAATATTTGGGACCTCTCTCAAGCTGCTATTGTGAACTCTCAATAGAACATTGATTGGTAAACGAATCAAATCCGTTGCATTTACTTGTACATACATGTATCCGGTTACATAAGTGTGTTTGTATGTGCATGCATGTTGGTGGGAGTTTGGTGTGTGCAAGCGTGTTTGCGCATGACTGCTATGCGTGACCGTATGTGAGTCTGACTATGTGTGTGTGCAAGTGTGTGTTCGTTTAATCGCCCAAGTGTGTTTCTGTGTGTGTCTCTGCGTGTGAGTTTGTGTATTTCTGTGCACAGCCGTGTCTGTACATTTTTCTATGCTTGTGTATCTGAGTTTGGGTGTGTTTGCGCGCGCGTGTGTGTGTGTGTGTGTCGCTGTCCGTGTCTGTGTGTATGCCTTTGCACGTTTATGGCAGGTGTCTGTTCTGAGCAAGTATATGAATGTATTTGTCCGTCCCTGTGTCTGCGTGGCTATTATTAGAATTACCATCAATGTTCTGCAAACATCTTTTTAAATGGCGCAATATCGCGAGGTTTAATGTGGGGAACTTTATTCTATCACGCCAAGCTGTTTTAATCTGTCAAGAAGTTACAGTGCACTTTATAAACAAGTTTTATACCTGAAAGTAAAACATACATTTAAAACCATTTAATGTGTGTTTGCATACACGTATGTGTGCGTGTGTGTGCATGTGTGTATACATGTGTGTATCCATGTGTTTCTATGCGTGTGTGTGTGTGCCTGGATGTGTATGCGTTTTGTTTGTATGTGTGAACATGTATGTGTGTGTCTATGCGAGTCTGCACACCTGTCCTCGTGCTATGTGTATGTGTCTTCGCAGTTGTTAGCAGGTTTTTGAATGTGTGTCTGTCTGTGTCTGGGTGACTGTCATCGGAATTATCATTATTTTTTTTCAAAATTTGCTCCAAATGTTGCAGGTACGCCAAGGTGAATTTTGTTCAATAACAACAAGATTTTCAAGTTTGTCAAGATGTTACCATAATCTTCAAGGACGGCCTTTCAACTCGAAGGTTGAAGGTACAGTTGGAACTATCAAACTGTCACTATTTGGGACCGTTATCAAGCTGCTACGGTGAACTATCGATAGAACATTTGGCGATTGATAAACAAATCAAATCCGATGCATTTAGTGGTACATACAGGTATCCTGTTACATAGGTGTGTTTGTTTGTGCATGCATGTTGGTGGGAGTTTGGTGTGTGCAAGCGTGTTTGCGCATGACTGCTATGCGTGACCGTATGTGAGTCTGACTATGTGTGTGTGTGCAAGTGTGTGTTCGTTTAATCGCCCAAGTGTGTTTCTGTGTGTGTCTCTGCGTGTGAGCTTGTGTATTTCTGTGCACAGCTGTGTCTGTACATCTTTGTATGTTTGTGTATCTGAGTTTGGGTGTGCACGCGTGTGTGTGTGTGTCGCTGTCCGTGTCTGTATGTATGCCTTTGCACGTTTATGTCTGTGTCTGTTCTGAGCAAGTATATGAATGTATTTGTCCGTCTCTGTGTCTGCGTGACTATTATTAGAGTTACCATCGAAGCTCTGCAAACATTTTTCGAAATGCGGCAATTTCGCGAGATTTAATGTGGGGAACTTTATTCAATCACGCGAAGCTGTTTTAATCTGTCAAGAGGTTACCGTGCACTTTAAAAACAAGTTTTATACCCGCAAATAAAAGATACATTTAACACTATTTAATGTGTGTTTGAATACCTGTGTGTGTGCGTGTGTGTATGCATGTGCGTCCACGCGTGTGTGTGTGTGTGTGTGTGTGTGTGTGTGTGTGTGTGTGTCGCTGTCTGTGTCTGTGTGTATGTCTTTGCGCGTTCATGTCTGTGTCTGTTCTGAGCAAGTATATGAATGTATTTGTCCGTCTCTGTGTCTGCGTGGCTATTATTAGAATTACCATCAAAGCTCTGCAAACATTTTTCCAAATGCGGCAATATCGCGAGATTTAATGTGGGGAACTTTATTCAATCACGCGAAGCTGTTTTAATCTGTCAAGAGGTTACCGTGCACTTTAAAAACAAGTTTTATACCCGCAAGTAAAAGATACATTTAACACTATTTAATGTGTGTTTGAATACCTGTGTGTGTGTGTGCGTGTGTGTATGCATGTGCGTCCACGCGCGTGTGTGTGTGTGTGTGTGTGTGTCGCTGTCTGTGTCTGTGTGTATGTCTTTGCGCGTTCATGTCTGTGTCTGTTCTGAGCAAGTATATGAATGTATTTGTCCGTCTCTGTGTCTGCGTGGCTATTATTAGAATTACCATCAATGTTCTGCAAACATCTTTTCAAATGGCGCAATATCGCGAGGTTTAATGTGGGGAACTTTATTCTATCACGCCAAGCTGTTTTAATCTGTCAAGAAGTTACAGTGCATTTTAAAAACCAGTTTTATACCCACAAGTAAAAGATACATTTAACACTATTTAATGTGTGTTTGATTACCTGTGTGTGTGCGTGTGTGTATGCATGTGCGTCCACATGTGTGTGTGTGTGCGCTTGTATGTGTATGCGTTTTGTTTGTGTGTTTTAACATGTATACATGCGTCTATGCAGGTCTGCGCATCTGTCCTCGTGCTATGTGTATGTGTCTTCGCAGTTGTTAGCATGATTTTGGATGTGTGTCTGTCCGGGTCTGCGTGACTGTCTTCGGAATTATCATTATTGTTTTTAAAACTTTGCTCCAAATCTCACGGCACCTCATGTTATCTCATGTCACCTCATGTTATCTCATGGCACCTCATGTTATCTCATGTCACCTCTTATATCAAAGTTTCTCACAGCCTGTTGTTATAATCTCAACTTACTAGTGACTTTTTCTACTGATTACAGCTAAACCTAAAGTAATATAAAATAATCTGCCACTTAAATTGGAAGAGTATTTTTTTTGTGTATGGCATGTTTCTTATATATACACATATTATGTTGTCTTGTCCTCTGTGCTAATGGACACTACGTTTTACTCGATTACTCTAACTCAGGTGGCGAAAAGCAAGTGGGACAAGCTTGAGCGGTACATTACATCCGTTGTTGTGCGGAAACAGACAATTGCCAACATGGAAGCTGAGATGGATCTTCACATTAACAAGCGAGAACAGCTCAGCAAGAAGATAGATGCGTACAGTAAAAGGCTGGACACTGCCATTAGGAGAAATGAGGTCGGACACATGTATAGTCATTACTCTTAGGCTCTTAAAATGGGCAAATTTCTTAGCTGACATATGGCATAAACATCTGCTGCGACTACACAGATCGAGACTACTGAATAACTAGTTATGTTTTACAAGTATCAACCTAGGTCAAGTAAAGATCAAAACATCTATTGGATGTTGTCATTACCCTTATTGGAACATGATTGTATTAATTATATATATATATATATATATATATATATATATATATATATATATATATATATATATATATATATATATAGTAGATATGGGTAAACCATAGTTTATCATTGCACTAATGTTTGTACAGCTATTTACACTTGTGTTTTCTTAAAAAAAAGATCCATCAACTTATAATCTAAAATCGTCCAACTACAACTTGAACTCAGGCTGATGAATTGTATCAAACTGCAAGTAAAACTTAGGTCTTTAAAATATTTAATCTAACATATCCTGAAATTTTATGCAAGCAGTTCCAATTTACACCAGTGTTCATCACATATCTTTTACAGCAAGTAACAGCCTTTTTCATATATAAATACTTGTTGGTCATCGTTGTCACTAGTTCAAAGCAACTTTCAAAAAAAATCGGTTTACTGTGAAAATGAACAAATTGGTGTCATGATTATGTTAATCAGGGATCAACACTTTTAACCAATCACAAATACATCAGTTTCTTCTATTACTACACAGCCATCAGGGGTGTGTGGTGTCTTTGCAAATAATAATTTTGCCAGCGTAAATAGCCAATGCCTTATTCCTTGTGTTTCTCTAATGTTTTCTGTTCTGTTGAACAGAAAACTCTCTACAGACTCTTATTTGATAATTGCTGGCATAATCATTACATTGCATAGAGTAATCAGTAATGTCACGGTTACACTATATTGCGCTGAAATTTTGTTGATGATATGTTCAACTCATCTTCATAGCTGCTAAAGTCTGGTTTCCATATCGATTGCGAGACTCCGGCGGTAACTTGCGCAGCAAAACGCTTGCGACGTTAGGATCGGCAGCTTCTGTTCACATCTAAAGCTGCATTGCTAAACATAATCGCAGCTTCACATAAAATGTTCGCTCGCCACGCCATTTTGATAATGGTGACCTTTACCTGTACAGTGCATTTCAGGAAGGTTTTGCTTGCGGCTATTTGCGAAATTTGAACAACGCTAAACTCTTGTGTTAACTGCCGGCAACTACCGGTGGTACTCGGCGGTACCCGGCGTGTAGGCTCACATTTCACCGCCATAGCCTGCGGTGCTGTTGCCGGTGCTTTGCGGCATATATGAGAACCACGCTTAAGGTAGTAGTTGTGTAACTCCTATTCATTTACAGACGACTGTCGCCATGGACCTAGAAGATCAGCTGGAGACGATGAGCACCAATATGACATACATTCAGAGTAACGTGTCTGAGTGCCAAAACAATATCATGCAGATGGAAGAGGAGGCGAAGGTTTGTTCATTTGCTTTTGCTATGCGTCTGCTTAGGCTTGTAGTGGCTACTGCTAGCATTTACTAACTTTGCATTGTTTCCTGTCTAAGCATTTACTAACCTCGCATTGCTTCCTGTCTAAGCATTTACTAACCTCGCATTGCTTCCTGTCTAAGCATTTACTAACCTCGCATTACTTCTTGTCTAAGCATTTACTAACCTCGCATTGCTTCCTGTCTAAGCATTTACTAACCTCGCATTGCTTCCTGTCTAAGCATTTACTAACCTCGCATTGCTTCCTGTCTAAGCATTTACTAACCTTGCATTGCTTCCTGTCTAAGCATTTACTAATCTCGCATTGCTTTCTGTCTAAGCATTTACTAACCTCGCATTGCTTCCTGTCTAAGCATTTACTAATCTCACATTGCTTCCTGTCTAAGCATTTAGTAATCTCGCATTGCTTCCTGTCTAAGCATTTACCTAATATATTTCATCAGTGTGTTGTATGTTTAGTAATTATTCATTGCTTTATTTATCCTTTTTAATGTTACAGCGGGCTTAGCTAACAATTCCCATTTATCGGCCCGTTCCCATAGATGGCTATACTCGAATTTACGTAAGCGCATGTAAATCAGTAAAGTTATCTTCTACAGTCATGCAGCAACATTTGATTTTGTCAATTCAGAATCTATAATCTTTCACCTTTATTTGACATCCACAATGAGCTCATCTCCTATCGACTGGAAACATTTTCTCAATAATTCACTAGAAGCAGTTCATGTTATGTTTAAAACGCTACCCCTCTAACAACCTCTAAACCTCATCGTACGACTTGCATGCCCTTTCATATCTATCTTGTCTCTCATATAAAATATTATTATAAGCCAAGATAATCTTTTAACCTGTCGTTATTCACTAGAAGAATTGACACTTTTATTCCTATATCAATAATTTTATTATGGCTCAAATTCTTCTCATAGATTCAAGAAACAGTTAACATGTTATATATTCTTATAGAATGAACCCCTGCTGTTTTTTTCTTGAGTCCTTTTTCATTAGTTTTTATCAGTTTATATTACGACAAAACAAGTTACATTTACATATTGCGATAGCTCTTTGGTTTGAGCATCAAATTTGGTCATTGCTTTTGCAATCACAATGCAACTCGAAGAACTGGTTGTTATATTGCTTGTAATGATGTCTCTGAACCATATTACAAAATGTGCTCATTACACATACTACCTTACTTGTTAGGATGAGACTAGTTTGACAAAAGCTTTGGATGTCTCCTCTGTTGATGAAAGCAAGTATCTGTTGGAGCACCTTCTCTCACTCGCTCTCACTCAGGGCTTTGCTTGTACTCAGAAAGAATCTCAATTCAAGGAGTTGACTGCTCGCTACGATAAAATGCAGATGGATTCCAGGTTACGGGATCAGCTTTTAGACCAGGTTTTGCAGGATTCCGGGATAACTATACAGTCGCAACAAGAATGTAAGCCGGCCAAATATTCTAAACACTCTACGTTTACTACCATAGTGTTAAGGATTATCAAAGAGAATGTGAAATGTCTTGCAGATGGTTGTAGTTATAAGCTGTGTTACCTTCTCTTGTGTTAAGGTCTACCTGTAGTTATAAGCTGTGGTACCTTCTCTTGTGTTAAGATCTACCTGTAGTTATAAGCTGTGTTACCTTCTCTTGTGTTAAAATCTACCTGTAGTTATAAGCTGTGGTTCACCTTCTCTTGTGTTAAGATCTACCTGTAGTTATAAGCTGTGGTACCTTCTCTTGTGTTAAGATCTTCTCTTGTGTTAAGGTTAATGTGATTGTTTCTATTTGCATCAGTTTACTGGACATTTAATCTTTTTCGAAATTTTTTTAAAGCACTAGTGCAATAAAATGATTATTAAAATACATGACTACGGACATTGCATTAATTCATGTTTGTGAATGCAAGTAAAATTTTATAGGGTGAGCTCCAGCAAATCTATCTATGACAGCTACAAGTTCACATACACAGTAAATAGTATTTATAGTAAATAGCTACTATCAGTTTTAGTAGCTTTTAGCTCTCTGTATGACAGGCCTTAACTCACTCTGTATGACAGGCCTTAACTCACTCCGTATGACAGGCTTTAACTTACTCTGTATGACAGCCCTTAACTTACCCTGTATGACCAGCCTTAACTTACTCTGTATGACAGGCTTTAACTTACTCCGTATGACAGGCTTTAACTTACTCTGTATGACAGGCCTTAACTTACTCTGTATGAAAGGCCTTAACTTGCTCCGTATGACAGGCTTTAACTTACTCTGTATGACAGCCCTTAACTTACTCTGTATGACAGGCCTTAACTTACTCTGTATGAAAGGCCTTAACTTGCTCCGTATGACAGGCTTTAACTTACTCTGTATGACAGCCCTTAACTTACTCTGTATGACAGGCCTTAACTTACTCTGTATGACAGGCCTTAACTCACTCTGTATGACAGCCCTTAACTTACCCTGTATGACAGGCCTTAACTTACTCTGTATGACAGGCCTTAACTTGCTCCGTATGACCGGCCTTGACCTACTTTTTCTGCCTGCAGAGATCTAGAACGGTATAGCTGTGGCACTAGTGGTGATAGTTCTGTGCAAACATTTCCTACTGAAATGGATAACAATTCCGTTTCTTCAATACCTCAGGTAATACTGACCTTTATTGATTTATTGAACAGGCATTTATTATTAATTTCAATAACTCTGCACGCATTGTTCAATCATTGTTAAGTGTCAGTAAGATGCGAATGGATATTTGAATAAATTACAAAGACAATTTGAATCAATGTCGTTGTTTATTTGGCAAAACACAGTTTTGTTAACCTAATAATTATATTACATGTTTTATATAGAATGCTTTTAAGTTGTTGTTTTGTTAAAGAATAGAGAAAGCATAATATTATTATGCTTTATTATTCATCTTGAGGTGTTGACTGATGTTCTAAAAAAAGAATCAAGAAGATTGACCAACCAGAAGCTGAGATATAGCCAGCCAAACACAGGTCTACCAAAAAAACAAAAGTGTTTTGGTAATCATCAATATATGACGTATGAAATCGACTTGTGTGCCATTGGTCAATTAAGCCAACTAATGCGCTCTCCTATAACAATCACGGCGTTTTAATTGGTTTAATCCCTGGAAGTATAGAACAATCAAATTGGGCCTAACAATCATCGCTCCTAGAATTCCGAACCAGTCCCTCTGACGTGTAGATTAGTTTTAGCATAAAATAACTACACGCATCTATTATTTCGCAACATTTCGCTATCTTGCTAGTTCAGCTCAGTTTTGTTGTTCTCCTACTTAGCTTCCCTATTCAGACTCATCTTTAGCGTTGTTCAGATTTTTTAACTATAGCTAATAAATAGAATCAATTAAATCAATCATCAATCTCGGTTATCATTTGGAATTTTCTACAAATTATATTAGTTACATCATTTATTCTATACGCAGTTATATTATTATTTTGTATAATATGCATTATGAATATTATATAAATCATAAAAAATAATCATAGATAAGATAATAGATCAATAGAAAAATCAAAGCAAAAGTTATCGTTTTCTTTTCTTATAGCAAGAGCAGCACGGTCAAGTTAGTCTTTTTAAGATTATGGCTGTAGTGAACTTCCAGTCTGTTAATAGTGACGATAATCATGAAAATAAACTGAATGCTGCAGTAGATACACAGTAGAAAAATGATGAAGGGAACAAAAAGTCCCATTCCTATTTCTTATTCTAAACAAACTGCAATCGCGGATATCGCATATAGACTATACACGCGCCGTTCGTTGAACAGATGATCTTCGGAGCATATCCGTGGAGATCGAGTTAAAATTTGAAGCGCAATAGTCAAAATCTGCTCTTCTGCTTTAAAAAATCATGGCGAGGGGTTGTGGGCAAATGCCTTTACCATACAATGTTTGGATGATTTTCCTGAGAAACCAGAGCTAGTATGTAAATTATTTACTATCGCGACAAGCGTTTCACATCTCGTAGCCAAAACAATCATTATAAGTAACGGCGGTAAGGGTGCGCAACTCCGGCACATGACCATTAAGTCGATTTTAAACGTCACAGTTTTCGGGATTTTCGAAGGGTTTTCCTCTGATTCTTTATTAGGTAGACCTGTGTTTGGCTGTCTATATCTCAGCTTCAAGGAGGTCAATCTCCTTGATTCTTTTTTTAGAACATCAGTCAACACCTCAAGATAACTAATAAAGCATAATAATATTATGCTTTCTCTATTCTTTAAGGCAGAAAAAAACTAGCTGGATTCTGTAACGTCTGACCTTTTTTAACCAATCAATTTATTCTCTCTCAAAACCAACAGTAAAATTTACACAACAAAATTTCCTTAAAAACGCTAATAATAACAACTAATGATAATAAAAAATCTAACAAGAAAGTCATGGCCTTCGCCTGGTAAAGGCTAATTCGCACTCGTCCATTTATTTGTCAATGTGACGTGTTATTTTGTGTGTCTAGCCACAACAGCCTCAACTCTTACACATTTTGACACATTTTTTAAATGTAAGTCAGTGGCTGTCATTTGTTGCTTTTCTTCTTAACGCCGCAAAAAACGTAGCGTTCATGTATCTTTTGTAATTAACTTGAAACTTTCAGAGCTACAAACTATTTGATACATTTTACATGATTAACTTATGTTTTAGCTCTGTCACAACTGCTAGTTACATTTTTCTTCGTCAAATAGTATTTGAACATTGTGCTTTACCAACTTATGTAAACTTTGTTGAACGCAAATAATATTGAAAGTTAGCCTATCTATAAATTATTTATCTGTAATTTTTAAAAAAGAATTGAATTCTATGTTAGAGTATTAAATGAGGTGTCTCTAGACTATTGTTCACTTGGGGGCAAAATCTGAGTTTTTCAGAAGTATTAAAGACCACCAACTAAGGTGAAATCTACAGTTTGTTAACAGTAATGGTATACAACTTGTTAAGTGAGTTATTGCCATAATAAGTCTATGCCATAATAAGCTAAGGCGGGTAAGGTATATCATGTAACAATTAATTCGATAATGTTTTGCTAGACTAACACAAGGAAGAGCAGCTCGCTAGAAGCAGTAAGCGTAGTGTGCAAGTCTAGATTACTTTCATTGATCGCTTACTAGCATCATATTTTGACATATATAACAGCTGCTATATCATATATAACAGCTACTATAACATATATAACAGCTGCTATAACATATATAACAACTGCTATAACATATATAACAACTGCTATAACATATATAACAACTGCTATAACATATATGACAGCTGCTTTCAGTTAATTTCTTTTGCCACCTTGATCAGTTGATCACCCTTGGTTGATGCAACCGTTTAAAGGTGAAGGCCAAGATTACCCATATAGATACTATTCTACCCAGTATCTATACTAGGTAGAATAGCACCCATATAGATACCGGTACAATTCTACCCATATACGTATAGATACCGGTACTATTCTACCCATATACGTATATACACTGGTAACTATTCTACCCATATACGTATATACACTGGTGCTATTCTACCCATATGAATACTGGTCGAAAGCATTGCTAAAACCTTCATATGCTCATCAGGACTTGATATAATCAGCTGGTTTTTATCATTTCTAATTCTTGTAGAGTCTGACCATCTTCAAGAAGACCTGGCAGAGCTGTCAGGAGAGATTTCACTTAAACAAAGAATGATTGAAGAACTCGAAAGGAGCCAGCGACAACTGCAAACAATTCGTCAGCATTACGAGGATAAAGTGCGCAACTTGCAGGACCAAATAATGGCTGTTGAACGAGAACGAAACCAGGTCCTAAGCAGCTTAGGTAACCTCCTGTTATAGCTAGTATATGTTAGATCAGCTGTTATAGCTAGTATATGTTAGATCAGCTGTTAACAGTTAATCAGCTAGCTCTTAACAAGTTATAAAGTTCAGTCCATACAGTGCTATGGCTTCGGTGTAATAATCTGTCATTTAGATAGTAATTGGTATGAGTTTGATAATCTTAACGTGTAGCTAGCTTTGCAACCAGCTAATTCGTAACCGGACAGCAGTTACCAGGATAGCAAATACAAATGAAATAAACTGTTATGTGAGTTCTGTTTTCAGGCAGCAAGAAGCAGCAGTCGGAGGAGCAGGTGCGCAAAGTTAAAATGGAGTTTGAGAAACGGCTGGATACCATGCAACAGGAGCTCAATAAGGTAAATACTGCCAAAAAGGAGCACGCCAAAATGATGAAGAACCAAGTTGTCTACGACCGGCGCATCAGGGACCATAGTACTGAACTGAATGTGATGAAGAAGATAAAGGTAGGCTTGCTGACCGATACAAAAGCTGTGTTAGTTAATCCTACAAAGAGAGAAATCACCGCTATATTTATACCTGTGTTAGTTAATCCTACACAGAGAGATATCACCACTATATTTATATGTGTTAGTTAATCCTACACACAGAGATATCACCACTATATTTATATCTGTGTTAGTTAATCCTACACACAGATATCACCACTATATTTATATGTGTTAGTTAATCCTACACAGAGAGACATCACCACTATATTTATATATGTGCTAGTAAATCCTACACACAGAGATATCACCACTATATTTATATCTGTGTTAGTTAATCCTACACACAGATATCACTACTATATTTATATGTGTTAGTTAATCCTACACAGAGATATCACCACTATATTTATATGTGCTAGTTAATCCTACACAGAGAGATATCACCACTATATTTATATGTGCTAGTTAATCCTACACAGAGATATCACCACTATATTTATATGTGTTAGTTAATCCTACAAAGAGAGAAATCACCGCTATATTTATACCTGTGTTAGTTAATCCTACACAGAGATATCACCATTATATTTATATGTGTTAGTTAATCCTACACAGAGAGATATCACCACTATATTTATATGTGCTAGTTAATCCTACACAGAGAGACATCACCACTATATTTATATGTGCTAGTTAATCCTACACAGAGATATCACCACTATATTTATATGTGTTAGTTAATCCTACACAGAGAGATATCACCACTATATTTATATGTGCTAGTTAATCCTACACAGAGATATCACCACTATATTTATATGTATTAGTTAATCCTACACAGAGATATATCACCACTATATTTATATGTGTTAGTCAATCCTACACAGAGATATCACCACTATATTTATATGTGCTAGTTAATCCTACACAGAGATATCACCACTATATTTATATGTGCTAGTTAATCCTACACAAAGAGATATCACCACTATATTTATTTATGTCTTACTTAATCCTACACAGAGAGACATCACTACTATATTTATATCTGTGTTAGTCAGGGAAAAGTTTGAATGGGAAATAATTGTTTGGCGTATGAGTTTTTTGGGATCTTCGTAATGTGTTGTGTTGACTATTACACCACCACATGATCTTGGTTTTGGAGATCTCGACAACTATGGTGATGCTATTGCAGGTGCGACTGATGGCACAAATGAAGACGGAATCAGAGAAGAATAAGATTAGTGACCAACGAAAGAATAAGGAGCTGCTACAGCTGAAAAAAGAGAAGCGGCAACGAGACAATCAGGTGCGCATGTTGGAGTTGCAAAACAGACAGAAAGATGCCATACTCAAGGTTGGTCTTTAACAACACTCAAATGTTGGTCTCTAAGTTTTCAAAGAGTGCCTTCATTAATTACAGGACGAATATAACAGTCTACTGATGTTTTAATTAATTCTGTCGTAAAAAGTAGGTGGCTTGGGATAGCCATCGACATTTCATGTATCCTTGACATATAAATCATTTTTATTTTATCCTAGCCTTTGCATAAGTCAGCGTATTGCGTTGCCAGCGCAAGCACGAAGAGGTCAGTCAGTTGAGGAAAAGACAAAGAGACTCGTCCGCCTCTTCCAGGGTGATGGCCAAAAATAGGGCAAACCTCTCCCATGAAAATTCATCTGGCAAGACTTCATCATCTTCTGCTTCTAGGCACAAGTCAGCAGCTCTTCTCTTCTCTCCCAAGGTAACTGTTTGCATCGTCTTTTTTAACCTCTTTGTCCCAATCAATCTGCCAAATTTGCTTCAGAATGATTTTCATTTCTGGACAGTATTCTGGTAGCGAATGTTAGTTACTGAAGAACAACTTATAGCTGGGCCATAGCACTAACTGGGTCGTAACTTATAGCTGAGATAAAACTAGACAATGTTAAATGAGCAATTGCAGAGTAGATAACTGCTTGTTGCTCAGACGGCGATTTACTATTTGCCTTTTGTTGATACGTCTAGCACATGTTATCTCATGTTATCTCATGTCACCTCATGTTATCTCACGGCACCTCATGTTATCTCATGTCACCTCATGTTATCTCATGGCACCTCATGTTATCTCATGTCACCTCTTATATCAAAGTTTCTCACAGCCTGTTGTTATAATCTCAACTTACTAGTGACTTTTTCTACTGATTACAGCTAAACCTAAAGTAATATAAAATAATCTGCCACTTAAATTGGAAGAGTATTTTTTTTGTGTATGGCATGTTTCTTATATATACACATATTATGTTGTTTTGTCCTCTGTGCTAATGGACACTACGTTTTACTCGATTACTCTAACTCAGGTGGCGAAAAGCAAGTGGGACAAGCTTGAGCGGTACATTACATCCGTTGTTGTGCGGAAACAGACAATTGCCAACATGGAAGCTGAGATGGATCTTCACATTAACAAGCGAGAACAGCTCAGCAAGAAGATAGATGCGTACAGTAAAAGGCTGGACACTGCCATTAGGAGAAATGAGGTCGGACACATGTATAGTCATTACTCTTAGGCTCTTAAAATGGGCAAATTTCTTAGCTGACATATGGCATAAACATCTGCTGCGACTACACAGATCGAGACTACTGAATAACTAGTTATGTTTTACAAGTATCAACCTAGGTCAAGTAAAGATCAAAACATCTATTGGATGTTGTCATTACCCTTATTGGAACATGATTGTATTAACACTATATATATGTGTATATATATATATATATATATATATATATATATATATATATATATATATATATATATATATAGTAGATATGGGTAAACCATAGTTTATCATTGCACTAATGTTTGTACAGCTATTTACACTTGTGTTTTCTTAAAAAAAGATCCATCAACTTATAATCTAAAATCGTCCAACTACAACTTGAACTCAGGCTGATGAATTGTATCAAACTGCAAGTAAAACTTAGGTCTTTAAAATATTTAATCTAACATATCCTGAAATTTTATGCAAGCAGTTCCAATTTACACCAGTGTTCATCACATATCTTTTACAGCAAGTAACAGCCTTTTTCATATATAAATACTTGTTGGTCATCGTTGTCACTAGTTCAAAGCAACTTTCAAAAAAAATCGGTTTACTGTGAAAATGAACAAATTGGTGTCATGATTATGTTAATCAGGGATCAACACTTTTAACCAATCACAAATACATCAGTTTCTTCTATTACTACACAGCCATCAGGGGTGTGTGGTGTTTTTGCAAATAATAATTTTGCCAGCGTAAATAGCCAATGCCTTATTCCTTGTGTTTCTCTAATGTTTTCTGTTCTGTTGAACAGAAAACTCTCTACAGACTCTTATTTGATAATTGCTGGCATAATCATTACATTGCATAGAGTAATCAGTAATGTCACGGTTACACTATATTGCGCTGAAATTTTGTTGATGATATGTTCAACTCATCTTCATAGCTGCTAAAGTCTGGTTTCCATATCGATTGCGAGACTCCGGCGGTAACTTGCGCAGCAAAACGCTTGCTACGTTAGGATCGGCAGCTTCTGTTCACATCTAAAGCTGCATTGCTAAACATAATCGCAGCTTCACATAAAATGTTCGCTCGCCACGCCATTTTGATAATGGTGACCTTTACCTGTACAGTGCATTTCAGGAAGGTTTTGCTTGCGGCTATTTGCGAAATTTGAACAGCGCTAAACTCTTGTGTTAACTGCCGGCAACTACCGGTGGTACTCGGCGGTACCCGGCGTGTAGGCTCACATTTCACCGCCATAGCCTGCGGTGCTGTTGCCGGTGCTTTGCGGCATATATGAGAACCACGCTCAAGGTAGTCGTTGTGTAACTCCTATTCATTTGCAGACGACTGTCGCCATGAACCTAGAAGATCAGCTGGAGACGATGAGCACCAATATGACATACATTCAGAGTAACGTGTCTGAGTGCCAAAACAATATCATGCAGATGGAAGAGGAGGCGAAGGTTTGTTCATTTGCTTTTGTTATGCGTCTGCTTAGGCTTGTAGTGGCTACTGCTAGCATTTACTAACTTTGCATTGTTTCCTGTCTAAGCATTTACTAACCTCGCATTGCTTCCTGTCTAAGCATTTACTAACCTCGCATTGCTTCCTGTCTAAGCATTTACTAACCTCGCATTACTTCTTGTCTAAGCATTTACTAACCTCGCATTGCTTCCTGTCTAAGCATTTACTAACCTCGCATTGCTTCCTGTCTAAGCATTTACTAACCTCGCATTGCTTCCTGTCTAAGC
This sequence comes from Watersipora subatra, assembly GCF_963576615.1. Lineage (NCBI taxonomy): Eukaryota > Metazoa > Bryozoa > Gymnolaemata > Cheilostomatida > Watersiporidae > Watersipora > Watersipora subatra. Next base: position 811,796 of record NW_027045215.1, on the reverse strand, counting down.
ATTTACTAACCTTGCATTGCTTCCTGTCTAAGCATTTACTAATCTCGCATTGCTTTCTGTCTAAGCATTTACTAACCTCGCATTGCTTCCTGTCTAAGCATTTACTAATCTCACATTGCTTCCTGTCTAAGCATTTACTAACCTCGCATTGCTTCCTGTCTAAGCATTTAGTAATCTCGCATTGCTTCCTGTCTAAGCATTTACTAACCTTGCATTGCTTCCTGTCTAAGCATTTAGTAATCTCGCATTGCTTCCTGTCTAAGCATTTACCTAATATATTTCATCAGTGTGTTGTATGTTTAGTAATTATTCATTGCTTTATTTATCCTTTTTAATGTTACAGCGGGCTTAGCTAACAATTCCCATTTATCGGCCCGTTCCCATAGATGGCTATACTCGAATTTACGTAAGCGCATGTAAATCAGTAAAGTTATCTTCTACAGTCATGCAGCAACATTTGATTTTGTTAATTCAGAATCTATAATCTTTCACCTTTATTTGACATCCACAATGAGTTCATCTCCTATCGACTGGAAACATTTTCTCAATAATTCACTAGAAGCAGTTCATGTTATGTTTAAAACGCTACCCCTCTAACAACCTCTAAACCTCATCGTACGACTTGCATGCCCTTTCATATCTATCTTGTCTCTCATATAAAATATTATTATAAGCCAAGATAATCTTTTAACCTGTCGTTATTCACTAGAAGAAATGACACTTTTATTCCTATATCAATAATTTTATTATGGCTCAAATTCTTCTCATAGATTCAAGAAACAGTTAACATGTTATATATTCTTATAGAATGAACCCCTGCTGTTTTTTTCTTGAGTCCTTTTTCATTAGTTTTTATCAGGTTATATTACGACAAAACAAGTTACATTTACATATTGCGATAGCTTTTTGGTTTGAGCATCAAATTTGGTCATTGCTTTTGCAATCACAACGCAACTCGAAGAACTGGTTGTTATATTGCTTGTAATGATGTCTCTGAACCATATTACAAAATGTGCTCATTACACATACTACCTTACTTGTTAGGATGAGACTAGTTTGACAAAAGCTTTGGATGTCTCCTCTGTTGATGAAAGCAAGTATCTGTTGGAGCACCTTCTCTCACTCGCTCTCACTCAGGGCTTTGCTTGTACTCAGAAAGAATCTCAATTCAAGGAGTTGACTGCTCGCTACGATAAAATGCAGATGGATTCTAGGTTACGGGATCAGCTTTTAGACCAGGTTTTGCAGGATTCCGGGATAACTATACAGTCGCAACAAGAATGTAAGCCGGCCAAATATTCTAAACACTCTACGTTTACTACCATAGTGTTAAGGATTATCAAAGAGAATGTGAAATGTCTTGCAGATGGTTGTAGTTATAAGCTGTGTTACCTTCTCTTGTGTTAAGGTCTACCTGTAGTTATAAGCTGTGGTACCTTCTCTTGTGTTAAGATCTACCTGTAGTTATAAGCTGTGTTACCTTCTCTTGTGTTAAAATCTACCTGTAGTTATAAGCTGTGGTTCACCTTCTCTTGTGTTAAGATCTACCTGTAGTTATAAGCTGTGGTACCTTCTCTTGTGTTAAGATCTTCTCTTGTGTTAAGGTTAATGTGATTGTTTCTATTTGCATCAGTTTACTGGACATTGAATCTTTTTCGAAATTTTTTTAAAGCACTAGTGCAATAAAATGATTATTAAAATACATGACTACGGACATTGCATTAATTCATGTTTGTGAATGCAAGTAAAATTTTATAGGGTGAGCTCCAGCAAATCTATCTATGACAGCTACAAGTTCACATACACAGTAAATAGTATTTATAGTAAATAGCTACTATCAGTTTTAGTAGCTTTTAGCTCTCTGTATGACAGGCCTTAACTCACTCTGTATGACAGGCCTTAACTCACTCTGTATGACAGGCCTTAACTCACTCTGTATGACCGGCCTTAACTTACTCTGTATGACAGGCTTTAACTTACTCTGTATGACAGGCTTTAACTTACTCTGTATGACAGCCCTTAACTTGCTCCGTATGGCAGGCCTTAACTTACTCCGTATGACAGGCTTTACCTTACTCTGTATGACAGGCCTTAACTTACTCTGTATAAAAGGCCTTAACTTGCTCCGTATGACAGGCTTTAACTTGCTCTGTATGACAGGCTTTAACTTACTCTGTATGACAGCCCTTAACTTGCTCCGTATGGCAGGCCTTAACTTACTCCGTATGACAGGCTTTAACTTACTCTGTATGAAAGGCCTTAACTTACTCTGTATGACAAGCTTTAACTTGCTCCGTATGACAAGCTTTAACTTACTCTGTATGACAGGCCTTAACTCACTCTGTATGACAGCCCTTAACTTGCTCCGTATGACAGGCTTTAACTTACTCTGTATGACAGCCCTTAACTTACCCTGTATGACAGGCCTTAACTTACTCTGTATGACAGGCCTTAACTTGCTCCGTATGACCGGCCTTGACCTACTTTTTCTGCCTGCAGAGATCTAGAACGGTATAGCTGTGGCACTAGTGGTGATAGTTCTGTGCAAACACTTCCTACTGAAATGGATAACAATTCCGTTTCTTCAATACCTCAGGTAATACTGACCTTTATTGATTTATTGAACAGGCATTTATTATTAATTTCAATAACTCTGCACGCATTGTTCAATCATTGTTAAGTGTCAGTAAGATGCGAATGGATATTTGAATAAATTACAAAGACAATTTGAATCAATGTCGTTGTTTATTTGGCAAAACACAGTTTTGTTAACCTAATAATTATATTACATGTTTTATATAGAATGCTTTTAAGTTGTTGTTTTGTTAAGGCAGAAAAAAACTAGCTGGATTCTGTAAAGTCTGACCTTTTTTAACCAATCAATTTATTCTCTCTCAAAACCAACAGTAAAATTTATACAACAAAATTTCCTTAAAAACGCTAATAATAACAACTATTGATAATAAATAATCTAACAAGAATGTCATGGCCTTCGCCTGGTAAAGGCTAATTCGCACTCGTCCATTTATTTGTCAATGTGACGTGTTATTTTGTGTGTCTAGCCACAACAGCCTCAACTCTTACACATTTTGACACATTTTTTAAATGTAAGTCAGTGGCTGTCATTTGTTGCTTTTCTTCTTAACGCCGCAAAAAACGTAGCGTTCATGTATCTTTTGTAATTAACTTGAAACTTTCAGAGCTACAAACTATTTGATACATTTTACATGATTAACTTATGTTTTAGCTCTGTCACAACTGCTAGTTACATTTTTCTTCGTCAAATAGTATTTGAACATTGTGCTTGACCAACTTATGTAAACTTTGTTGAACGCAAATAATATTGAAAGTTAGCCTATCTATAAATTATTTATCTGTAATTTTTAAAAAAGAATTGAATTCTATGTTAGAGTATTAAATGAGGTGTCTCTAGACTATTGTTCACTTGGGGGCAAAATCTGAGTTTTTCAGAAGTATTAAAGACCACCAACTAAGGTGAAATCTACAGTTTGTTAACAGTAATGGTATACAACTTGTTAAGTGAGTTATTGCCATAATAAGTCTATGCCATAATAAGCTAAGGCGGGTAAGGTATATCATGTAACAATTAATTCGATAATGTTTTGCTAGACTAACACAAGGAAGAGCAGCTCGCTAGAAGCAGTAAGCGTAGTGTGCAAGTCTAGATTACTTTCATTGATCGCTTACTAGCATCATATTTTGACATATATAACAGCTGCTATATCATATATAACAGCTACTATAACATATATAACAGCTGCTATAACATATATAACAACTGCTATAACATATATAACAACTGCTATAACATATATGACAGCTGCTTTCAGTTAATTTCTTTTGCCGCCTTGATCAGTTGATCACCCTTGGTTGATGCAACCGTTTAAAGGTGAAGGCCAAGATTACCCATATAGATACTATTCTACCCAGTATCTATACTAGGTAGAATAGCACCCATATAGATACCGGTACAATTCTACCCATATACGTATAGATACCGGTACTATTCTACCCATATACGTATATACACTGGTAACTATTCTACCCATATACGTATATACACTGGTGCTATTCTACCCATATGAATACTGGTCGAAAGCATTGCTAAAACCTTCATATGCTCATCAGGACTTGATATAATCAGCTGGTTTTTATCATTTCTAATTCTTGTAGAGTCTGACCATCTTCAAGAAGACCTGGCAGAGCTGTCAGGAGAGATTTCACTTAAACAAAGAAGTGTGTTAATAAAAGGGTGACAATTCTGTAACTGGTATAGCCTTAAATTTTAGTATAAAAAAGTTCATGAAAGTGTCTCTCCAAATTTAAATATTCCATTTTGCACTATGAGCTATAATGATTCTCTTGCTCTGCAGGCTGAATTTTATTCTGCTATTTTAATTTCAGCAGAGATAAATCACAGTTGACCACTTCTGAAATAAAAGACGTGCGGTTGACACCCCCATCCTCGCCATCGCTGAGCAGGAGACGCCAGCCACTCCAGGACTCTGACAGTACTAATGTATTCATGAGGCTCACCAACACACAAACTGGCGGCACACAAAATAAAAAGGCGCAGAGCTTTGGCACCGTCAGCAGCTGTGACAAAGTAATGAGGCCCAAGTTTTCAAGTTTAACCCGTTGAACTACTTACGTAATTGTCTTCATGTGTTGACTAACAAATTATGAGCTGGATTTGCATGTATGTGAGTCTATACAGCCTAATACTAACTTACTGTGATACCTCCAACATCATTAAAATCATTCAAAAACAAATATTAACTGAGCATGGAAAAAACATTTCATAATCACGATGATGAACAGTCGCGTGTTTCTAGAGCATTGCTTAGTGAGTACTGCTGCAAAAAGTCTCAGACTGAACAAACAGTTGCCCTAATGCCATTCCCCTAAAGATATACTATTCGGCTCACGTTGGACTAAATAGGAATATTGCATCTCTTAGAAATTAGAAACTCAGGCTAGAATTAGTGTTGTTAGTCTCAAATAGCACGAATTAACAAAGAGCGCGCACCAAATCGCAGAGTGGTTTGTTATAACAGATGCGTTTCACTGCCTTGAAGGGGCCAACTCAATTTTGGCGTTATCAGCTCTTAGATAAAAGCCCAATGCGTAAACCTTTTGAATGGCCCTACAATACGTTTTCTGTAGTCTATGATTTTTACCATGCGACAATGTATTGTAAACAACCTCGCTACATCATGTGTCTGGTACACTTGTCTACACACAATCTATACACAATCTAGGCAACTAGTTGGGCAATTGACCTTATGACCTTGTGTATCTTGACTAGAGAGGTGATACTAGCCATGGCATCCTAGGAGTAACTTGTAACTAAGCAAGTGCTTACAAATGTTTGCTTTTCAAACAACACGAGTGATGAGCCAGATGAGCAAACAATAGGCATTCGTAGTCCATAGTAGTCCCATTGTATAACGACTTGGAGAGGTTTATTTATGACGATAATATTGAGTGATGCTGCTCCAAAGTACTCCTATTGTAGCGCGTTGCTTCATGAGCCTCTATTTTGATTGCTATGAGTTGGCAAATCGCTACTCTTCCAACTAGCCCCACTTTTTGCCTTTGGTGTTCTAGTAGCACACCAAACCACGGACTGCAGCACCTCTTCTTTACAAGAAAATAATAATTTTAGGAATCGTTATGATTTTAATGTTAGTTTTTCTAGGCTAAGCGATGCACTCTTTGATATATTAAAATGGCTAGAGAGCATTAAATTAGCATTAGACTAACTACACGATATGCAAGTAAAATAATTATATGTTGAAAGCATAATTTTTATTCCCCATAAGCCTTTAAAACGATTGACGTAAAAAATTTCACTAATAGAACATTGGGGTGAAGATATTTTCGAGTCATCTTTATACCTGCAGTAGATCATTTATAGGAGGTATGATTGGTTTCTGTCTAAGAGCTATGTATGTGTAACCTTATCAAATTGTAATAGCGATGTTGTTACTAGAAGCTCAGCAACATTGTTATTTAAATTTACATGTTTTCATTTGGGTGGGTCTCTTGCAGGTGACAAGCTCCAACCAGAGTCTCATATGTGTAAAGAAGGCAGTTGGTCACACAAAGGCTGTACTATCTATATGTGCCGCCGAAAATCTTTTGGTTTCTGGCAGTAAAGGTAAGTGTCAAGTTGACTCTAATCTAACGCACTAACATATTCTAATACCTCATAATTGACCTGCGTTTCCTTTTGTCTCGCAGACTTGACGTGCAAAGTGTGGAACATGTCAATTGGTTCAGAAGTTTTGTGTCTTGGTGGCCACCCTAACTATGTCTCCAAAGTTCGATATTGCGAGGTCAACCGGCTTGTCTACACTGTCTCCAATTCATTTGTCAAAATGTGGGACATCCGAGCTGGAGCTAAATGTATAACAGTGCTCAGGTAAGCCTAGCTCGACTCATACTTGCTTTCAGATGCAATTACATTTATATGGCTACTTGTTACCTTCTCTACCACACATACAGTCAAACTGTCCAACATAAGATATTACAGTTAGTTCCTATCATAACGGTTAGTTCCTATCATAACAGTTAGTTCCTATCGTAATGGGTAGTTCCTATAATAACTGTTAGTTCCTATCGTAACGGTTAGTTCCTATCGTAAAGGTTAGTTCCTATCATAACGGTTAGTTCCAATCGTAACGGTTAGTTGCTATCGTAACGGTTAGTTCCTATTGTAACGGTTAGTTCCCATCGTAACGGTTAGTTCCTATCGTAACGGTTAGTTCCTATTCTTTCGGTTAGTTCCTATCAAAACGGTTAGTTCCTATCATAACCGTTAGTTCCTATCATAACGGTTAGTTCCTATCGTAACGGTTAGTTCCTATCCTTGCGGTTAGTTCTTATGATAACGGTTAGTTCCTATCCTTACGGTTAGTTCCTGTCAAAACGGTTAATTCCTATCCTTACGGTTAGTTCCTATCCTTACGGTTAGTGCCTATCATAACGGTTAGTTCCTATCGTTACGGTTAGTTCTTATCATAACGGTTAGTTCCTATCGTAATGGTTAGTTTCTATCATAACGGTTAGTTCTTATCCTTACGGTTAGTTCCTATCATAATGGGTAGTTCCTATAATAACTGTTAGTTCCAATCGTAACGGTTAGTTCCTATCGTAACGGTTAGTTCCTATCGTAACGGTTAGTTCCCATCGTAACGGTTAGTTCCTATCGTAACGGTTAGTTCCTATTCTTACGGTTAGTTCCTATCAAAATGGTTAGTTCCTATCATAACCATTAGTTCCTATCATAACGGTTAGTTCCTATCGTAACGGTTAGTTCCTATCGTAACGGTTAGTTCCTATCCTTGCGGTTAGTTCTTATGATAACGGTTAGTTCCTATCCTTACGGTTAGTTTCTATCAAAACGGTTAATTCCTATCCTTACGGTTAGTTCCTATCCTTACGGTTAGTGCCTATCATAACGGTTAGTTCCTATCGTTACGGTTAGTTCCTATCATAACGTTTAGTTGCTATCGTAATGGTTAGTTCCTATCGTAACGGTTAGTTCTTATCGTAATGGTTAGTTCCTATCGTAACGGTTAGTTCTTATCCTTACGGTTAGTTCCTATCATAACGGTTAGTTCCTATAATAACTGTTAGTTTTTATCATAACGGTTAGTTCCTATCGTAATGGTTAGTTTCTATCGTAACGGTTAGTTCTTATCCTTACGGTTAGTTCCTATCGTAATGGGTAGTTCCTATAATAACTGTTAGTTCCTATCGTAACGGTTAGTTCCCATCGTAAAGGTTAGTTCCAATCGTAACGGTTAGTTCCTATCGTAACGGTTAGTTCCTATCGTAACGGTTAGTTCCCATCGTAACGGTTAGTTCCTATCGTAACGGTTAGTTCCTATCGTAACGGTTAGTTCCTATTCTTACGGTTAGTTCCTATCAAAACGGTTAGTTTCTATCATAACGGTTAGTTCCTATCATAACCGTTAGTTCCTATCATAACGGTTAGTTCCTATTATAGTGAATACTGTGCCAACAGAGATGGACACAATGTGAGGTTTTATATCTTATGTTGCAGTTCCTCTGGTCTGGTGCATGACAGTATCCCTGTGGAGCCAGCGTCGAGCAGTCAGGCCATTCTCCAACAGGGAGAGCAGCAGATATTTGATATCCAAGTCAGCAGAGATGGTCATAAACTATACACAACTACTGGAACCACCGTTCAGCTCTGGGACCTCAATACATAAGTTGATGCGTTTTTTTCAGTTACGATCCCTAGAATAAAAATCTACATTTGTTAGTTTGTATGTTGTCCATAAATGTAATGTTGTTGCTAAGAATCCCTCTGAGAATGATGGATTTAGTTTGGATGCCGGCTTGTCTTCAATTTCCTTGTAAATATTTGTGTATATTATAGTTTGAGAATTTTCCAGTTAAAAAAAATTGAAGATTACGAAAATTAGAGAATTTTGAGGCACACACTCTCATTGACAGCTATTTCTGTTAAAAGCACTTTAAAAATATTAGTATTAGTAACTGTAGTTACCAAGGTTAACATAATATTTTCTCATTAATTTTTAGTGTTGTTCATCACATAAAATTTGAGATGGAGTGAATGATCAATTTCAGTATATCAGTTTTTCCTGGTAATTACTCAATCCAATCGTGATCCCACTTGATGGCCTGGAGATCAGAGTCGTTATAAAATACGTCAGACCTAGTCATTGCTGCATTGTTGGGCCTATCTGGTTCAGTCTCACCAGATCAATCTGTCAGTACGAAAATATAAAAGTTTGATGATTTTCACCAAGGGGTGTTTGTATTAAATAATCATGATGGGCTTCTACACCCCTCTATACGACATTTTTATGTTACGATGCCAACACCGGAACAAATTTATTTCGTATGGCAAGGGTCTAATGCAAATGTAACAAGCAAAATTATAGATAGGTAAAATAATAAAAAATATGAAAAGGTTTTTATACCACATCCAAGGTGGGATACTTCTCGATATATCTACTAGCTAGTATATTGTACTTACTGTCATTAGAGGTGGGATACTTCTCGATATATCTACTAGCTAGTATATTGTACTTACTGTCATTAGAGGTGGGATACTTCTCGATATATCTACTAGCTAGTATATTGTACTTACTGTCATTAGAGGTGGGATACTTCTCGATATATCTACTAGCTAGTATATTGTACTTACTGTCATTAGAGGTGGGATACTTCTCGATATATCTACTAGCTAGTATATTGTACTTACTGTCATTAGAGGTGGGATACTTCTCGATATATCTACTAGCTAGTATATTGTACTTACTGTCATTAGAGGTAGGATACTTCTCGATATATCTACTAGCTCTATTGTACTTACTGTCATTAGAGGTAGGATACTTCTCGATATATTTACTAGCTAGTATATTGTACTTACAGTCATTAGAGGTAGGATATTTTTCCATATATCTACTAGCTAGTATATAGTACTTACTGCCATTAGAAGTAGTGTACTTCTCCATATATCTACAAGCTAGTATATTGTACTTTCTGCCATTAGAGGTAGGATACTTATCCATATATCTACTAGCTAGTATATGGTACTTACTATTATTAGAGGTTGGTGTATGAATCTTAGAAAATCCACCACAGTTGTAACTCTCTTCTATAGGTGATTTATGTACACAACTATAACCTTCCATAGGTGGTTTATGTACACATCTATAACCATTCATCTATAGGTGGTTTATGTACACAGCTATAACCTTTCTTCTATCAGTGGTTTATGCGCACAACCGTAATCTTCTTTCTTTGTATAAGTCCAAGGGTCACTCCTAATGTGTATTTGATCTACCCATGTGGCATTTTGTAACTGACAGTTATTTTTCATTGGTTGTCCGCTTGCATGCACAACATCATTTAACCATATATATATTGTTAACAGCACTTACAACTAAATCTAGCAATTTAGCTTCTGCACCTTTTTGATGACTAATTGCTATATTCATTTAAACTGTCAAGGCTGGTGATCTGTAAAATATTGTACGCTTACAGGCTATCGGCAGTCGGAAAGGTTGCTAGCGGCCACCAAGCACCGATTATTTGCCTTAGTTTATACAACGACTCAAGAGGGAAAGAACAACTCTTAACTGGCTCCAAGGATCATCTAATTAAGGGATTTGATATTTCCAATGAACAAACTTCAAATTATCCAATTCAGGCCAAATTTACTATGGACCCTCCTCACTATGATGGTGTTCAATGTCTCGCGCATCGTCAGGACATCCTTTTTAGTGGTTCTCGGGATATGCGTATCAAAAAATGGAACCTCAGTGAACCCTCTTCTCAACCACAGGTAAAATTGGTGTTTTTACAATACTAGGTGTTGCTCTATTTAGTAGCAAAATAAAGGTGATAGTTATTTCCGGTAATGGTCACCAATCAAGATCACCACTTTGTAATAAATATTTTTTATTAGAAGTAATATTTGAGATGGAGTGAATGATTGATATCAGTATATCGGTTTTCCTGGTAATCACTCAATCCAATTGTGATCCTACTTGATGGCCTAGAGATCAGAGTCAATATAAAATATGTCAGACCTAGTCATTGCTGCATTGTTGAGCCCATCTGGTTCAGTCTCACCAGATCAACCTGTCATACGCAAGACATTATGCTGTGTCTCTCACCAATATTTGCAAATGTCTTGTAGGTTTGTTACAATACAGAGACTCGTTTATGATTAAAAGTTTCATATTGCAGGATTGCATTGTTGACTCATTCAAAAGGGACAAGTTGATTTGCCAGTGTTTAATCTTTACCATCTTTAATGCAGTTCACGCCGCTCCTTTCCGCTTAAGTTGAATGTCAATTTCAAACAAACTCCTGGTTCCTCATTCCTCAACTTGCATTGTTTTCAGTCAGTTAATGGCGCCCATAAGGACTGGATCACCGACATGTGCATGCTACCAGATAATGACATATTGCTAAGCTGCTGTCGCTCTGGCACTGTGAAGATTCGGTCAAACGAGACTTGCCAGCAGCTAAATGAAGTGCGTGCTCATTCATTAGCCGTCAACTCTATGGCTACCAACCGCAGCAATCTCTTTACTGCCTCTAGGTAAAGTAGTATATAGTACTTACTGTCACTAGAGGTAGGTAATTGTTCAATATATCTACTAGCTAGTATATCGTACTTACTGCCATTAGAGGCAGGATACTTTTCAGTATATCTATTAGCTAGTAAATAGTACTTACCGTCACCAAAGGTAGGTAATTGTTCACTATATCTACTAGCTAGTATATAGTACTTACTGTCACCAGAGGTAGGTAACTGTTCACTATATCTACTAACTAGTATATAGTACTTACTGTCACCAGAGGTAGGTAACTGTTCACTATATCTACTAACTAGTATATAGTACTTACTGTCACCAGAGGTAGGTAATTGTTCAATATACAAATTATGTAAGCTTATTGTAAATTTAATGTTACGTCTGTCAGCCATGTGTTCTAATGAGACACTTGGCCAATTAGCCAAATAGTATAGATTTACTGGCTTTTCCTTAAATCCAATTAATTCACTGATTACTGTATGTATTCGAGTATAATCACAAAATTTTTTACCCATTTTTAATGATAAATCATGAGTAAGCACAAGTAGTCGCATAGCGTCTTGTTGCCTGATTTACTGAGAACCGTTCGCTTAAGCAATACTAATGATTTTTGTACTGACTGTGTGACTACTTACCTAGTCGATCGGTGTGGCAATACAGATGCCTCAAAAGTGACGTTTTACAAATTGTATAGCGGTCAAATGATTGCGATGCTACTTTGTCAATTGGGAGCAAAACCGATTGATATTTTTAACGCGACTAGAACCCCTTAAGCATCCAACGTTGTTGATACGTCAAACAAAATCTTAAATAAATGCAATATATTGGGCTGACAGTTTCTTTTATAGTTATTCAATAGCATCATTGTGTGAATTGTGTAAATATGCCAAATGGAGAAGTTGATAACTTTGGTTGGTTGTACCAACATATCTTGTTCTTTGTCCAAGAACTTTTCATGCGCCACGATTTAGCATGTATAACAGACATGGTTCATGCTCTTTCAGTGATTGCACGATAAGGATCTGGTGGATGGACCCACATAAACTATACAGTTCATAGCCAAAGCACAGATTCATTCTCCATATTCTCATATTTTTTGTCTGTATTTATGTAGCTATTTTTGTTTTCTTTACGGTTGATGACTATGCAGGAAAATTATCTTATACATTCCTTTTTTAAATCAATGTTCAAATTGTTTGACCCATGTACTTTGCATGTGTCTATATTCCTAGGACACATCCGACTATAAACTCTTTCGTGTCAAAGATTATCATGATGTTACATCATATCCATCGATGCAATTATTCTTCTCTTCTCGTCGATATTTATTTTAACCTTTTAAACACTTTGTCTGTTTTAACTGGCCGTAGATTTTCGAAATGCGCATTTATTTTTGGTGCAATAGGCTTTATTGTATTCAATCTTGTTCGTTGAAATTATCTCAAAAATAAACTAACTTTAAGAGTAATGGAGCTGTCTTATGTATCAACACGAATCCTTTTACTTTGCTCTAATTTTGTAAGGTACCTACATATGTTTATCATAACAACATTGGCTCACAGCTAGTCTAATTTTATTAAAACTATACAATAACATCAATAGTTGAGTGTTTCATTGTTGAGCTGCATGCGTTTGCATCCTCGGTCCAATAAAAGCATGCATTTATAGATATGATAATTCACCTTAAGGAAGGAAACACATCAAAATGATACTTTTAAAGGCAAAGTAACAGTTCTGAAGGTAGTATTGCGAAGTAACAGTTATGAAGGTAGCATTGCAAAGTAACAGTTCTGAAGGTAGTATTGCAAAGTAACAGTTATGATGGTAGTATTGCGAAGTAACAGTGATGAAGGTAGCATTGCAATGTAACAGTTATGAAGGTAGCATTGTAAAGTAACAGTGATGAAGGTAGTATTGCAAAGTAACAGTTATGAAGGTAGTATTGCAAGATAACAGTTCTGAAGGTAGTATTGCGAAGTAATAAAAAACCTCATAATGTAGTCTACCATGTGGTCTTTGAAGCCCTCTGTGATACTTGCTTACTTACTCTACAGTTAAACATTGATAATGAGTTGGTACTGTGTGGGTGGAGCATGTTATAGTATTCCCTTTTTTTCCAGTTGGTCAGTTTGAGAAAACTAATATGTTTCTCAATGACTTCTCATCTAAAGAACTTTGAGTTAAAGGTTATTATTAAGGGAACGCCATTATCAAGCTGTTAGCAGCAGTCAACGCTTTCCAAAGGCTTTTGTAACTAAACATTTTAAATATTAATAAACAAACAATTTACTTGGCATTTATTTAGTGATACCAAATAACTGACTCCACTTTCTGATTTCGCATTGCGACTGAGTCATGAATTTTGAGCGAGTTTTAAGAACTATCATTGAAATAATACCAGTCGCAGGTGCCAGTTTGCATTTGCTAACTAACGTTAATAATACACTTGAAACAAACTGCAACTAAACTTGTACTCTTGCATCACCAAATAAGGTAGTTTTGATTTGATAATGTAAGAAATATCTTTCAATGCCAGGTGCGTTTTGAACATCATTTCTATCTATGAACAGAAATCCAATTACTACACCTGGAAGACATCATTTCTATCTATGAACAGGAATCCAATTACTACACCTGGAAGACTCTTTACTAACTTAAATCTTTAATTTTTTTATCAAATAATCTTATTCAAAAAATAAACTTATTGAAGATGCTTAATTTTTTAAACATGTAAATGTGGTTAAAGTGACATCTTGTTTGTATAATATTAATCTCAACTTTATTTTACTAATTTCAGCTTTTACATTTACATCTTGAGCTCCGAAATAACTGCCATAGGTGTGACCGTGACGATAAAAATCATTACCTTGTAAGGCTGTTAGGGTAAAAACATATTTCTTTAGCAAACCATACCACCCAGGTATCGTTTGGAAGTATGGCATAAAGCAATGAGCCAGACGTTTGCACGCTTCACAATGCAGGCATGTTGAATTAGATCAATGTTATGTATATTTAACAGGAGAGTTTTCTCGCTGTGTCGAGAGCATTCACTCCCTACAAAAACACTCTAGTGAGTTTTTACACACTTAGTGATCAGAACATGAGCCAAGACTATATGTAAAATGTGCACTGTTTGGAAAGTATCTCACGTTCCATTTTACAGAATACGCAGAGATACTTCACACCTATAACCACTCACACTTCACTAATTTAGTGTTGAGCTCCACTGCTCCGTTTAAAGTAATCTGCTTCCTCATTAGTATTTTGCAAAACTGTCTTTCACCTTCTTCTAAAAATAATGGTAAGTATTATTTTAATGCCAAAGTAATGGCATTAAAATTTCACACACCGACATCACTCAGTTTTCTATGGGTCATCTAATGTATTAAGGTAATTTCAGAGATAGGTTGAAAATATCATACCCTTTCAAGAGCTTCTGTCTAATTTGCTATTGACAGCAAAATAAAAAATTTCCATACTGCAAGATAAATTTTGAGATGATATGCAATAAGTCAAATCTTTACTGAATTCACGTAAGATACAAGATCCTCAAAAGCTCTAGTATATTTGTATTTGAGTCACTTTGTCTGCAAATATGTAATATTTAGGCCTACTGATAAAGTATAATCTAGCCACAACTGACTAAGATTTCAGAGCTTTCAGCCACTTAGAAAATAATGTGTATCATCAATGATATATAACCACTCCCCATAGATATGGAGGGTAGCCTGGGCATGGCTCTTGTGGGGATTGGGAGAGATCCATGCCCAGGCTACCCCCTCTCTCCCAATCCCCCACAAGAGCCATGCCCAGGCTAGGGGGCATATGTCATTGGTATATCATCAGTATATAAAGAGTCTTGCTTTCAAGAATACGCTGAAAGAAGCAACAAAAACTGCTTGCTTTGCTAGAGTGAAATGCATTTTGGTTAATAGACAAACGGCTATTTCTATGATTAGTTTTACTTTTACATGGTAACTTGAAATCATCCATGCTTTAGCCAGAATTTTGCTCATGCTAGATTCTATTAAATAATCTACCTCAATGCTAAATTTTAATCAACAAACACCAGAGCATATTCAGATATTTTGTTTTTTAAGCTTGATTCCAATGTACATATGTTGAACCAATGATATACAGCCTGTGGGGCTGTATATCATTGGTTGAACTAATGTAAGAAAAATTTACAAAGATATATAATTTGTAATTACTTTCTAACTTTTCAATTGTTATTTTTTCTTACAAAAAAATTCAAACGAATCAATTCCTAGTTATTTTAACGCATCGTAAAGCAGCATCACCGCCAATGTCAATAAAAAGAGCCTCCGACTTCATCTTGTAATACATTTACACTCAAAAGCAATAATTATTCATAAATTCGTTAAAAGTTGTCGCCTTTCTCATTTTTAGACCCACGATTAGCTAGTCGAGCAAGACTTTCATTCAATAGTCTTCGAGCGTTCGAAGGAAGCTAAAGATAAGCTCGGCATGGCGGTTCGCTCCAGTTTCAGTACGAACTATTAGCCGTCTGTGATGCTTTGAGAACTAAAACACGAAGCGCTCTGCCATACTAGATTATAAGTTAATTTCCTGTTGATATAGTTCATGGTTTGATAAAAAAGAACAATTATAACTGCTATAATTGATGTTGCCACTCTTACAACAGCTAAATATGATAGACTTTGGTTACAAAACCAACTTCATAGATAGTTTTCAGGTTTGATGTTGCATTTTATTAGATATACCTCACTTGTTCTTTTCTCTGACTTTGTAATACCATCGCAAATGCGTATTAAATACCAAATTTATTAACGCAAGATAGTTCATGATAGTTGTACTATAAACTATTATAGTTGCAGTAAGCCCATTGACAAATGTACCAACTTTGCAAACGTCTTATGCTCGCACTACTGTCGTTATGCATTCGTGCAGCTTTGAATCGTAAAATGGACGGATTTTCACGACTCGTTTCGTAGGTTATCTTTTTAACATTGCAACAATCTGGTTATTGAAATATTTATTCTACTAAGAAGCTCAGACAGTTTCTCGACGCTGTTTACTACATGTTCACACATTGAATAAGCAACTATCGACAATCTTGTTTATGCGAAGGCCTCTACGCAGAGGGGAGATTTCTCAAAAGATATTGGTACGGCCACAGAGAAAGGAGGGACTGATCATGCTCGCGAAAATATTTGAAGCCAGTCTTAAATAACACCTCAGATGCATTTTAGACTGTTTTATACAGACAGAGGTTCAAAACCGTAGTCAATGCTATCGATATAAATGCAGTTACTGCAAAAGAAATGTTACAAGCTGTCCTAAATTCTTGAGAAATTTTTTTTGTACCAAATATTGGTTTTGCGGAGAAATTATAACAGCAGCGATTAAGAATAGTAATAAGAAAACTTGCTGTTAATTTCATCTTTTTTCGAGTGTGGAGAATGTTGTTGGAACCAGTTGCACAGAAACATTGTTTTCTGTGGCAGTTATGCATGTTTATGGATATGTTGTATAGGTATAATAGAAATATCAAGAAAGTATATCATGCATGATGCGTTATTTAGTTTTATTGCACTGCAAGGCTACCTTTACTTAACCCTAATTTGGATTATTTATTACACCAAGACTTCTCACTCACTTATTGGTAGGAAGCAATCTTTGCAGCCCTTCTTGCATGCCCTTGTGCATACTCCTAGATGACTGTTTGCTCTTTTAGATTGTCTGTTCTCTTGTTGTGCACATGAAATGCATAATGCTGCTAAGCCGCAATTATTTCATTTATTATAATTAATATATATTAATTTTGTTTGGATATTTTCCTGCACATCATCGGAATTAGCGCTGTGCTAGTTTATGATAAAAGGGGCATCAAAATACATAAAGTGATAAGTCTGGAGCACAAGCCTATTGATGATCACAAGTCTCTGACTGACCTAGAGTGATTTTCACAAATCCTAAAACAAAGGTGCACACACTCCACAACTGAATTTGAATCAAATGACAACATTGGTGAAATGGATGATAAAATAAAATTACATAGGCATTAAAATCCAACCATATCACCATCTATTCCAGTCTATGTTCAACCTGATATAATTGTTTTATTATATTAATATTGTTTTGAAGCATTAAAATAATGGTATACCTATAATAAAAAGTGACTCAATTGATGAACGCTATTAGCAAACTAGCACGCTAGTAATAAAGTGATGACTTTCCCTTATGTAGCCTTATGTACCCTTATGTAGCCTTATGTACCTTATGTATGGAGGAACAACAAACTGGTTTAGTCAAGTTTTTGTTTATATTTAGTTTTTAATGTAGAGGGCTCATGGACTCATAGCTCCCTTTCTACCATTCAATGTTGTGGGCTACATACAAAACTTTAATGTAGTTGCTGAAAAATCATTGTAATTGCGCCAAAAATTAGAGTGGCTGAGTCCGTTAGGCTGTATCATATTTTTTAATTTCTATTTAAGAAAAGTTTTTTGTTGGTATGCTAATTTTTTAAAAGAAAAATAACTTGTTTACTTTGGATTAAATAGCTCACCACGATAATCAGATAACGGGAATGATGACCCTCCGTTCTAGCTGTGTGATAAATAAAAATGACTAATAATAAAGCACCATGAACAATATACTTGCAGTAAAAACATTTTGTACAATTTCTTGAGAGTAACATAGCAAATTTTTCTAAAACTGCCAATATTCATAATAAGTAGGTTTAAAAGTACCACCCGCTAAATGAGATTCTTCGTAACACCATCAGCTCGGTCAACAAGCTATACATCCAAAATGACTAGGGGCTAGTCCCCTAGTCCAAGTGACTAGGGGAATTGGTCATCTACTTTGGACCATCTGGTGACTAAGACTGTCATAAAGGTGACTAGGTAGACTGGTGGCTGTTAGGTTTCTCCTTAAAATTTTTCACTCTTGTCTCACTCTCTACTACAATCAAGTACTAATCCCGCATAATATTTAAGCTGTTTCTTTGGAGCAAACTGTTTGGTAAGGGCCAATCACTAATTGAGCTGCTAACCAAATCACATTGTTAGTAACTATTTCTATTTAACTGAAAAATTTGGGAGTATAAAATTCAGATGCAATTTTTTTGGTGTAACTACTACTGAAAATGCACTGCTAGTCAGCTCAGTCGAGTGTTATACTGCTAGAGTCCTGCCAGGATCACATAGTTAGCAGCAGTTACAATCATCAAAAGCGCACATTGGAAATGAAATTAAACAGCAACATCAAGAGGCTGCAGTCAATGTGTACAATGATCGGGATCACACCATTTTCTTTGCTTCAATATAAACATGTATAGTATAAACAAATTATAGCAGCACTGGGTTACACATGATAGCTCTTGCATGACACCTCAAGTAGTGTGGTTACTTTAGATAGAAGTTCCATGTTATTCAGTTATTTGAATATGCAGTTCCAATTGTACCAACCGGAGCTCCGACTAGCATAAACTTAATAATCGTAGAAGAAATAAAAGTTCTCTGATCTAAGACAGCCTATTGTGGTGGCTGTGACATTTTATGCTGAAAGAATTTGGCCAATGTTTGACAGATTTATCAACGATTTTAGGATGCACTGGTCAGTTGAAATTGCTGGCCTTGTTTTTCCCTTTGACGCTATTAGTTGCAACTCCGCTTTATCGGGTATTGCCATTAGCTGCAGCATCAATGGCCGTGGCTAACAGTCCTGTATTCCCTAGTTGCAAGTTGGGGCGGCTAATGTTAGGCAACTAGTTATGTAATGTATGGCGGTGTTAGCCCCAACAGGTTTCTTTCATTTAGGGCCTCAACCGGGCATCTCATGTGAAGTTTTAAAAAATTTTATCAGAAAGTATAAACATTTTTTCTATTATTTGAGATTTGTTTGTTTTCGGTGATGTGACTGCCAGGACATTTTCAGATTAAAATAAGCTAAACTTGATTGCAGTTAAAAGAAATGCTCAAAAGAGAAAGATATCTTTTTCTTTTAAGCATTTCAACATCAACAAAGATCAATTTTGCCGATTTTATTTCAAGTTCATCCGAAGGTTTCTACGCTTTCGTTGGGCCATTGCCAAGCGGATGTTTGTTAAAACTTGGCCTTTTGCAAACCTTTATAAAGTCGTTAACAAGAATATATTGCCGATGATAATAATGACGCCCAAAAACTATTAAAAGCTAACGTTTATCTCTATCGCATGGAAGAAAGTGATATTATACAGCGATAAAAACCGTTCCCGTAGTCGTTGGGCAAATAACTGTTCCAGTTAATGATGTTGAGGTCGAGTTATCTAAAGCAATTTATCATTGCGTGAAAACGAACCAAACAAATCCGTTCGAGTTAACCAAGTGTTCGTGATAAAATTTTACATTTTATCCGAGAGCGAGTTATTCGAGTTTGACTGTACTTAGCCGCCAAAATTTCTTAAAAAGTTGGGGTGTCTCAGCCGGCCAGTCGCCCCAGGGAATACGGGCCTGGTTGCTAAGTACCTCAAGGTTACTATGTTCTTCCTTAAGCCCGGTCAGCATCTTTCTCTACCAGCCCTGGCCTCTCACTCTCTGTTATTGATATGTATTACCCTATCACCAACAACTCGCTTAACAACATAAAATCAGACCTCATGTTGAGGAGAGATGACTTAATCTTATTGGCCTCTGGTTGCCTCACAATCTTATCCTGCAATAGTAGCTATTCCCACTGGCCAAAACTTTTACACTTGAATCTGACTTCAAAACTACAGCTAGAACCCATTTCCTTGGTTTTGCAGGAGAGAAAGATGCTTCACTTGCTTCAAACTCCGATATTGTGGGCTCTACTTTGCTGTAGTTACTTGCGGTCTTTTTTGCACTCCTTTGTCCAGTGCTCCTTGGCTCCGCACTTGTAGTCAGTGCAGGGAAAATAGTTGGTGCAGTGGTTTGCAGAATAACTTAAAAAATGCACCACAAGGCCTACATTTTTTTACTGCCTTAGTTTTTTTACCTTTCCTATTGCCTTGCTCTTGCCAGCCATGTTGTTCAGTGGGCTGCTAAAACTGTCTGAGAGTTTTACTTTTTATAACACCTAATACGCATTTGTTTCTCCACAGCGCCATCTCAGTGATTTCTATTCTCTTTAAAACCTGTGGTGTTTTACACGATGCTGTAATGGGTAGAACCACAAATTAAAATGTCATCTAATAAGTAGTGCCTTCAAAACTATTAGCTATTTAATGGCTTTATGGAAATGCTTCAACTGAACAAATTATTTGAGGATATTTGTCTAAAGCAAATACATTCTTATGGTGCAAAAAATGTATTGATAAATCGATTTTTTACTCAACTTAACCTGCCAAAACTCAGAATTGTATAGTTTTGGAGACATGGCACCACTAGACAACCGACAATATGTCTGAAATCCTATGTAGCAGGTGAATTAACACTAATTAAAATTGGTTACCTTTATATACATTAATCTTACCACCAGCTTTTGAGGCTGTTTTGAAGCTTGAACAACAGTCAGTAGGTTTTTTCTGCTGTCTTAATGACCTTTCAGCAAGCATATTATTAAGCGCTCTTGCCCTTTGGGTTCTCAATCTCTGCTATGGACTTTGGGGAACACTATCTGACAAATTTATCACTGCTCTTAAATTCATGTTAAATATACCAAGCATTGTACAAGACTATCAAATACATAGGAAACTTTCCAATAATGTGAATTTTGTTGCAAGTCAACCTTTAAAAGATTATACCTGACACCTTATAAAATGCACGCGGGAGAATCGATAGTTTGACCTGGACACAGTATTTACTTTACTGTCTATGCAACAAATCTTTCTTTATATCATTTAAGGCTATAGCTAGAACAAATTATCTCTTTTTTACTATCAACAGAATTCAACATTTTTAATTTGATTTCCTAAAAACTATCACAATCAATGCATTACTTTCGCAAGGCTAATCTGGGGTTTGGAGCCTAAGCTTATACAATGCAGCCGAGCATGCAGAAAGACATGCATATGTAACACTCAGCATTAGATTTCACTACAGCTACGCATCAGCAAAAATATATTTTAATACTTTTAAAAAGCTATCTTGATGTTTGCAGTAATACACTACCAAAGCTTTGGTTGCCATGGCATACACGAAACATGTCCTGAACAATTCTATGAACTTGAATAATTGCACAAATACATTTATGTTGGAGGAAGCAGTGCAGTCGTCTGCAAATGAATAGGAGTTACACAACGACTACCTTAAGCGTGGTTCTCATATATGCCGCAAAGCACCGGCAACAGCACCGCAGGCTAGGGCGGTGAAATGTGAGCCTACACGCCGGGTACCGCCGAGTACCACCGGTAGTTGCCGGCAGTTAACACAAGAGTTTAGCGCTGTTCAAATTTCGCAAATAGCCGCAAGCAAAACCTTCCTGAAATGCACTGTACAGGTAAAGATCACCATTATCAAAATGGCGTGGCGAGCGAACATTTTATGTGAAGCTGCGATTATGTTTAGCAATGCAGCTTTAGATGTGAACAGAAGCTGCCGATCCTAACGTCGCAAGCGTTTTGCTGCGCAAGTTACCGCCGGAGTCTCGCAATCGATATGGAAACCAGACTTTAGCAGCTATGAAGATGAGTTGAACATATCATCAACAAAATTTCAGCGCAATATAGTGTAACCGTGACATTACTGATTACTCTATGCAAAGTAATGATTATGCCAGAAATTATCAAATAAGAGTCTGTAGAGAGTTTTCTGTTCAACAGAACAGAAAACATTAGAGAAACACAAGGAATAAGGCATTGGCTATTTACGCTGGCAAAATTATTATTTGCAAAGACACCACACACCCCTGATGGCTGTGTAGTAATAGAAGAAACTGATGTATTTGTGATTGGTTAAAAGTGTTGATCCCTGATTAACATAATCATGACACCAATTTGTTCATTTTCACAGTAAACCGATTTTTTTTGAAAGTTGCTTTGAACTAGTGACAACGATGACCAACAAGTATTTATATATGAAAAAGGCTGTTACTTGCTGTAAAAGATATGTGATGAACACTGGTGTAAATTGGAACTGCTTGCATAAAATTTCAGGATATGTTAGATTAAATATTTTAAAGACCTAAGTTTTACTTGCAGTTTGATACAATTCATCAGCCTGAGTTCAAGTTGTAGTTGGACGATTTTAGATTATAAGTTGATGGATCTTTTTTTTAAGAAAACACAAGTGTAAATAGCTGTACAAACATTAGTGCAATGATAAACTATGGTTTACCCATATCTACTATATATATATATATATATAATTAATACAATCATGTTCCAATAAGGGTAATGACAACATCCAATAGATGTTTTGATCTTTACTTGACCTAGGTTGATACTTGTAAAACATAACTAGTTATTCAGTAGTCTCGATCTGTGTAGTCGCAGCAGATGTTTATGCCATATGTCAGCTAAGAAATTTGCCCATTTTAAGAGCCTAAGAGTAATGACTATACATGTGTCCGACCTCATTTCTCCTAATGGCAGTGTCCAGCCTTTTACTGTACGCATCTATCTTCTTGCTGAGCTGTTCTCGCTTGTTAATGTGAAGATCCATCTCAGCTTCCATGTTGGCAATTGTCTGTTTCCGCACAACAACGGATGTCACGTACCGCTCAAGCTTGTCCCACTTGCTTTTCGCCACCTGAGTTAGAGTAATCGAGTAAAACGTAGTGTCCATTCGCACAGAGGACAAGACGACATAATATGTGTATATATAAGAAACATGCCATACACAAAAAAAATACTCTTCCAATTTAAGTGGCAGATTATTTTATATTACTTTAGGTTTAGCTGTAATCAGTAGAAAAAGTCACTAGTAAGTTGAGATTATAACAACAGGCTGTGAGAAACTTTGATATAAGAGGTGACATGAGATAACATGAGGTGCCATGAGATAACATGAGGTGACATGAGATAACATGAGGTGACATGAGATAACATGAGGTGCCGTGAGATAACATGAGGTGACATGAGATAACATGAGATAACATGAGATAACATGTGCTAGACGTATCAACAAAAGGCAAATAGTAAATCGCCGTCTGAGCAACAAGCAGTTATCTACTCTGCAATTGCTCATTTAACATTGTCTAGTTTTATCTCAGCTATAAGTTACGACCCAGTTAGTGCTATGGCCCAGCTATAAGTTGTTCTTCAGTAACTAACATTCGCTACCAGAATACTGTCCAGAAATGAAAATCATTTTGAAGCAAATTTGGCAGATTGATTGGGACAAAAAGGTTAAAAAAGACGATGCAAACAGTTACCTTGGGAGAGAAGAGAAGAGCTGCTGACTTGTGCCTAGAAGCAGAAGATGATGAAGTCTTGCCAGATGAATTTTCATGGGAGAGGTTTGCCCTATTTTTGGCCATCACCCTGGAAGAGGCGGACGAGTCTCTTTGTCTTTTCCTCAACTGACTGACCTCTTCGTGCTTGCGCTGGCAATACAATACGCTGACTTATGCAAAGGCTAGGATCAAATAAAAATGATTTATATGTCAAAGATACATGAAATGTCGATGGCTATCCCAAGCCACCTACTTTTTACGACAGAATTAATTAAAACATCAGTAGACTGTTATATTCGTCCTGTAATTAATGAAGGCACTCTTTGAAAACTTAGAGACCAACATTTGAGTGTTGTTAAAGACCAACCTTGAGTATGGCATCTTTCTGTCTGTTTTGCAACTCCAACATGCGCACCTGATTGTCTCGTTGCCGCTTCTCTTTTTTCAGCTGTAGCAGCTCCTTATTCTTTCGTTGGTCACTAATCTTATTCTTCTCTGATTCCGTTTTCATTTGTGCCATCAGTCGCACCTGCAATAGCATCACCATAGTTGTCGAGATCTCCAAAACCAAGATCATGTGGTGGTGCAATAGTCAACACAACACATTACGAAGATCCCAAAAAACTCATACGCCAAACAATTATTTCCCATTCAAACTTTTCCCTGACTAACACAGATATAAACATAGTAGTGATGTCTCTCTGTGTAGGATTAAGTAAGACATAAATAAATATAGTGGTGATATCTCTTTGTGTAGGATTAACTAGCACATATAAATATAGTGGTGATATCTCTGTGTAGGATTAACTAGCACATATAAATATAGTGGTGATATCTCTGTGTAGGATTGACTAACACATATAAATATAGTGGTGATATCTCTCTGTGTAGGATTAACTAGCACATATAAATATAGTGGTGATATCTCTCTGTGTAGGATTAACTAATACATATAAATATAGTGGTGATATCTCTGTGTAGGATTAACTAGCACATATAAATATAGTGGTGATATCTCTCTGTGTAGGATTAACTAACACATATAAATATAGTGGTGATATCTCTCTGTGTAAGATTAACTAACACATATAAATATAGTGGTGATATCTGTGTGTAGGATTAACTAACACAGATATAAATATAGTGGTGATATCTCTGTGTGTAGGATTTACTAGCACATATATAAATATAGTGGTGATGTCTCTCTGTGTAGGATTAACTAACACATATAAATATAGTGGTGATATCTCTGTGTAGGATTAACTAGCACATAAAAATATAGTGGTGATATCTCTCTGTGTAGGATTAACTAACACATATAAATATAGTGGTGATATCTCTGTGTAGGATTAACTAGCACATATAAATATAGTGGTGATATCTCTCTGTGTAGGATTAACTAACACATATAAATATAGTGGTGATATCTCTGTGTAGGATTAACTAACACATATAAATATAGTGGTGATATCTCTGTGTAGGATTAACTAGCACATATAAATATAGTGGTGATATCTCTCTGTGTAGGATTAACTAACACATATAAATATAGTGGTGATATCTGTGTGTAGGATTAACTAACACAGATATAAATATAGTAGTGATGTCTCTCTGTGTAGGATTAAGTAAGACATAAATAAATATAGTGGTGATATCTCTTTGTGTAGGATTAACTAGCACATATAAATATAGTGGTGATATCTCTGTGTAGGATTAACTAGCACATATATAAATATAGTGGTGATATCTCTGTGTAGGATTAACTAATACATATAAATATAGTGGTGATATCTTTGTGTAGGAATAACTAGCACATATAAATATAGTAGTGATATCTCTGTGTGTAGGATTAACTAACACATATAAATATAGTGGTGATATCTCTGTGTAGGATTAACTAGCACATATAAATATAGTGGTGATATCTCTGTGTAGGATTAACTAGCACATAAAAATATAGTGGTGATATCTCTCTGTGTAGGATTAACTAACACATATAAATATAGTGGTGATATCTCTGTGTAGGATTAACTAGCACATATAAATATAGTGGTGATATCTCTCTGTGTAGGATTAACTAACACATATAAATATAGTGGTGATATCTCTGTGTAGGATTAACTAACACATATAAATATAGTGGTGATATCTGTGTGTAGGATTAACTAACACAGATATAAATATAGTGGTGATATCTTTGTGTGTAGGATTAACTAGCACATATAAATATAGTGGTGATATCTCTCTGTGTAGGATTAACTAACACATATAAATATAGTGGTGATATCTCTGTGTAGGATTAACTAACACATATAAATATAGTGGTGATATCTCTGTGTAGGATTAACTAGCACATATAAATATAGTGGTGATATCTCTCTGTGTAGGATTAACTAACACATATAAATATAGTGGTGATATCTGTGTGTAGGATTAACTAACACAGATATAAATATAGTAGTGATGTCTCTCTGTGTAGGATTAAGTAAGACATAAATAAATATAGTGGTGATATCTCTTTGTGTAGGATTAACTAGCACATATAAATATAGTGGTGATATCTCTGTGTAGGATTAACCAGCACATATATAAATATAGTGGTGATATCTCTGTGTAGGATTAACTAACACATATAAATATAGTGGTGATATCTCTGTGTAGGATTAACTAGCACATAAAAATATAGTGGTGATATCTCTCTGTGTAGGATTAACTAACACATATGAATATAGTGGTGATATCTCTGTGTAGGATTAACTAGCCCATATAAATATAGTGGTGATATCTCTGTGTAGGATTAACTAACACATATAAATATAGTGGTGATATCTGTGTGTAGGATTAACTAACACAGATATAAATATAGTGGTGATATCTTTGTGTGTAGGATTAACTAGCACAGATAAATATAGTGGTGATATCTCTCTGTGTAGGATTAACTAACACATATAAATATAGTGGTGATATCTCTGTGTAGGATTAACTAACACATATAAATATAGTGGTGATATCTCTGTGTAGGATTAACTAGCACATATAAATATAGTGGTGATATCTCTCTGTGTAGGATTAACTAACACATATAAATATAGTGGTGATATCTGTGTGTAGGATTAACTAACACAGATATAAATATAGTGGTGATATCTCTGTGTGTAGGATTAACTAACACATATAAATATAGTGGTGATATCTCTCTGTGTAGGATTAACTAACACAGGTATAAATATAGCGGTGATTTCTCTCTTTGTAGGATTAACTAACACAGCTTTTGTATCGGTCAGCAAGCCTACCTTTATCTTCTTCATCTCATTCAGTTCAGTACTAAGGTCCCTGATGCGCCGGTCGCAGACAACTTGGTTCTTCATCATTTTGGCGTGCTCCTTTTTGGCAGTATTTACCTTATTGAGCTCCTGTTGCATGGTATCCAGCCGTTTCTCAAACTCCATTTTAACTTTGCGCACCTGCTCCTCCGACTGCTGCTTCTTGCTGCCTGAAAACAGAACTCACATAACAGTTTATTTCATTTGTATTTGCTATCCTGGTAACTGCTGTCCGGTTACGAATTAGCTGGTTGCAAAGCTAGCTACACGTTAGGATTATCAAACTCATACCAATTACTATCTAAATGACAGATTATTACACCGAAGCCATAGCACTGTATGGACTGAACTTTATAACTTGTTAAGAGCTAGCTGATTAACTGTTAACAGCTGATCTAACATATACTAGCTATAACAGCTGATCTAACATATACTAGCTATAACAGGAGGTTACCTAAGCTGCTTAGGACCTGGTTTCGTTCTCGTTCAACAGCCATTATTTGGTCCTGCAAGTTGCGCATTTTATCCTCGTAATGCTGACGAATTGTTTGCAGTTGTCGCTGGCTCCTTTCGAGTTCTTCAATCATTCTTTGTTTAAGTGAAATCTCTCCTGACAGCTCTGCCAGGTCTTCTTGAAGATGGTCAGACTCTACAAGAATTAG
This sequence comes from Watersipora subatra, assembly GCF_963576615.1. Lineage (NCBI taxonomy): Eukaryota > Metazoa > Bryozoa > Gymnolaemata > Cheilostomatida > Watersiporidae > Watersipora > Watersipora subatra. The sequence continues at coordinate 784,355 of NW_027045215.1, read as the reverse complement.
AAATGATAAAAACCAGCTGATTATATCAAGTCCTGATGAGCATATGAAGGTTTTAGCAATGCTTTCGACCAGTATTCATATGGGTAGAATAGCACCAGTGTATAGACGTATATGGGTAGAATAGTTACCAGTGTATATACGTATATGGGTAGAATAGTACCGGTATCTATACGTATATGGGTAGAATTGTACCGGTATCTATATGGGTGCTATTCTACCTAGTATAGATACTGGGTAGAATAGTATCTATATGGGTAATCTTGGCCTTGACCTTTAAACGGTTGCATCAACCAAGGGTGATCAACTGATCAAGGCGGCAAAAGAAATTAACTGAAAGCAGCTGTCATATATGTTATAGCAGTTGTTATATATGTTATAGCAGTTGTTATATATGTTATAGCAGTTGTTATATATGTTATAGCAGCTGTTATATATGTTATAGTAGCTGTTATATATGATATAGCTAGTAAGCGATCAATGAAAGTAATCTAGACTTGCACACTACGCTTACTGCTTCTAGCGAGCTGCTCTTCCTTGTGTTAGTCTAGCAAAACATTATCGAATTAATTGTTACATGATATACCTTACCCGCCTTAGCTTATTATGGCATAGACTTATTATGGCAATAACTCACTTAACAAGTTGTATACCATTACTGTTAACAAACTGTAGATTTCACCTTAGTTGGTGGTCTTTAATACTTCTGAAAAACTCAGATTTTGCCCCCAAGTGAACAATAGTCTAGAGAAACCTCATTTAATACTCTAACATAGAATTCAATTCTTTTTTAAAAATTACAGATAAATAATTTATAGATAGGCTAACTTTCAATATTATTTGCGTTCAACAAAGTTTACATAAGTTGGTAAAGCACAATGTTCAAATACTATTTGACGAAGAAAAATGTAACTAGCAGTTGTGACAGAGCTAAAACATAAGTTAATCATGTAAAATGTATCAAATAGTTTGTAGCTCTGAAAGTTTCAAGTTAATTACAAAAGATACATGAACGCTACGTTTTTTGCGGCGTTAAGAAGAAAAGCAACAAATGACAGCCACTGACTTACATTTAAAAAATGTGTCAAAATGTGTAAGAGTTGAGGCTGTTGTGGCTAGACACACAAAATAACACGTCACATTGACAAATAAATGGACGAGTGCGAATTAGCCTTTACCAGGCGAAGGCCATGACATTCTTGTTAGATTTTTTATTATCATTAGTTGTTATTATTAGCGTTTTTAAGGAAATTTTGTTGTGTAAATTTTACTGTTGGTTTTGAGAGAGAATAAATTGATTGGTTAAAAAAGGTCAGACTTTACAGAATCCAGCTAGTTTTTTTCTGCCTTAAAGAATAGAGAAAGCATAATATTATTATGCTTTATTAGTTATCTTGAGGTGTTGACTGATGTTCTAAAAAAAGAATCAAGGAGATTGACCCCCTTGAAGCTGAGATATAGACAGCCAAACACAGGTCTACCTAATAAAAAATCAGAGGAAAACCCTTCGAAAATCCCAAAAACTGTGACGTTTAAAATCGACTTAATGGTCATGTGCCGGAGTTGCGCACCCTTACCGTCGTTACTTATAATGATTGTTTTGGCTACGAGATGTGAAACGCTTCTCGCGATAGTAAATAATTTACATACTAGCTCTGGTTTCTCAGGAAAATCATCCAAACATTGTATGGTAAAGGCATTTGCCCACAACCCCTCGCCATGATTTTTTAAAGCAGAAGAGCAGATTTTGACTATTGTGCTTCAAATTTTAACTCGATCTCCACGGATATGCTCCGAAGATCATCTGTTCAACGAACGGCGCGTGTATAGTCTATATGCGATATCCGCGATTGCAGTTTGTTTAGAATAAGAAATAGGAATGGGACTTTTTGTTCCCTTCATCATTTTTCTACTGTGTATCTACTGCAGCATTCAGTTTATTTTCATGATTATCGTCACTATTAACACACTGGAAGTTCACTACAGCCATAATCTTAAAAAGACTAACTTGACCGTGCTGCTCTTGCTATAAGAAAAGAAAACGATAACTTTTGCTTTGATTTTTCTATTGATCTATTATCTTATCTATGATTATTTTTTATGATTTATATAATATTCATAATGCATATTATACAAAATAATAATATAACTGCGTATAGAATAAATGATGTAACTAATATAATTTGTAGAAAATTCCAAATGATAACCGAGATTGATGATTGATTTAATTGATTCTATTTATTAGCTATAGTTAAAAAATCTGAACAACGCTAAAGATGAGTCTGAATAGGGAAGCTAAGTAGGAGAACAACAAAACTGAGCTGAACTAGCAAGATAGCGAAATGTTGCGAAATAATAGATGCGTGTAGTTATTTTATGCTAAAACTAATCTACACGTCAGAGGGACTGGTTCGGAATTCTAGGAGCGATGATTGTTAGGCCCAATTTGATTGTTCTATACTTCCAGGGATTAAACCAATTAAAACGCCGTGATTGTTATAGGAGAGCGCATTAGTTGGCTTAATTGACCAATGGCACACAAGGCGATTTCATACGTCATATATTGATGATTACCGAAACACTTTTGTTTTTTTGGTAGACCTGTGTTTGGCTGGCCATATCTCAGCTTCTGGTTGGTCAATCTTCTTGATTCTTTTTTTAGAACATCAGTCAACACCTCAAGATGAATAATAAAGCATAATAATATTATGCTTTCTCTATTCTTTAACAAAACAACAACTTAAAAGCATTCTATATAAAACATGTAATATAATTATTAGGTTAACAAAACTGTGTTTTGCCAAATAAACAACGACATTGATTCAAATTGTCTTTGTAATTTATTCAAATATCCATTCGCATCTTACTGACACTTAACAATGATTGAACAATGCGTGCAGAGTTATTGAAATTAATAATAAATGCCTGTTCAATAAATCAATAAAGGTCAGTATCACCTGAGGTATTGAAGAAACGGAATTGTTATCCATTTCAGTAGGAAATGTTTGCACAGAACTATCACCACTAGTGCCACAGCTATACCGTTCTAGATCTCTGCAGGCAGAAAAAGTAGGTCAAGGCCGGTCATACGGAGCAAGTTAAGGCCTGTCATACAGAGTAAGTTAAGGCCTGTCATACAGGGTAAGTTAAGGGCTGTCATACAGAGTGAGTTAAGGCCTGTCATACAGAGTAAGTTAAGGCCTGTCATACAGAGTAAGTTAAGGGCTGTCATACAGAGTAAGTTAAAGCCTGTCATACGGAGCAAGTTAAGGCCTTTCATACAGAGTAAGTTAAGGCCTGTCATACAGAGTAAGTTAAGGGCTGTCATACAGAGTAAGTTAAAGCCTGTCATACGGAGCAAGTTAAGGCCTTTCATACAGAGTAAGTTAAGGCCTGTCATACAGAGTAAGTTAAAGCCTGTCATACGGAGTAAGTTAAGGCCTGCCATACGGAGCAAGTTAAGGGCTGTCATACAGAGTAAGTTAAAGCCTGTCATACAGAGTAAGTTAAAGCCTGTCATACAGAGTAAGTTAAGGCCGGTCATACAGGGTAAGTTAAGGGCTGTCATACAGAGTAAGTTAAAGCCTGTCATACGGAGTAAGTTGAGGGCTGTCATACAGAGTGAGTTAAGGCCTTTCATACAGAGTAAGTTAAGGCCTGTCATACAGAGTAAGTTAAGGCCTGTCATACAGGGTAAGTTAAGGGCTGTCATACAGAGTAAGTTAAAGCCTGTCATACGGAGCAAGTTGAGGGCTGTCATACAGAGTGAGTTAAGGCCTGTCATACAGAGCAAGTTAAGGGCTGTCATACAGAGTAAGTTAAAGCCTGTCATACGGAGCAAGTTAAGGGCTGTCATACAGAGTAAGTTAAAGCCTGTCATACAGAGTAAGTTAAAGCCTGTCATACAGAGTAAGTTAAGGCCGGTCATACAGAGTGAGTTAAGGCCTGTCATACAGAGTGAGTTAAGGCCTGTCATACAGAGTGAGTTAAGGCCTGTCATACAGAGAGCTAAAAGCTACTAAAACTGATAGTAGCTATTTACTATAAATACTATTTACTGTGTATGTGAACTTGTAGCTGTCATAGATAGATTTGCTGGAGCTCACCCTATAAAATTTTACTTGCATTCACAAACATGAATTAATGCAATGTCCGTAGTCATGTATTTTAATAATCATTTTATTGCACTAGTGCTTTAAAAAAATTTCGAAAAAGATTAAATGTCCAGTAAACTGATGCAAATAGAAACAATCACATTAACCTTAACACAAGAGAAGATCTTAACACAAGAGAAGGTACCACAGCTTATAACTACAGGTAGATCTTAACACAAGAGAAGGTGAACCACAGCTTATAACTACAGGTAGATTTTAACACAAGAGAAGGTAACACAGCTTATAACTACAGGTAGATCTTAACACAAGAGAAGGTACCACAGCTTATAACTACAGGTAGACCTTAACACAAGAGAAGGTAACACAGCTTATAACTACAACCATCTGCAAGACATTTCACATTCTCTTTGATAATCCTTAACACTATGGTAGTAAACGTAGAGTGTTTAGAATATTTGGCCGGCTTACATTCTTGTTGCGACTGTATAGTTATCCCGGAATCCTGCAAAACCTGGTCTAAAAGCTGATCCCGTAACCTGGAATCCATCTGCATTTTATCGTAGCGAGCAGTCAACTCCTTGAATTGAGATTCTTTCTGAGTACAAGCAAAGCCCTGAGTGAGAGCGAGTGAGAGAAGGTGCTCCAACAGATACTTGCTTTCATCAACAGAGGAGACATCCAAAGCTTTTGTCAAACTAGTCTCATCCTAACAAGTAAGGTACTATGTGTAATGAGCACATTTTGTAATATGGTTCAGAGACATCATTACAAGCAATATAACAACCAGTTCTTCGAGTTGCGTTGTGATTGCAAAAGCAATGACCAAATTTGATGCTCAAACCAAAGAGCTATCGCAATATGTAAATGTAACTTGTTTTGTCGTAATATAAACTGATAAAAACTAATGAAAAAGGACTCAAGAAAAAAACAGCAGGGGTTCATTCTATAAGAATATATAACATGTTAACTGTTTCTTGAATCTATGAGAAGAATTTGAGCCATAATAAAATTATTGATATAGGAATAAAAGTGTCATTTCTTCTAGTGAATAACGACAGGTTAAAAGATTATCTTGGCTTATAATAATATTTTATATGAGAAACAAGATAGATATGAAAGGGCATGCAAGTCGTACGATGAGGTTTAGAGGTTGTTAGAGGGGTAGCGTTTTAAACATAACATGAACTGCTTCTAGTGAATTATTGAGAAAATGTTTCCAGTCGATAGGAGATGAACTCATTGTGGATGTCAAATAAAGGTGAAAGATTATAGATTCTGAATTAACAAAATCAAATGTTGCTGCATGACTGTAGAAGATAACTTTACTGATTTACATGCGCTTACGTAAATTCGAGTATAGCCATCTATGGGAACGGGCCGATAAATGGGAATTGTTAGCTAAGCCCGCTGTAACATTAAAAAGGATAAATAAAGCAATGAATAATTACTAAACATACAACGCACTGATGAAATATATTAGGTAAATGCTTAGACAGGAAGCAATGCGAGATTACTAAATGCTTAGACAGGAAGCAAAGTGAGATTAGTAAATGCTTAGACAGGAAGCAATGCGAGGTTAGTAAATGCTTAGACAGAAAGCAATGCGAGATTAGTAAATGCTTAGACAGGAAGCAATGCAAGGTTAGTAAATGCTTAGACAGGAAGCAATGTGAGATTAGTAAATGCTTAGACAGGAAGCAATGCGAGGTTAGTAAATGCTTAGACAGAAAGCAATGCGAGATTAGTAAATGCTTAGACAAGAAGTAATGCGAGGTTAGTAAATGCTTAGACAGGAAGCAATGCGAGGTTAGTAAATGCTTAGACAGGAAGCATTGCGAGGTTAGTAAATGCTTAGACAGGAAACAATGCAAAGTTAGTAAATGCTAGCAGTAGCCACTACAAGCCTAAGCAGACGCATAGCAAAAGCAAATGAACAAACCTTCGCCTCCTCTTCCATCTGCATGATATTGTTTTGGCACTCAGACACGTTACTCTGAATGTATGTCATATTGGTGCTCATCGTCTCCTGCTGATCTTCTAGGTTCATGGCGACAGTCGTCTGCAAATGAATATGAGTTACACAACGACTACCTTGAGCGTGGTTCTCATATATGCCGCAAAGCACCGGCAACAGCACCGCAGGCTGTGGCGGTGAAATGTGAGCCTACACGCCGGGTACCGCCGAGTACCACCGGTAGTTGCCGGCAGTTAACACAAGAGTTTAGCGCTGTTCAAATTTTGCAAATAGCCGCAAGCAAAACCTTCCTGAAATGCACTGTACAGGTAAAGGTCACCATTATCAAAATGGCGTGGCGAGCGAACATTTTATGTGAAGCTGCGATTATGTTTAGCAATGCAGCTTTAGATGTGAACAGAAGCTGCCGATCCTAACGTCGCAAGCGTTTTGCTGCGCAAGTTACCGCCGGAGTCTCGCAATCGATATGGAAACCAGACTTTAGCAGCTATGAAGATGAGTTGAACATATCATCAACAAAATTTCAGCGCAATATAGTGTAACCGTGACATTACTGATTACTCTATGCAATGTAATGATTATGCCAGCAATTATCAAATAAGAGTCTGTAGAGAGTTTTCTGTTCAACAGAACAGAAAACATTAGAGAAACACAAGGAATAAGGCATTGGCTATTTACGCTGACAAAATTATTATTTGCAAAGACACCACACACCCCTGATGGCTGTGTAGTAATAGAAGAAACTGATGTATTTGTGATTGGTTAAAAGTGTTGATCCCTGATTAACATAATCATGACACCAATTTGTTCATTTTCACAGTAAACCGATTTTTTTTGAAAGTTGCTTTGAACTAGTGACAACGATGACCAACAAGTCTTTATATATGAAAAAGGCTGTTACTTGCTGTAAAAGATATGTGATGAACACTGGTGTAAATTGGAACTGCTTGCATAAAATTTCAGGATATGTTAGATTAAATATTTTAAAGACCTAAGTTTTACTTGCAGTTTGATACAATTCATATGCCTGAGTTCAAGTTGTAGTTGGACGATTTTAGATTATAAGTTGATGGATCTTTTTTTTAAGAAAACACAAGTGTAAATAGCTGTACAAACATTAGTCCAATGATAAACTATGGTTTACCCATATCTACTATATATATATATATATATATATATATATATATATATATATATATATATATATATGTATGTAGTGTTAATACAATCATGTTCCAATAAGGGTAATGACAACATCCAATAGATGTTTTGATCTTTACTTGACCTAGGTTGATACTTGTAAAACATAACTAGTTATTCAGTAGTCTCGATCTGTGTAGTCGCAGCAGATGTTTATGCCATATGTCAGCTAAGAAATTTGCCCATTTTAAGAGCCTAAGAGTAATGACTATACATGTGTCCGACCTCATTTCTCCTAATGGCAATGTCCAGCCTTTTACTGTACGCATCTATCTTCTTGCTGAGCTGTTCTCGCTTGTTAATGTGAAGATCCATCTCAGCTTCCATGTTGGCAATTGTCTGTTTCCGCACAACAACGGATGTCACGTACCGCTCAAGCTTGTCCCACATGCTTTTCGCCACCTGAGTTAGAGTAATCGAGTAAAACGTAGTGTCCATTAGCACAGAGGACAAGACAACATAATATGTGTATATATAAGAAACATGCCATACACAAAGAAAATACTCTTCCAAATTAAGTGGCAGATTATTTTATATTACTTTAGGTTTAGCTGTAATCAGTAGAAAAAGTCACTAGTAAGTTGAGATTATAACAACAGGCTGTGAGAAACTTTGATATAAGAGGTGACATGAGATAACATGAGGTGCCATGAGATAACATGAGGTGACATGAGATAACATGAGGTGCCGTGAGATAACATGAGGTGACATGAGATAACATGAGATAACATGTGCTAGACGTCGTATCAACAAAAGGCAAATAGTAAATCGCCGTCTGAGCAACAAGCAGTTATCTACTCTGCAAATGCTCATTTAACATTGTCTAGTTTTATCTCAGCTATAAGTTACGACCCAGTTAGTGCTATGGCCCAGCTATAAGTTGTTCTTCAGTAACTAACATTCGCTACCAGAATACTGTCCAGAAATGAAAATCATTCTGAAGCAAATTTGGCAGATTGATTGGGACAAAGAGGTTAAAAAAGACGATGCAAACAGTTACCTTGGGAGAGAAGAGAAGAGCTGCTGACTTGTGCCTAGAAGCAGAAGATGATGAAGTCTTGCCAGATGAATTTTCATGGGAGAGGTTTGCCCTATTTTTGGCCATCACCCTGGAAGAGGCGGACGAGTCTCTTTGTCTTTTCCTCAACTGACTGACCTCTTCGTGCTTGCGCTGGCAACACAATACGCTGACCTATGCAAACGCTAGGATAAAATAAAAATGATTTATATGTCAAGGATACATGAAATGTCGATGGCTATCCCAAGCCACCTACTTTTTACGACAGAATTAATTAAAACATCAGTAGACTGTTATATTCGTCCTGTAATTAATGAAGGCACTCTTTGAAAACTTAGAGACCAACATTTGAGTGTTGTTAAAGACCAACCTTGAGTATGGCATCTTTCTGTCTGTTTTGCAACTCCAACATGCGCACCTGATTGTCTTGTTGCCGCTTCTCTTTTTTCAGCTGTAGCAGCTCCTTATTCTTTCGTTGGTCACTAATCTTAATCTTCTCTGATTCCGTCTTCATTTGTGCCATCAGTCGCACCTGCAATAGCATCACCATAGTTGTCGAGATCTCCGAAACCAAGATCATGTGGTGGTGCAATAGTCAACACAACACATTACAAAGATCCCAAAAAACTCATACGCCAAACAATTATTTCCCATTCAAACTTTTCCCTGACTAACACAGATATAAATATAGTAGTGATGTCTCTCTGTGTAGGATTAAGTAAGACATAAATAAATATAGTGGTGATATCTCTTTGTGTAGGATTAACTAGCACATATAAATATAGTGGTGATATCTCTGTGTAGGATTAACTAGCACATATAAATATAGTGGTGATATCTCTGTGTAGGATTGACTAACACATATAAATATAGTGGTGATATCTCTCTGTGTAGGATTAACTAATACATATAAATATAGTGGTGATATCTCTGTGTAGGATTAACTAGCACATATAAATATAGTGGTGATATCTCTTTGTGTAGGATTAACTAACACATATAAATATAGTGGTGATATCTCTGTGTAGGATTAACTAGCACATATAAATATAGTGGTGATATCTCTGTGTAGGATTAACTAGCACATATAAATATAGTGTTGATATCTCTGTGTAGGATTGACTAACACATATAAATTTAGTGGTGATATCTCTCTGTGTAGGATTAACTAACACATATAAATATAGTAGTGATATCTGTGTGTAGGATTAACTAACACAGATATAAATATAGTGGTGATATCTCTGTGTGTAGGATTTACTAGCACATATATAAATATAGTGGTGATGTCTCTCTGTGTAGGATTAACTAACACATATAAATATAGTGGTGATATCTCTGTGTAGGATTAACTAGCACATAAAAATATAGTGGTGATATCTCACTGTGTAGGATTAACTAACACATATAAATATAGTGGTGATATCTCTGTGTAGGATTAACTAGCACATATAAATATAGTGGTGATATCTCTCTGTGTAGGATTAACTAACACATATAAATATAGTGGTGATATCTCTGTGTAGGATTAACTAGCACATAAAATATAGTGGTGATATCTCTCTGTGTAGGATTAACTAACACATATAAATATAGTGGTGATATCTCTGTGTAGGATTAACTAACACATATAAATATAGTGGTGATATCTCTGTGTAGGATTAACTAGCACATATAAATATAGTGGTGATATCTCTCTGTGTAGGATTAACTAACACATATAAATATAGTGGTGATATCTGTGTGTAGGATTAACTAACACAGATATAAATATAGTGGTGATATCTCTGTGTGTAGGATTAACTAACACATATAAATATAGTGGTGATATCTCTTTGTGTAGGATTAACTAACACAGGTATAAATATAGCGGTGATTTCTCTCTTTGTAGGATTAACTAACACAGCTTTTGTATCGGTCAGCAAGCCTACCTTTATCTTCTTCATCTCATTCAGTTCAGTACTAAGGTCCCTGATGCGCCGGTCGTAGACAACTTGGTTCTTCATCATTTTGGCGTGCTCCTTTTTGGCAGTATTTACCTTATTGAGCTCCTGTTGCATGGTATCCAGCCGTTTCTCAAACTCCATTTTAACTTTGCGCACCTGCTCCTCCGACTGCTGCTTCTTGCTGCCTGAAAACAGAACTCACATAACAGTTTATTTCATTTGTATTTGCTATCCTGGTAACTGCTGTCCGGTTACGAATTAGCTAGTTGCAAAGCTAGCTACACGTTAAGATTATCAAACTCATACCAATTACTATCTAAATGACAGATTATTACACCGAAGCCATAGCACTGTATGGACTGAACTTTATAACTTGTTAAGAGCTAGCTGATTAACTATTAACAGCTGATCTAACATATACTAGCTATGACAGCTGATCTAACATATACTAGCTATAACAGGAGGTTACCTAAGCTGCTCAGGACCTGGTTTCGTTCTCGTTCAACAGCCATTATTTGGTCTTGCAAGTTGCGCATTTTATCCTCGTAATGCTGACGAATTGTTTGCAGTTGTCGCTGGCTCCTTTCGAGTTCTTCAATCATTCTTTGTTTAAGTGAAATCTCTCCTGACAGCTCTGCCAGGTCTTCTTGAAGATGGTCAGACTCTACAAGAATTAGAAATGATAAAAACCAGCTGATTATATCAAGTCCTGATGAGCATATGAAGGTTTTAGCAATGCTTTCGACCAGTATTCATATGGGTAGAATAGCACCAGTGTATATACGTATATTGGTAGAATAGTTACCAGTGTATATACGTATATGGGTAGAATATTACCGGTATCTATACGTATATGGGTAGAATTGTACCGGTATCTATATGGGTGCTATTCTACCTAGTATAGATACTGGGTAGAATAGTATCTATATGGGTAATCTTGGCCTTCACCTTTAAACGGTTGCATCAACCAAGGGTGATCAACTGATCAAGGCGGCAAAAGAAATTAACTGAAAGCAGCTGTCATATATGTTATAGAAAATGTTATATATGTTATAGCAGTTGTTATATATGTTATAGCAGCTGTTATATATGTTATAGTAGCTGTTATATATGATATAGCAGCTGTTATATATGTCAAAATATGATGCTAGTAAGCGATCAATGAAAGTAATCTAGACTTGCACACTACGCTTACTGCTTCTAGCGAGCTGCTCTTCCTTGTGTTAGTCTAGCAAAACATTATCGAATTAATTGTTACATGATATACCTTACCCGCCTTAGCTTATTATGGCATAGACTTATTTTGGCAATAACTCACTTAACAAGTTGTATACCATTACTGTTAACAAACTGTAGATTTCACCTTAGTTGGTGGTCTTTAATACTTCTGAAAAACTCAGATTTTGCCCCCAAGTGAACAATAGTCTAGAGACACCTCATTTAATACTCTAACATAGAATTCAATTCTTTTTTAAAAATTACAGATAAATAATTTATAGATAGGCTAACTTTCAATATTATTTGCGTTCAACAAAGTTTACATAAGTTGGTAAAGCACAATGTTCAAATACTATTTGACGAAGAAAAATGTAACTAGCAGTTGTGACAGAGCATAAGTTAATCATGTAAAATGTATCAAATAGTTTGTAGCTCTGAAAGTTTCAAGTTAATTACAAAAGATACATGAACGCTACGTTTTTTGCGGCGTTAAGAAGAAAAGCAACAAATGACAGCCACTGACTTACATTTAAAAAATGTGTCAAAATGTGTAAGAGTTGAGGCTGTTGTGGCTAGACACACAAAATAACACGTCACATTGACAAATAAATGGACGAGTGCGAATTAGCCTTTACCAGGCGAAGGCCATGACATTCTTGTTAGATTTTTTATTATCATTAGTTGTTATTATTAGCGTTTTTAAGGAAATTTTGTTGTGTAAATTTTACTGTTGGTTTTGAGAGAGAATAAATTGATTGGTTAAAAAAGGTCAGACTTTACAGAATCCAGCTAGTTTTTTTCTGCCTTAAAGAATAAAGAAAGCATAATATTATTATGCTTTATTAGTTATCTTGAGGTGTTGACTGATGTTCTAAAAAAAGAATCAAGGAGATTGACCCCCTTGAAGCTGAGATATAGACAGCCAAACACAGGTCTACCTAATAAAGAATCAGAGGAAAACCCTTCGAAAATCCCGAAAACTGTGACGTTTAAAATCGACCTAATGGTCATGTGCCGGAGTTGCGCACCCTTACCGCCGTTACTTATAATGATTGTTTTGGCTACGAGATGTGAAACGCTTCTCGCGATAGTAAATAATTTACATACTAGCTCTGGTTTCTAGGGAAAATCATCCAAACATTGTATGGTAAAGGCATTTGCCCACAACCCCTCGCCATGATTTTTTAAAGCAGAAGAGCAGATTTTGACTATTGTGCTTCAAATTTTAACTCGATCTCCACGGATATGCTCCGAAGATCATCTGTTCAACGAACGGCGCGTGTATAGTCTATATGCGATATCCGCGATTGCAGTTTGTTTAGAATAAGAAATAGGAATGGGACTTTTTGTTCCCTTCATCATTTTTCTACTGTGTATCTACTGCAGCATTCAGTTTATTTTCATGATTATCGTCACTATTAACAGACTGGAAGTTCACTACAGCCATGATCTTAAAAAGACTAACTTGACCGTGCTGCTCTTGCTATAAGAAAAGAAAACGATAACTTTTGCTTTGATTTTTCTATTGATCTATTATCTTATCTATGATTATTTTTTATGATTTATATAATATTCATAATGCATATTATACAAAATAATAATATAACTGCGTATAGAATAAATGATGTAACTAATATAATTTGTAGAAAATTCCAAATGATAACCGAGATTGATGATTGATTTAATTGATTCTATTTATTAGCTATAGTTAAAAAATCTGAACAACGCTAAAGATGAGTCTGAATAGGGAAGCTAAGTAGGAGAACAACAAAACTGAGCTGAACTAGCAAGATAGCGAAATGTTGCGAAATAATAGATGCGTGTAGTTATTTTATGCTAAAACTAATCTACACGTCAAAGGGACTGGTTCGGAATTCTAGGAGCGATGATTGTTAGGCCCAATTTGATTGTTCTATACTTCCAGGGATTAAACCAATTAAAACGCCGTGATTGTTATAGGAGAGCGCATTAGTTGGCTTAATTGACCAATGGCACACAAGTCGATTTCATACGTCATATATTGATGATTACCAAAACACTTTTGTTTTTTGGTAGACCTGTGTTTGGCTGGCTATATCTCAGCTTCTGGTTGGTCAATCTTCTTGATTCTTTTTTTAGAACATCAGTCAACACCTCAAGATGAATAAAAAAGCATAATAATATTATGCTTTCTCTATTCTTTAACAAAACAACAACTTAAAAGCATTCTATATAAAACATGTAATATAATTATTAGGTTAACAAAACTGTGTTTTGCCAAATAAACAACGACATTGATTCAAATTGTCTTTGTAATTTATTCAAATATCCATTCGCATCTTACTGACACTTAACAATGATTGAACAATGCGTGCAGAGTTATTGAAATTAATAATAAATGCCTGTTCAATAAATCAATAAAGGTCAGTATTACCTGAGGTATTGAAGAAACGGAATTGTTATCCATTTCAGTAGGAAGTGTTTGCACAGAACTATCACCACTAGTGCCACAGCTATACCGTTCTAGATCTCTGCAAGCAGAAAAAGTAGGTCAAGGCCGGTCATACGGAGCAAGTTAAGGCCTGTCATACAGAGTAAGTTAAGGCCTGTCATACAGGGTAAGTTAAGGGCTGTCATACAGAGTAAGTTAAAGCCTGTCATACGGAGCAAGTTAAGGGCTGTCATACAGAGTGAGTTAAGGCCTGTCATACAGAGTAAGTTAAAGCCTGTCATACAGAGTAAGTTAAGGCCGGTCATACAGAATGAGTTAAGGCCTGTCATACAGAGTGAGTTAAGGCCTGTCATACAGAGTAAGTTAAGGCCTGTCATACAGGGTAAGTTAAGGGCTGTCATACAGAGTAAGTTAAAGCCTGTCATACGGAGCAAGTTAAGGGCTGTCATACAGAGTGAGTTAAGGCCTGTCATACAGAGTAAGTTAAGGCCTGTCATACAGAGTAAGTTTAGGGCTGTCATACAGAGTAAGTTAAAGCCTGTCATACGGAGCAAGTTAAGGCCTTTCATACGGAGTAAGTTAAGGCCTGTCATACAGAGTAAGTTAAAGCCTGTCATACGGAGTAAGTTAAGGCCTGCCATACGGAGCAAGTTAAGGGCTGTCATACAGAGTAAGTTAAAGCCTGTCATACAGAGTAAGTTAAAGCCTGTCATACAGAGTAAGTTAAGGCCGGTCATACAGAGTGAGTTAAGGCCTGTCATACAGAGTGAGTTAAGGCCTGTCATGCAGAGTGAGTTAAGGCCTGTCATACAGAGAGCTAAAAGCTACTAAAACTGATAGTAGCTATTTACTATAAATACTATTTACTGTGTATGTGAACTTGTAGCTGTCATAGATAGATTTGCTGGAGCTCACCCTATAAAATTTTACTTGCATTCACAAACATGAATTAATGCAATGTCCGTAGTCATGTATTTTAATAATCATTTTATTGCACTAGTGCTTTAAAAAAATTTCGAAAAAGATTAAATGTCCAGTAAACTGATGCAAATAGAAACAATCACATTAACCTTAACACAAGAGAAGATCTTAACACAAGAGAAGGTACCACAGCTTATAACTACAGGTAGATCTTAACACAAGAGAAGGTGAACCACAGCTTATAACTACAGGTAGATTTTAACACAAGAGAAGGTAACACAGCTTATAACTACAGGTAGATCTTAACACAAGAGAAGGTACCACAGCTTATAACTACAGGTAGACCTTAACACAAGAGAAGGTAACACAGCTTATAACTACAACCATCTGCAAGACATTTCACATTCTCTTTGATAATCCTTAACACTATGGTAGTAAACGTAGAGTGTTTAGAATATTTGGCCGGCTTACATTCTTGTTGCGACTGTATAGTTATCCCGGAATCCTGCAAAACCTGGTCTAAAAGCTGATCCCGTAACCTGGAATCCATCTGCATTTTATCGTAGCGAGCAGTCAACTCCTTGAATTGAGATTCTTTCTGAGTACAAGCAAAGCCCTGAGTGAGAGCGAGTGAGAGAAGGTGCTCCAACAGATACTTGCTTTCATCAACAGAGGAGACATCCAAAACTTTTGTCAAACTAGTCTCATCCTAACAAGTAAGGTAGTATGTGTAATGAGCACATTTTGTAATATGGTTCAGAGACATCATTACAAGCAATATAACAACCAGTTCTTCGAGTTGCGTTGTGATTGCAAAAGCAATGACCAAATTTGATGCTCAAACCAAAGAGCTATCGCAATATGTAAATGTAACTTGTTTTGACGTAATATAAACTGATAAAAACTAATGAAAAAGGACTCAAGAAAAAAACAGCAGGGGTTCATTCTATAAGAATATATAACATGTTAACTGTTTCTTGAATTTATGAGAAGAATTTGAGCCATAATAAAATTATTGATATAGGAATAAAAGTGTCATTTCTTCTAGTGAATAACGACAGGTTAAAAGATTATCTTGGCTCATAATAATATTTTATATGAGAGACAAGATAGATATGAAAGGGCATGCAAGTCGTACGATGAGGTTTAGAGGTTGTTAGAGGGGTAGCGTTTTAAACATAACATGAACTGCTTCTAGTGAATTATTGAGAAAATGTTTCCAGTCGATAGGAGATGAACTCATTGTGGATGTCAAATAAAGGTGAAAGATTATAGATTCTGAATTAACAAAATCAAATGTTGCTGCATGACTGTAGAAGATAACTTTACTGATTTACATGCGCTTACGTAAATTCGAGTATAGCCATCTATGGGAACGGGCCGATAAATGGGAATTGTTAGCTAAGCCCGCTGTAACATTAAAAAGGATAAATAAAGCAATGAATAATTACTAAACATACAACGCACTGATGAAATATATTAGGTAAATGCTTAGACAGGAAGCAATGCGAGATTACTAAATGCTTAGACAGGAAGCAAAGTGAGATTAGTAAATGCTTAGACAAGAAGCAATGCGAGGTTAGTAAATGCTTAGACAGAAAGCAATGCGAGATTAGTAAATGCTTAGACAGGAAGCAATGCAAGGTTAGTAAATGCTTAGACAGGAAGCAATGCGAGGTTAGTAAATGCTTAGACAGGAAGCAATGCGAGGTTAGTAAATGCTTAGACAGGAAGCAATGCGAGGTTAGTAAATGCTTAGACAAGAAGTAATGCGAGGTTAGTAAATGCTTAGACAGGAAGCAATGCGAGGTTAGTAAATGCTTAGACAGGAAGCAATGCGAGGTTAGTAAATGCTTAGACAGGAAACAATGCAAAGTTAGTAAATGCTAGCAGTAGCCACTACAAGCCTAAGCAGACGCATAGCAAAAGCAAATGAACAAACCTTCGCCTCCTCTTCCATCTGCATGATATTGTTTTGGCACTCAGACACGTTACTCTGAATGTATGTCATATTGGTGCTCATCGTCTCCAGCTGATCTTCTAGGTCCATGGCGACAGTCGTCTGCAAATGAATAGGAGTTACACAACGACTACCTTAAGCGTGGTTCTCATATATGCCGCAAAGCACCGGCAACAGCACCGCAGGCTATGGCGGTGAAATGTGAGCCTACACGCCGGGTACCGTCGAGTACCACCGGTAGTTGCCGGCAGTTAACACAAGAGTTTAGCGCTGTTCAAATTTCGCAAATAGCCGCAAGCAAAACCTTCCTGAAATGCACTGTACAGGTAAAGGTCACCATTATCAAAATGGCGTGGCGAGCGAACATTTTATGTGAAGCTGCGATTATGTTTAGCAATGCAGCTTTAGATGTGAACAGAAGCTGCCGATCCTAACGTCGCAAGCGTTTTGCTGCGCAAGTTACCGCCGGAGTCTCGCAATCGATATGGAAACCAGAATTTAGCAGCTATGAAGATGAGTTGAACATATCATCAACAAAATTTCAGCGCAATATAGTGTAACCGTGACATTACTGATTACTCTATGCAATGTAATGATTATGCCAGCAATTATCAAATAAGAGTCTGTAGAGAGTTTTCTGTTCAACAGAACAGAAAACATTAGAGAAACACAAGGAATAAGGCATTGGCTATTTACGCTGGCAAAATTATTATTTGCAAAGACACCACACACCCCTGATGGCTGTGTAGTAATAGAAGAAACTGATGTATTTGTGATTGGTTAAAAGTGTTGATCCCTGATTAACATAATCATGACACCAATTTGTTCATTTTCACAGTAAACCGATTTTTTTTTAAAGTTGCTTTGAACTAGTGACAACGATGACCAACAAGTATTTATATATGAAAAAGGCTGTTACTTGCTGTAAAAGATATGTGATGAACACTGGTGTAAATTGGAACTGCTTGCATAAAATTTCAGGATATGTTAGATTAAATATTTTAAAGACCTAAGTTTTACTTGCAGTTTGATACAATTCATCAGCCTGAGTTCAAGTTGTAGTTGGACGATTTTAGATTATAAGTTGATGAATCTTTTTTTTAAGAAAACACAAGTGTAAATAGCTGTACAAACATTAGTGCAATGATAAACTATGGTTTACCCATATCTACTATATATATATATATATATATAGTGTTAATACAATCATGTTCCAATAAGGGTAATGACAACATCCAATAGATGTTTTGATCTTTACTTGACCTAGGTTGATACTTGTAAAACATAACTAGTTATTCAGTAGTCTCGATCTGTGTAGTCGCAGCAGATGTTTATGCCATATGTCAGCTAAGAAATTTGCCCATTTTAAGAGCCTAAGAGTAATGACTATACATGTGTCCGACCTCATTTCTCCTAATGGCAGTGTCCAGCCTTTTACTGTACGCATCTATCTTCTTGCTGAGCTGTTCTCGCTTGTTAATGTGAAGATCCATCTCAGCTTCCATGTTGGCAATTGTCTGTTTCCGCACAACAACGGATGTAATGTACCGCTCAAGCTTGTCCCACTTGCTTTTCGCCACCTGAGTTAGAGTAATCGAGTAAAACGTAGTGTCCATTAGCACAGAGGACAAGACAACATAATATGTGTATATATAAGAAACATACCATACACAAAAAAAATACTCTTCCAATTTAAGTGGCAGATTATTTTATATTACTTTAGGTTTAGCTGTAATCAGTAGAAAAAGTCACTAGTAAGTTGAGATTATAACAACAGGCTGTGAGAAACTTTGATATAAGAGGTGACATGAGATAACATGAGGTGCCATGAGATAACATGAGGTGACATGAGATAACATGAGGTGCCGTGAGATAACATGAGGTGACATGAGATAACATGAGATAACATGCGCTAGACGTATCAACAAAAGGCAAATAGTAAATCGCCGTCTGAGCAACAAGCAGTTATCTACTCTGCAATTGCTCATTTAACATTGTCTAGTTTTATCTCAGCTATAAGTTACGACCCAGTTAGTGCTATGGCCCAGCTATAAGTTGTTCTTCAGTAACTAACATTCGCTACCAGAATACTGTCCAGAAATGAAAATCATTCTGAAGCAAATTTGGCAGATTGATTGGGACAAAGAGGTTAAAAAAGACGATGCAAACAGTTACCTTGGGAGAGAAGAGAAGAGCTGCTGACTTGTGCCTAGAAGCAGAAGATGATGAAGTCTTGCCAGATGAATTTTCATGGGAGAGGTTTGCCCTATTTTTGGCCATCACCCTGGAAGAGGCGGACGAGTCTCTTTGTCTTTTCCTCAACTGACTGACCTCTTCGTGCTTGCGCTGGCAACACAATACGCTGACTTATGCAAACGCTAGGATAAAATAAAAATGATTTATATGTCAAGGATACATGAAATGTCGATGGCTATCCCAAGCCACCTACTTTTTACGACAGAATTAATTAAAACATCAGTAGACTGTTATATTCGTCCTGTAATTAATGAAGGCACTCTTTGAAAACTTAGAGACCAACATTTGAGTGTTGTTAAAGACCAACCTTGAGTATGGCATCTTTCTGTCTGTTTTGCAACTCCAACACGCGCACCTGATTGTCTCGTTGCCGCTTCTCTTTTTTCAGCTGTAGCAGCTCCTTATTCTTTCGTTGGTCACTAATCTTATTCTTCTCTGATTCCGTCTTCATTTGTGCCATCAGTCGCACCTGCAATAGCATCACCATAGTTGTCGAGATCTCCAAAACCAAGATCATGTGGTGGTGCAATAGTCAACACAACACATTACGAAGATCCCAAAAAACTCATACGCCAAACAATTATTTCCCATTCAAACTTTTCCCTGACTAACACAGATATAAATATAGTAGTGATGTCTCTCTGTGTAGGATTAAGTAAGACATAAATAAATATAGTGGTGATATCTCTTTGTGTAGGATTAACTAGCACATATAAATATAGTGGTGATATCTCTGTGTAGGATTAACTAGCACATATAAATATAGTGGTGATATCTCTGTGTAGGATTGACTAACACATATAAATATAGTGGTGATATCTCTCTGTGTAGGATTAACCAATACATATAAATATAGTGGTGATATCTCTGTGTAGGATTAACTAGCACATATAAATATAGTGGTGATATCTCTCTGTGTAGGATTAACTAACACATATAAATATAGTGGTGATATCTCTGTGTAGGATTAACTAGCACATATAAATATTGATAATTATTGATAATCCTTAACACTATGGTAGTAAACGTAGAGTGTTTAGAATATTTGGCCGGCTTACATTCTTGTTGCGACTGTATAGTTATCCCGGAATCCTGCAAAACCTGGTCTAAAAGCTGATCCCGTAACCTGGAATCCATCTGCATTTTATCGTAGCGAGCAGTCAACTCCTTGAATTGAGATTCTTTCTGAGTACAAGCAAAGCCCTGAGTGAGAGCGAGTGAGAGAAGGTGCTCCAACAGATACTTGCTTTCATCAACAGAGGAGACATCCAAAGCTTTTGTCAAACTAGTCTCATCCTAACAAGTAAGGCAGTATGAGTAATGAGCACATTTTGTAATATGGTTCAGAGACATCATTACAAGCAATATAACAACCAGTTCTTCGAGTTGCGTTGTGATTGCAAAAGCAATGACCAAATTTGATGCTCAAACCAAAGAGCTATCGCAATATGTAAATGTAACTTGTTTTGTCGTAATATAAACTGATAAAAACTAATGAAAAAGGACTCAAGAAAAAAACAGCAGGGGTTCATTCTATAAGAATATATAACAAGTTAACTGTTTCTTGAATCTATGAGAAGAATTTGAGCCATAATAAAATTATTGATATAGGAATAAAAGTGTCATTTCTTCTAGTGAATAACGACAGGTTAAAAGATTATCTTGGCTTATAATAATATTTTATATGAGAGACAAGATAGATATGAAAGGGCATGCAAGTCGTACGATGAGGTTTAGAGGTTGTTAGAAGGGTAGCGTTTTAAACATAACATGAACTGCTTCTAGTGAATTATTGAGAAAATGTTTCCAGTCGATAGGAGATGAACTCATTGTGGATGTCAAATAAAGGTGAAAGATTATAGATTCTGAATTAACAAAATCAAATGTTGCTGCATGACTGTAGAAGATAACTTTACTGATTTACATGCGCTTACGTAAATTCGAGTATGGCCATCTATGGGAACGAGCCGATAAATGGGAATTGTTAGCTAAGCCCGCTGTAACATTAAAAAGGATAAATAAAGCAATGAATAATTACTAAACATACAACACACTGATGAAATATATTAGGTAAATGCTTAGACAGGAAGCAATGCGAGATTACTAAATGCTTAGACAGGAAGATATGTGAGATTAGTAAATGCTTAGACAGGAAGCAATGCGAGGTTAGTAAATGCTTAGACAGGAAGCAATGCGAGGTTAGTAAATGCTTAGACAGAAAGCAATGCGAGATTAGTAAATGCTTAGACAGGAAGCAATGCAAGGTTAGTAAATGCTTAGACAGGAAGCAATGCGAGGTTAGTAAATGCTTAGACAGGAAGCAATGCGAGGTTAGTAAATGCTTAGACAGAAAGCAATGCGAGATTAGTAAATGCTTAGACAGGAAGCAATGCAAGGTTAGTAAATGCTAAGACAGGAAGCAATGCGAGGTTAGTAAATGCTTAGACAGGAAGCAATGCGAGGTTAGTAAATGCTTAGACAGGAAGCAATGCGAGATTACTAAATGCTTAGACAGGAAGCAATGTGAGATTAGTAAATGCTTAGACAGGAAGCAATGCGAGGTTAGTAAATGTTTAGACAGGAAGCAATGCGAGGTTAGTAAACGCTTAGACAGAAAGCAATGCGAGATTAGTAAATGCTTAGACAGGAAGCAATGCAAGGTTAGTAAATGCTTAGACAGGAAGCAATGCGAGGTTAGTAAATGCTTAGACAGGAAGCAATGCGAGGTTAGTAAATGCTTAGACAGAAAGCAATGTGAGATTAGTAAATGCTTAGACAGGAAGCAATGCGAGGTTAGTAAATGCTTAGACAAGAAGTAATGCGAGGTTAGTAAATGCTTAGACAGGAAGCAATACGAGGTTAGTAAATGCTTAGACAGGAAGCAATGCGAGGTTAGTAAATGCTTAGACAGGAAACAATGCAAAGTTAGTAAATGCTAGCAGTAGCCACTACAAGCCTAAGCAGACGCATAGCAAAAGCAAATGAACAAACCTTCGCCTCCTCTTCCATCTGCATGATATTGTTTTGGCACTCAGACACGTTACTCTGAATGTATGTCATATTGGTGCTCATCGTCTCCAGCTGATCTTCTAGGTCCATGGCGACAGTCGTCTGCAAATGAATAGGAGTTACACAACGACTACCTTAAGCGTGGTTCTCATATATGCCGCAAAGCACCGGCAACAGCACCGCAGGCTATGGCGGTGAAATGTGAGCCTACACGCCGGGTACCGCCGAGTACCACCGGTAGTTGCCGGCAGTTAACACAAGAGTTTAGCGCTGTTCAAATTTCGCAAATAGCCGCAAGCAAAACCTTCCTGAAATGCACTATACAGGTAAAGGTCACCATTATCAAAATGGCGTGGCGAGCGAACATTTTATGTGAAGCTGCGATTATGTTTAGCAATGCAGCTTTAGATGTGAACAGAAGCTGCCGATCCTAACGTCGCAAGCGTTTTGCTGCGCAAGTTACCGCCATTACTGATTACTCTATGCAATGTAATGATTATGCCAGCAATTATCAAATAAGAGTCTGTAGAGAGTTTTCTGTTCAACAGAACAGAAAACATTAGAGAAACACAAGGAATAAGGCATTGGCTATTTACGCTGGCAAAATTATTATTTGCAAAGACACCACACACCCCTGATGGCTGTGTAGTAATAGAAGAAACTGATGTATTTGTGATTGGTTAAAAGTGTTGATCCCTGATTAACATAATCATGACACCAATTTGTTCATTTTCACAGTAAACCGATTTTTTTTTAAAGTTGCTTTGAACTAGTGACAACGATGACCAACAAGTATTTATATATGAAAAAGGCTGTTACTTGCTGTAAAAGATATGTGATGAACACTGGTGTAA
This sequence comes from Watersipora subatra, assembly GCF_963576615.1. NCBI lineage: Eukaryota > Metazoa > Bryozoa > Gymnolaemata > Cheilostomatida > Watersiporidae > Watersipora > Watersipora subatra. The sequence continues at coordinate 761,455 of NW_027045215.1, read as the reverse complement.
ATTGGAACTGCTTGCATAAAATTTCAGGATATGTTAGATTAAATATTTTAAAGACCTAAGTTTTACTTGCAGTTTGATACAATTCATCAGCCTGAGTTCAAGTTGTAGTTGGACGATTTTAGATTATAAGTTGATGGATCTTTTTTTTAAGAAAACACAAGTGTAAATAGCTGTACAAACATTAGTCCAATGATAAACTATGGTTTACCCATATCTACTATATATATATATATATATATATATATATATATATATATATATATATATATATATATATATAGTGTTAATACAATCATGTTCCAATAAGGGTAATGACAACATCCAATAGATGTTTTGATCTTTACTTGACCTAGGTTGATACTTGTAAAACATAACTAGTTATTCAGTAGTCTCAATCTGTGTAGTCGCAGCAGATGTTTATGCCATATGTCAGCTAAGAAATTTGCCCATTTTAAGAGCCTAAGAGTAATGACTATACATGTGTCCGACCTCATTTCTCCTAATGGCAGTGTCCAGCCTTTTACTGTACGCATCTATCTTCTTGCTGAGCTGTTCTCGCTTGTTAATGTGAAGATCCATCTCAGCTTCCATGTTGGCAATTGTCTGTTTCCGCACAACAACGGATGTAATGTACCGCTCAAGCTTGTCCCACTTGCTTTTCGCCACCTGAGTTAGAGTAATCGAGTAAAACGTAGTGTCCATTAGCACAGAGGACAAGACAACATAATATGTGTATATATAAGAAACATGCCATACACAAAAAAAATACTCTTCCAATTTAAGTGGCAGATTATTTTATATTACTTTAGGTTTAGCTGTAATCAGTAGAAAAAGTCACTAGTAAGTTGAGATTATAATAACAGGCTGTGAGAAACTTTGATATAAGAGGTGACATGAGATAACATGAGGTGCCATGAGATAACATGAGGTGACATGAGATAACATGAGGTGCCGTGAGATAACATGAGGTGACATGAGATAACATGAGATAACATGTGCTAGACGTATCAACAAAAGGCAAATAGTAAATCGCCGTCTGAGCAACAAGCAGTTATCTACTCTGCAATTGCTCATTTAACATTGTCTAGTTTTATCTCAGCTATAAGTTACGACCCAGTTAGTGCTATGGCCCAGCTATAAGTTGTTCTTCAGTAACTAACATTCGCTACCAGAATACTGTCCAGAAATGAAAATCATTCTGAAGCAAATTTGGCAGATTGATTGGGACAAAGAGGTTAAAAAAGACGATGCAAACAGTTACCTTGGGAGAGAAGAGAAGAGCTGCTGACTTGTGCCTAGAAGCAGAAGATGATGAAGTCTTGCCAGATGAATTTTCATGGGAGAGGTTTGCCCTATTTTTGGCCATCACCCTGGAAGAGGCGGACGAGTCTCTTTGTCTTTTCCTCAACTGACTGACCTCTTCGTGCTGGCGCTGGCAACACAATACGCTGACTTATGCAAACGCTAGGATAAAATAGAAATGATTTATATGTCAAGGATACATGAAATGTCGATGGCTATCCCAAGCCACCTACTTTTTACGACAGAATTAATTAAAACATCAGTAGACTGTTATATTCGTCCTGTAATTAATGAAGGCACTCTTTGAAAACTTAGAGACCAACATTTGAGTGTTGTTAAAGACCAACCTTGAGTATGGCATCTTTCTGTCTGTTTTGCAACTCCAACACGCGCACCTGACTGTCTCGTTGCCGCTTCTCTTTTTTCAGCTGTAGCAGCTCCTTATTCTTTCGTTGGTCACTAATCTTATTCTTCTCTGATTCCGTCTTCATTTGTGCCATCAGTCGCACCTGAAATAGCATCACCATAGTTGTCGAGATCTCCAAAACCAAGATCATGTGGTGGTGCAATAGTCAACACAACACATTACGAAGATCCCAAAAAACTCATACGCCAAACAATTATTTCCCATTCAAACTTTTCCCTGACTAACACAGATATAAATATAGTAGTGATGTCTCTCTGTGTAGGATTAAGTAAGACATAAATAAATATAGTGGTGATATCTCTTTGTGTAGGATTAACTAGCACATATAAATATAGTGGTGATATCTCTGTGTAGGATTAACTAGCACATATAAATATAGTGGTGATATCTCTGTGTAGGATTGACTAACACATATAAATATAGTGGTGATATCTTTCTGTGTAGGATTAACTAGCACATATAAATATAGTGGTGATATCTCTCTGTGTAGGATTAACTAATACATATAAATATAGTGGTGATATCTCTGTGTAGGATTAACTAGCACATATAAATATAGTGGTGATATATCTCTGTGTAGGATTAACTAACACATATAAATATAGTGGTGATATCTCTGTGTAGGATTAACTAGCACATATAAATATAGTGGTGATGTCTCTCTGTGTAGGATTAACTAGCACATATAAATATAGTGGTGATATCTCTCTGTGTAGGATTAACTAACACATATAAATATAGTGGTGATATCTCTGTGTAGGATTAACTAACACATATAAATATAGTAGTGATATCTGTGTGTAGGATTAACTAACACAGATATAAATATAGTGGTGATATCTCTGTGTGTAGGATTTACTAGCACATATATAAATATAGTGGTGATGTCTCTCTGTGTAGGATTAACTAACACATATAAATATAGTGGTGATATCTCTGTGTAGGATTAACTAACACATATAAATATAGTGGTGATATCTCTGTGTAGAATTAACTAGCACATATAAATATAGTGGTGATATCTCTCTGTGTAGGATTAACTAACACACATAAATATAGTGGTGATATCTGTGTGTAGGATTAACTAACACAGATATAAATATAGTGGTGATATCTCTGTGTGTAGGATTAACTAACACATATAAATATAGTGGTGATATCTCTTTGTGTAGGATTAACTAACACAGGTATAAATATAGCGGTGACTTCTCTCTTTGTAGGATTAACTAACACATATAAATATAGTTGTGATATCTCTGTGTAGGATTAACTAGTACATATAAATATAGTGGTGATATCTCTCTGTGTAGGATTAACTAGCACATATAAATATGGTGGTGATATCTCTGTGTAGGATTAACTAACACATACAAATATAGTAGTGATATCTGTGTGTAGGATTAACTAACACAGATATAAATATAGTGGTGATATCTCTGCGTGTAGGATTTACTAGCACATATATAAATATAGTGGTGATGTCTCTCTGTGTAGGATTAACTAACACATATAAATATAGTGGTGATATCTCTGTGTAGGATTAACTAGCACATAAAAATATAGTGGTGATATCTCTCTGTGTAGGATTAACTAACACATATAAATATAGTGGTGATATCTCTGTGTAGGATTAACTACCACATATAAATATAGTGGTGATATCTCTCTGTGTAGGATTAACTAACACATATAAATATAGTGGTGATATCTCTGTGTAGGATTAACTAACACATATAAATATAGTGGTGATATCTCTGTGTAGGATTAACTAGCACATATAAATATAGTGGTGATATCTCTCTGTGTAGGATTAACTAACACATATAAATATAGTGGTGATATCTGTGTTTGGTATTAACTAACACAGATATAAATATAGTGGTGATATCTCTGTGTGTAGGATTAACTAACACATATAAATATAGTGGTGATATCTCTCTGTGTAGGATTAACTAACACAGGTATAAATATAGCGGTGATTTCTCTCTTTGTAGGATTAACTAACACAGCTTTTGTATCGGTCAGCAAGCCTACCTTTATCTTCTTCATCTCATTCAGTTCAGTACTAAGGTCCCTGATGCGCCGGTCGTAGACAACTTGGTTCTTCATCATTTTGGCGTGCTCCTTTTTGGCAGTATTTACCTTATTGAGCTCCTGTTGCATGGTATCCAGCCGTTTCTCAAACTCCATTTTAACTTTGCGCACCTGCTCCTCCGACTGCTGCTTCTTGCTGCCTGAAAACAGAACTCACATAACAGTTTATTTCATTTGTATTTGCTATCCTGGTAACTGCTGTCCGGTTACGAATTAGCTGGTTGCAAAGCTAGCTACACGTTAAGATTATCAAACTCATACCAATTACTATCTAAATGACAGATTATTACACCGAAGCCATAGCACTGTATGGACTGAACTTTATAACTTGTTAAGAGCTAGCTGATTAACTGTTAACAGCTGATCTAACATATACTAGCTATAACAGCTGATCTAACATATACTAGCTATAACAGGAGGTTACCTAAGCTGCTTAGGACCTGGTTTCGTTCTCGTTCAACAGCCATTATTTGGTCCTGCAAGTTGCGCATTTTATCCTCGTAATGCTGACGAATTGTTTGCAGTTGTCGCTGGCTCCTTTCGAGTTCTTCAATCATTCTTTGTTTAAGTGAAATCTCTCCTGACAGCTCTGCCAGGTCTTCTTGAAGATGGTCAGACTCTACAAGAATTAGAAATGATAAAAACCAGCTGATTATATCAAGTCCTGATGAGCATATGAAGGTTTTAGCAATGCTTTCGACCAGTATTCATATGGGTAGAATAGCACCAGTGTATAGACGTATATGGGTAGAATAGTTACCAGTGTATATACGTATATGGGTAGAATAGTACCGGTATCTATACGTATATGGGTAGAATTGTACCGGTATCTATATGGGTGCTATTCTACCTAGTATAGATACTGGGTAGAATAGTATCTATATGGGTAATCTTGGCCTTGACCTTTAAACGGTTGCATCAACCAAGGGTGATCAACTGATCAAGGCGGCAAAAGAAATTAACTGAAAGCAGCTGTCATATATGTTATAGCAGTTGTTATATATGTTATAGCAGTTGTTATATATGTTATAGCAGATTGTTATATATGTTATAGCAGCTGTTATATATGTTATAGTAGCTGTTATATATGATATAGCTAGTAAGCGATCAATGAAAGTAATCTAGACTTGCACACTACGCTTACTGCTTCTAGCGAGCTGCTCTTCCTTGTGTTAGTCTAGCAAAACATTATCGAATTAATTGTTACATGATATACCTTACCCGCCTTAGCTTATTATGGCATAGACTTATTATGGCAATAACTCACTTAACAAGTTGTATACCATTACTGTTAACAAACTGTAGATTTCACCTTAGTTGGTGGTCTTTAATACTTCTGAAAAACTCAGATTTTGCCCCCAAGTGAACAATAGTCTAGAGAAACCTCATTTAATACTCTAACATAGAATTCAATTCTTTTTTAAAAATTACAGATAAATAATTTATAGATAGGCTAACTTTCAATATTATTTGCGTTCAACAAAGTTTACATAAGTTGGTAAAGCACAATGTTCAAATACTATTTGACGAAGAAAAATGTAACTAGCAGTTGTGACAGAGCTAAAACATAAGTTAATCATGTAAAATGTATCAAATAGTTTGTAGCTCTGAAAGTTTCAAGTTAATTACAAAAGATACATGAACGCTACGTTTTTTGCGGCGTTAAGAAGAAAAGCAACAAATGACAGCCACTGACTTACATTTAAAAAATGTGTCAAAATGTGTAAGAGTTGAGGCTGTTGTGGCTAGACACACAAAATAACACGTCACATTGACAAATAAATGGACGAGTGCGAATTAGCCTTTACCAGGCGAAGGCCATGACATTCTTGTTAGATTTTTTATTATCATTAGTTGTTATTATTAGCGTTTTTAAGGAAATTTTGTTGTGTAAATTTTACTGTTGGTTTTGAGAGAGAATAAATTGATTGGTTAAAAAAGGTCAGACTTTACAGAATCCAGCTAGTTTTTTTCTGCCTTAACAAAACAACAACTTAAAAGCATTCTATATAAAACATGTAATATAATTATTAGGTTAACAAAACTGTGTTTTACCAAATAAACAACAACATTGATTCAAATTGTCTTTGTACTTTATTCAAATATCCATTCGCATCTTACTGACACTTAACAATGATTGAACAATGCGTGCAGAGTTATTGAAATTAATAATAAATGCCTGTTCAATAAATCAATAAAGGTCAGTATTACCTGAGGTATTGAAGAAACGGAATTGTTATCCATTTCAGTAGGAAGTGTTTGCACAGAACTATCACCACTAGTGCCACAGCTATACCGTTCTAGATCTCTGCAAGCAGAAAAAGTAGGTCAAGGCCGGTCATACGGAGCAAGTTAAGGCCTGTCATACAGAGTAAGTTAAGGCCTGTCATACAGGGTAAGTTAAGGGCTGTCATACATAGTAAGTTAAAGCCTGTCATACGGAGCAAGTTAAGGGCTGTCATACAGAGTGAGTTAAGGCCTGTCATACAGAGTAAGTTAAAGCCTGTCATACAGAGTAAGTTAAGGCCGGTCATACAGAGTGAGTTAAGGCCTGTCATACAGAGTGAGTTAAGGCCTGTCATACAGAGTGAGTTAAGGCCTGTCATACAGAGAGCTAAAAGCTACTAAAACTGATAGTAGCTATTTACTATAAATACTATTTACTGTGTATGTGAACTTGTAGCTGTCATAGATAGATTTGCTGGAGCTCACCCTATAAAATTTTACTTGCATTCACAAACATGAATTAATGCAATGTCCGTAGTCATGTATTTTAATAATCATTTTATTGCACTAGTGCTTTAAAAAAATTTCGAAAAAGATTAAATGTCCAGTAAACTGCTGCAAATAGAAACAATCACATTAACCTTAACACAAGAGAAGATCTTAACACAAGAGAAGGTACCACAGCTTATAACTACAGGTAGATCTTAACACAAGAGAAGGTGAACCACAGCTTATAACTACAGGTAGATTTTAACACAAGAGAAGGTAACACAGCTTATAACTACAGGTAGATCTTAACACAAGAGAAGGTACCACAGCTTATAACTACAGGTAGACCTTAACACAAGAGAAGGTAACACAGCTTATAACTACAACTATCTGCAAGACATTTCACATTCTCTTTGATAATCCTTAACACTATGGTAGTAAATGTAGAGTGTTTAGAATATTTGGCCGGCTTACATTCTTGTTGCGACTGTATAGTTATCCCGGAATCCTGCAAAACCTGGTCTAAAAGCTGATCCCGTAACCTGGAATCCATCTGCATTTTATCGTAGCGAGCAGTCAACTCCTTGAATTGAGATTCTTTCTGAGTACAAGCAAAGCCCTGAGTGAGAGCGAGTGAGAGAAGGTGCTCCAACAGATACTTGCTTTCATCAACAGAGGAGACATCCAAAGCTTTTGTCAAACTAGTCTCATCCTAACAAGTAAGGCAGTATGTGTAATGAGCACATTTTGTAATATGGTTCAGAGACATCATTACAAGCAATATAACAACCAGTTCTTCGAGTTGCGTTGTGATTGCAAAAGCAATGACCAAATTTGATGCTCAAACCAAAGAGCTATCGCAATATGTAAATGTAACTTGTTTTGTCGTAATATAAACTGATAAAAACTAATGAAAAAGGACTCAAGAAAAAAACAGCAGGGGTTCATTCTATAAGAATATATAACAAGTTAACTGTTTCTTGAATCTATGAGAAGAATTTGAGCCATAATAAAATTATTGATATAGGAATAAAAGTGTCATTTCTTCTAGTGAATAACGACAGGTTAAAAGATTATCTTGGCTTATAATAATATTTTATATGAGAGACAAGATAGATATGAAAGGGCATGCAAGTCGTACGATGAGGTTTAGAGGTTGTTAGAAGGGTAGCGTTTTAAACATAACATGAACTGCTTCTAGTGAATTATTGAGAAAATGTTTCCAGTCGATAGGAGATGAACTCATTGTGGATGTCAAATAAAGGTGAAAGATTATAGATTCTGAATTAACAAAATCAAATGTTGCTGCATGACTGTAGAAGATAACTTTACTGATTTACATGCGCTTACGTAAATTCGAGTATGGCCATCTATGGGAACGAGCCGATAAATGGGAATTGTTAGCTAAGCCCGCTGTAACATTAAAAAGGATAAATAAAGCAATGAATAATTACTAAACATACAACACACTGATGAAATATATTAGGTAAATGCTTAGACAGGAAGCAATGCGAGATTACTAAATGCTTAGACAGGAAGATATGTGAGATTAGTAAATGCTTAGACAGGAAGCAATGCGAGGTTAGTAAATGCTTAGACAGGAAGCAATGCGAGGTTAGTAAACGCTTAGACAGAAAGCAATGCGAGATTAGTAAATGCTTAGACAGGAAGCAATGCAAGGTTAGTAAATGCTTAGACAGGAAGCAATGCGAGGTTAGTAAATGCTTAGACAGGAAGCAATGCGAGGTTAGTAAATGCTTAGACAGAAAGCAATGCGAGATTAGTAAATGCTTAGACAGGAAGCAATGCAAGGTTAGTAAATGCTTAGACAGGAAGCAATGCGAGGTTAGTAAATGCTTAGACAGGAAGCAATGCGAGGTTAGTAAATGCTTAGACAGGAAGCAATGCGAGATTACTAAATGCTTAGACAGGAAGCAATGTGAGATTAGTAAATGCTTAGACAGGAAGCAATGCGAGGTTAGTAAATGCTTAGACAGGAAGCAATGCGAGGTTAGTAAACGCTTAGACAGAAAGCAATGCGAGATTAGTAAATGCTTAGACAGGAAGCAATGCAAGGTTAGTAAATGCTTAGACAGGAAGCAATGCGAGGTTAGTAAATGCTTAGACAGGAAGCAATGCGAGGTTAGTAAATGCTTAGACAGAAAGCAATGTGAGATTAGTAAATGCTTAGACAGGAAGCAATGCGAGGTTAGTAAATGCTTAGACAAGAAGTAATGCGAGGTTAGTAAATGCTTAGACAGGAAGCAATACGAGGTTAGTAAATGCTTAGACAGGAAGCAATGCGAGGTTAGTAAATGCTTAGACAGGAAACAATGCAAAGTTAGTAAATGCTAGCAGTAGCCACTACAAGCCTAAGCAGACGCATAGCAAAAGCAAATGAACAAACCTTCGCCTCCTCTTCCATCTGCATGATATTGTTTTGGCACTCAGACACGTTACTCTGAATGTATGTCATATTGGTGCTCATCGTCTCCAGCTGATCTTCTAGGTCCATGGCGACAGTCGTCTGCAAATGAATAGGAGTTACACAACGACTACCTTAAGCGTGGTTCTCATATATGCCGCAAAGCACCGGCAACAGCACCGCAGGCTATGGCGGTGAAATGTGAGCCTACACGCCGGGTACCGCCGAGTACCACCGGTAGTTGCCGGCAGTTAACACAAGAGTTTAGCGCTGTTCAAATTTCGCAAATAGCCGCAAGCTAAACCTTCCTGAAATGCACTATACAGGTAAAGGTCACCATTATCAAAATGGCGTGGCGAGCGAACATTTTATGTGAAGCTGCGATTATGTTTAGCAATGCAGCTTTAGATGTGAACAGAAGCTGCCGATCCTAACGTCGCAAGCGTTTTGCTGCGCAAGTTACCGCCGGAGTCTCGCAATCGATATGGAAACCAGACTTTAGCAGCTATGAAGATGAGTTGAACATATCATCAACAAAATTTCAGCGCAATATAGTGTAACCGTGAAATTACTGATTACTCTATGCAATGTAATGATTATGCCAGCAATTATCAAATAAGAGTCTGTAGAGAGTTTTCTGTTCAACAGAACAGAAAACATTAGAGAAACACAAGGAATAAGGCATTGGCTATTTACGCTGGCAAAATTATTATTTGCAAAGACACCACACACCCCTGATGGCTGTGTAGTAATAGAAGAAACTGATGTATTTGTGATTGGTTAAAAGTGTTGATCCCTGATTAACATAATCATGACACCAATTTGTTCATTTTCACAGTAAACCGATTTTTTTTAAAAGTTGCTTTGAACTAGTGACAACGATGACCAACAAGTATTTATATATGAAAAAGGCTGTTACTTGCTGTAAAAGATATGTGATGAACACTGGTGTAAATTGGAACTGCTTGCATAAAATTTCAGGATATGTTAGATTAAATATTTTAAAGACCTAAGTTTTACTTGCAGTTTGATACAATTCATCAGCCTGAGTTCAAGTTGTAGTTGGACGATTTTAGATTATAAGTTGATGGATCTTTTTTTTATGAAAACACAAGTGTAAATAGCTGTACAAACATTAGTCCAATGATAAACTATGGTTTACCCATATCTACTATATATATATATATATATATATATATATATATATATATATATATAGTGTTAATACAATCATATTCCAATAAGGGTAATGACAACATCCAATAGATGTTTTGATCTTTACTTGACCTAGGTTGATACTTGTAAAACATAACTAGTTATTCAGTAGTCTCGATCTGTGTAGTCGCAGCAGATGTTTATGCTATATGTCAGCTAAGAAATTTGCCCATTTTAAGAGCCTAAGAGTAATGACTATACATGTGTCCGACCTCATTTCTCCTAATGGCAGTGTCCAGCCTTTTACTGTACGCATCTATCTTCTTGCTGAGCTGTTCTCGCTTGTTAATGTGAAGATCCATCTCAGCTTCCATGTTGGCAATTGTCTGTTTCCGCACAACAACGGATGTAATGTACCGCTCAAGCTTGTCCCACTTGCTTTTCGCCACCTGAGTTAGAGTAATCGAGTAAAACGTAGTGTCCATTAGCACAGAGGACAAGACAACATAATATGTGTATATATAAGAAACATGCCATACACAAAAAAATACTCTTCCAATTTAAGTGGCAGATTATTTTATATTACTTTAGGTTTAGCTGTAATCAGTAGAAAAAGTCACTAGTAAGTTGAGATTATAACAACAGGCTGTGAGAAACTTTGATATAAGAGGTGACATGAGATAACATGAGGTGCCATGAGATAACATGAGGTGACATGAGATAACATGAGGTGCCGTGAGATAACATGAGGTGACATGAGATAACATGAGATAACATGTGCTAGACGTATCAACAAAAGGCAAATAGTAAATCGCCGTCTGAGCAACAAGCAGTTATCTACTCTGCAATTGCTCATTTAACATTGTCTAGTTTTATCTCAGCTATAAGTTACGACCCAGTTAGTGCTATGGCCCAGCTATAAGTTGTTCTTCAGTAACTAACATTCGCTACCAGAATACTGTCCAGAAATGAAAATCATTCTGAAGCAAATTTGGCAGATTGATTGGGACAAAGAGGTTAAAAAAGACGATGCAAACAGTTACCTTGGGAGAGAAGAGAAGAGCTGCTGACTTGTGCCTAGAAGCAGAAGATGATGAAGTCTTGCCAGATGAATTTTCATGGGAGAGGTTTGCCCTATTTTTGGCCATCGCCCTGGAAGAGGCGGACGAGTCTCTTTGTCTTTTCCTCAACTGACTGACCTCTTCGTGCTTGCGCTGGCAACACAATACGCTGACTTATGCAAAGGCTAGGATAAAATAAAAATGATTTATATGTCAAAGATACATGAAATGTCGATGGCTATCCCAAGCCACCTACTTTTTACGACAGAATTAATTAAAACATCAGTAGACTGTTATATTCGTCCTGTAATTAATGAAGGCACTCTTTGAAAACTTAGAGACCAACATTTGAGTGTTGTTAAAGACCAACCTTGAGTATGGCATCTTTCTGTCTGTTTTGCAACTCCAACATGTGCACCTGATTGTCTCGTTGCCGCTTCTCTTTTTTCAGCTGTAGCAGCTCCTTATTCTTTCGTTGGTCACTAATCTTATTCTTCTCTGATTCCGTTTTCATTTGTGCCATCAGTCGCACCTGCAATAGCATCACCATAGTTGTCGAGATCTCCAAAACCAAGATCATGTGGTGGTGCAATAGTCAACACAACACATTACGAAGATCCCAAAAAACTCATACGCCAAACAATTATTTCCCATTCAAACTTTTCCATGACTAACACAGATATAAATATAGTAGTGATGTCTCTCTGTGTAGGATTAAGTAAGACATAAATAAATATAGTGGTGATATCTCTTTGTGTAGGATTAACTAGCACATATAAATATAGTGGTGATATCTCTGTGTAGGATTAACTAGCACATATAAATATAGTGGTGATATCTCTGTGTAGGATTGACTAACACATATAAATATAGTGGTGATATCTCTCTGTGTAGGATTAACTAGCACATATAAATATAGTGGTGATATATCTCTGTGTAGGATTAACTAATACATATAAATATAGTGGTGATATCTCTGTGTAGGATTAACTAGCACATATAAATATAGTGGTGATATCTCTCTGTGTAGGATTAACTAACACATATAAATATAGTGGTGATATCTCTCTGTGTAAGATTAACTAACACATATAAATATAGTGGTGATATCTGTGTGTAGGATTAACTAACACATATAAATATAGTGGTGATATCTCTGTGTAGGATTAACTAGCACATATAAATATAGTGGTGATATCTCTCTGTGTAGGATTAACTAACACATATAAATATAGTGGTGATATCTGTGTGTAGGATTAACTAACACAGATATAAATATAGTAGTGATGTCTCTCTGTGTAGGATTAAGTAAGACATAAATAAATATAGTGGTGATATCTCTTTGTGTAGGATTAACTAGCACATATAAATATAGTGGTGATATCTCTGTGTAGGATTAACTAGCACATATATAAATATAGTGGTGATATCTCTGTGTAGGATTAACTAGCACATATAAATATAGTGGTGATATCTCTCTGTGTAGGATTAACTAATACATATAAATATAGTGGTGATATCTCTGTGTAGGATTAACTAGCACATATAAATATAGTAGTGATATCTCTGTGTGTAGGATTAACTAACACATATAAATATAGTGGTGATATCTCTGTGTAGGATTAACTAGCACATATAAATATAGTGGTGATATCTCTGTGTAGGATTAACTAGCACATAAAAATATAGTGGTGATATCTCTCTGTGTAGGATTAACTAACACATATAAATATAGTGGTGATATCTCTGTGTAGGATTAACTACCACATATAAATATAGTGGTGATATCTCTCTGTGTAGGATTAACTAACACATATAAATATAGTGGTGATATCTCTGTGTAGGATTAACTAACACATATAAATATAGTGGTGATATCTCTGTGTAGGATTAACTAGCACATATAAATATAGTGGTGATATCTCTCTGTGTAGGATTAACTAACACATATAAATATAGTGGTGATATCTGTGTGTAGGATTAACTAACACAGATATAAATATAGTGGTGATATCTTTGTGTGTAGGATTAACTAACACATATAAATATAGTGGTGATATCTCTTTGTGTAGGATTAACTAACACAGGTATAAATATAGCGGTGATTTCTCTCTTTGTAGGATTAACTAACACAGCTTTTGTATCGGTCAGCAAGCCTACCTTTATCTTCTTCATCTCATTCAGTCCATTATTTGGTCCTGCAAGTTGCGCATTTTATCCTCGTAATGCTGACAAATTGTTTGCAGTTGTCGCTGGCTCCTTTCGAGTTCTTCAATCATTCTTTGTTTAAGTGAAATCTCTCCTGACAGCTCTGCCAGGTCTTCTTGAAGATGGTCAGACTCTACAAGAATTAGAAATGATAAAAACCAGCTGATTATATCAAGTCCTGATGAGCATATGAAGGTTTTAGCAATGCTTTCGACCAGTATTCATATGGGTAGAATAGCACCAGTGTATATACGTATATGGGTAGAATAGTTACCAGTGTATATACGTATATGGGTAGAATAGTACCGGTATCTATACGTATATGGGTAGAATTGTACCGGTATCTATATGGGTGCTATTCTACCTAGTATAGATACTGGGTAGAATAGTATCTATATGGGTAATCTTGGCCTTGACCTTTAAACGGTTGCATCAACCAAGGGTGATCAACTGATCAAGGCGGCAAAAGAAATTAACTGAAAGCAGCTGTCATATATGTTATAGCAGTTGTTATATATGTTATAGCAGTTGTTATATATGTTATAGCAGTTGTTATATATGTTATAGCAGCTGTTATATATGTTATAGTAGCTGTTATATATGATATAGCAGCTGTTATATATGTCAAAATATGATGCTAGTAAGCGATCAATGAAAGTAATCTAGACTTGCATACTACGCTTACTGCTTCTAGCGAGCTGCTCTTCCTTGTGTTAGTCTAGCAAAACATTATCGAATTAATTGTTACATGATATACCTTACCCGCCTTAGCTTATTATGGCATAGACTTATTATGGCAATAACTCACTTAACAAGTTGTATACCATTACTGTTAACAAACTGTAGATTTCACCTTAGTTGGTGGTCTTTAATACTTCTGAAAAACTCAGATTTTGCCCCCAAGTGAACAATAGTCTAGAGACACCTCATTTAATACTCTAACATAGAATTCAATTTTTTTTTTTAAATTACAGATAAATAATTTATAGATAGGCTAACTTTCAATATTATTTGCGTTCAACAAAGTTTAAATAAGTTGGTAAAGCACAATGTTCAAATACTATTTGACGAAGAAAAATGTAACTAGCAGTTGTGACAGAGCTAAAACATAAGTTAATCATGTAAAATGTATCAAATAGTTTGTAGCTCTGAAAGTTTCAAGTTAATTACAAAAGATACATGAACGCTACGTTTTTTGCGGCGTTAAGAAGAAAAGCAACAAATGACAGCCACTGACTTACATTTAAAAAATGTGTCAAAATGTGTAAGAGTTGAGGCTGTTGTGGCTAGACACACAAAATAACACGTCACATTGACAAATAAATGGACGAGTGCGAATTAGCCTTTACCAGGCGAAGGCCATGACATTCTTGTTAGATTTTTTATTATCATTAGTTGTTATTATTAGCGTTTTTAAGGAAATTTTGTTGTGTAAATTTTACTGTTGGTTTTGAGAGAGAATAAATTGATTGGTTAAAAAAGGTCAGACTTTACAGAATCCAGCTAGTTTTTTTCTGCCTTAAAGAATAGAGAAAGCATAATATTATTATGCTTTATTAGTTATCTTGAGGTGTTGACTGATGTTCTAAAAAGAGAATCAAGGAGATTGACCCCCTTGAAGCTGAGATATAGACAGCCAAACACAGGTCTACCTAATAAAGAATCAGAGGAAAACCCTTCGAAAATCCCAAAAACTGTGACGTTTAAAATCGACTTAATGGTCATGTGCCGGAGTTGCGCACCCTTACCGTCGTTACTTATAATGATTGTTTTGGCTACGAGATGTGAAACGCTTCTCGCGATAGTAAATAATTTACATACTAGCTCTGGTTTCTCAGGAAAATCATCCAAACATTGTATGGTAAAGGAATTTGCCCACAACCCCTCGCCATGATTTTTTAAAGCAGAAGAGCAGATTTTGACTATTGTGCTTCAAATTTTAACTCGATCTCCACGGATATGCTCCGAAGATCATCTGTTCAACGAACGGCGCGTGTATAGTCTATATGCGATATCCGCGATTGCAGTTTGTTTAGAATAAGAAATAGGAATGGGACTTTTTGTTCCCTTCATCATTTTTCTACTGTGTATCTACTGCAGCATTCAGTTTATTTTCATGATTATCGTCACTATTAACAGACTGGAAGTTCACTACAGCCATAATCTTAAAAAGACTAACTTGACCGTGCTGCTCTTGCTATAAGAAAAGAAAACGATAACTTTTGCTTTGATTTTTCTATTGATCTATTATCTTATCTATGATTATTTTTTATGATTTATATAATATTCATAATGCATATTATACAAAATAATAATATAACTGCGTATAGAATAAATGATGTAACTAATATAATTTGTAGAAAATTCCAAATGATAACCGAGATTGATGATTGATTTAATTGATTCTATTTATTAGCTATAGTTAAAAAATCTGAACAACGCTAAAGATGAGTCTGAATAGGGAAGCTAAGTAGGAGAACAACAAAACTGAGCTGAACTAGCAAGATAGCGAAATGTTGCGAAATAATAGATGCGTGTAGTTATTTTATGCTAAAACTAATCTACACGTCAGAGGGACTGGTTCGGAATTCTAGGAGCGATGATTGTTAGGCCCAATTTGATTGTTCTATACTTCCAGGGATTAAACCAATTAAAACGCCGTGATTGTTATGGGAGAGCGCATTAGTTGGCTTAATTGACCAATGGCACACAAGGCGATTTCATACGTCATATATTGATGATTACCAAAACACTTGTTTTTTTTGGTAGACCTGTGTTTGGCTGGCCATATCTCAGCTTCTGGTTGGTCAATCTTCTTGATTCTTTTTTTAGAACATCAGTCAACACCTCAAGATGAATAATAAAGCATAATAATATTATGCTTTCTCTATTCTTTAACAAAACAACAACTTAAAAGCATTCTATATAAAACATGTAATATAATTATTAGGTTAACAAAACTGTGTTTTGCCAAATAAACAACGACATTGATTCAAATTGTCTTTGTAATTTATTCAAATATCCATTCGCATCTTACTGACACTTAACAATGATTGAACAATGCGTGCAGCGTTATTGAAATTAATAATAAATGCCTGTTCAATAAATCAATAAAGGTCAGTATTACCTGAGGTATTGAAGAAACGGAATTGTTATCCATTTCAGTAGGAAATGTTTGCACAGAACTATCACCACTAGTGCCACAGCTATACCGTTCTAGATCTCTGCAGGCAGAAAAAGTAGGTCAAGGCCGGTCATACGGAGCAAGTTAAGGCCTGTCATACAGAGTAAGTTAAGGCCTGTCATACAGGGTAAGTTAAGGGCTGTCATACAGAGTGAGTTAAGGCCTGTCATACAGAGTAAGTTAAGGCCTGTCATACAGAGTAAGTTAAGGGCTGTCATACAGAGTAAGTTAAAGCCTGTCATACGGAGCAAGTTAAGGCCTTTCATACAGAGTAAGTTAAGGCCTGTCATACAGAGTAAGTTAAGGGCTGTCATACAGAGTAAGTTAAAGCCTGTCATACGGAGCAAGTTAAGGCCTTTCATACAGAGTAAGTTAAGGCCTGTCATACAGAGTAAGTTAAAGCCTGTCATACGGAGTAAGTTAAGGCCTGCCATACGGAGCAAGTTAAGGGCTGTCATACAGAGTAAGTTAAAGCCTGTCATACAGAGTAAGTTAAAGCCTGTCATACAGAGTAAGTTAAGGCCGGTCATACAGGGTAAGTTAAGGGCTGTCATACAGAGTAAGTTAAAGCCTGTCATACGGAGCAAGTTGAGGGCTGTCATACAGAGTGAGTTAAGGCCTTTCATACAGAGTAAGTTAAGGCCTGTCATACAGAGTAAGTTAAGGCCTGTCATACAGGGTAAGTTAAGGGCTGTCATACAGAGTAAGTTAAAGCCTGTCATACGGAGCAAGTTGAGGGCTGTCATACAGAGTGAGTTAAGGCCTGTCATACAGAGTAAGTTAAGGCCTGTCATACAGAGCAAGTTAAGGGCTGTCATACAGAGTAAGTTAAAGCCTGTCATACGGAGCAAGTTAAGGGCTGTCATACAGAGTAAGTTAAAGCCTGTCATACAGAGTAAGTTAAAGCCTGTCATACAGAGTAAGTTAAGGCCGGTCATACAGAGTGAGTTAAGGCCTGTCATACAGAGTGAGTTAAGGCCTGTCATACAGAGTGAGTTAAGGCCTGTCATACGGAGAGCTAAAAGCTACTAAAACTGATAGTAGCTATTTACTATAAATACTATTTACTGTGTATGTGAACTTGTAGCTGTCATAGATAGATTTGCTGGAGCTCACCCTATAAAATTTTACTTGCATTCACAAACATGAATTAATGCAATGTCCGTAGTCATGTATTTTAATAATCATTTTATTGCACTAGTGCTTTAAAAAAATTTCGAAAAAGATTAAATGTCCAGTAAACTGATGCAAATAGAAACAATCACATTAACCTTAACACAAGAGAAGATCTTAACACAAGAGAAGGTACCACAGCTTATAACTACAGGTAGATCTTAACACAAGAGAAGGTGAACCACAGCTTATAACTACAGGTAGATTTTAACACAAGAGAAGGTAACACAGCTTATAACTACAGGTAGATCTTAACACAAGAGAAGGTACCACAGCTTATAACTACAGGTAGACCTTAACACAAGAGAAGGTAACACAGCTTATAACTACAACCATCTGCAAGACATTTCACATTCTCTTTGATAATCCTTAACACTATGGTAGTAAACGTAGAGTGTTTAGAATATTTGGCCGGCTTACATTCTTGTTGCGACTGTATAGTTATCCCGGAATCCTGCAAAACCTGGTCTAAAAGCTGATCCCGTAACCTGGAATCCATCTGCATTTTATCGTAGCGAGCAGTCAACTCCTTGAATTGAGATTCTTTCTGAGTACAAGCAAAGCCCTGAGTGAGAGCGAGTGAGAGAAGGTGCTCCAACAGATACTTGCTTTCATCAACAGAGGAGACATCCAAAGCTTTTGTCAAACTAGTCTCATCCTAACAAGTAAGGTAGTATGTGTAATGAGCACATTTTGTAATATGGTTCAGAGACATCATTACAAGCAATATAACAACCAGTTCTTCGAGTTGCGTTGTGATTGCAAAAGCAATGACCAAATTTGATGCTCAAACCAAAGAGCTATCGCAATATGTAAATGTAACTTGTTTTGACGTAATATAAACTGATAAAAACTAATGAAAAAGGACTCAAGAAAAAAACAGCAGGGGTTCATTCTATAAGAATATATAACATGTTAACTGTTTCTTGAATTTATGAGAAGAATTTGAGCCATAATAAAATTATTGATATAGGAATAAAAGTGTCATTTCTTCTAGTGAATAACGACAGGTTAAAAGATTATCTTGGCTTATAATAATATTTTATATGAGAGACAAGATAGATATGAAAGGGCATGCAAGTCGTACGATGAGGTTTAGAGGTTGTTAGAGGGGTAGCGTTTTAAACATAACATGAACTGCTTCTAGTGAATTATTGAGAAAATGTTTCCAGTCGATAGGAGATGAACTCATTGTGGATGTCAAATAAAGGTGAAAGATTATAGATTCTGAATTAACAAAATCAAATGTTGCTGCATGACTGTAGAAGATAACTTTACTGATTTACATGCGCTTACGTAAATTCGAGTATAGCCATCTATGGGAACGGGCCGATAAATGGGAATTGTTAGCTAAGCCCGCTGTAACATTAAAAAGGATAAATAAAGCAATGAATAATTACTAAACATACAACGCACTGATGAAATATATTAGGTAAATGCTTAGACAGGAAGCAATGCGAGATTACTAAATGCTTAGACAGGAAGCAAAGTGAGATTAGTAAATGCTTAGACAGGAAGCAATGCGAGGTTAGTAAATGCTTAGACAGAAAGCAATGCGAGATTAGTAAATGCTTAGACAGGAAGCAATGCAAGGTTAGTAAATGCTTAGACAGGAAGCAATGTGAGATTAGTAAATGCTTAGACAGGAAGCAATGCGAGGTTAGTAAATGCTTAGACAGAAAGCAATGCGAGATTAGTAAATGCTTAGACAAGAAGTAATGCGAGGTTAGTAAATGCTTAGACAGGAAGCAATGCGAGGTTAGTAAATGCTTAGACAGGAAGCAATGCGAGGTTAGTAAATGCTTAGACAGGAAACAATGCAAAGTTAGTAAATGCTAGCAGTAGCCACTACAAGCCTAAGCAGACGCATAGCAAAAGCAAATGAACAAACCTTCGCCTCCTCTTCCATCTGCATGATATTGTTTTGGCACTCAGACACGTTACTCTGAATGTATGTCATATTGGTGCTCATCGTCTCCAGCTGATCTTCTAGGTTCATGGCGACAGTCGTCTGCAAATGAATAGGAGTTACACAACGACTACCTTGAGCGTGGTTCTCATATATGCCGCAAAGCACCGGCAACAGCACCGCAGGCTATGGCGGTGAAATGTGAGCCTACACGCCGGGTACCGCCGAGTACCACCGGTAGTTGCCGGCAGTTAACACAAGAGTTTAGCGCTGTTCAAATTTCGCAAATAGCCGCAAGCAAAACCTTCCTGAAATGCACTGTACAGGTAAAGGTCACCATTATCAAAATGGCGTGGCGAGCGAACATTTTATGTGAAGCTGCGATTATGTTTAGCAATGCAGCTTTAGATGTGAACAGAAGCTGCCGATCCTAACGTCGCAAGCGTTTTGCTGCGCAAGTTACCGCCGGAGTCTCGCAATCGATATGGAAACCAGACTTTAGCAGCTATGAAGATGAGTTGAACATATCATCAACAAAATTTCAGCGCAATATAGTGTAACCGTGACATTACTGATTACTCTATGCAATGTAATGATTATGCCAGCAATTATCAAATAAGAGTCTGTAGAGAGTTTTCTGTTCAACAGAACAGAAAACATTAGAGAAACACAAGGAATAAGGCATTGGCTATTTACGCTGACAAAATTATTATTTGCAAAGACACCACACACCCCTGATGGCTGTGTAGTAATAGAAGAAACTGATGTATTTGTGATTGGTTAAAAGTGTTGATCCCTGATTAACATAATCATGACACCAATTTGTTCATTTTCACAGTAAACCGATTTTTTTTGAAAGTTGCTTTGAACTAGTGACAACGATGACCAACAAGTCTTTATATATGAAAAAGGCTGTTACTTGCTGTAAAAGATATGTGATGAACACTGGTGTAAATTGGAACTGCTTGCATAAAATTTCAGGATATGTTAGATTAAATATTTTAAAGACCTAAGTTTTACTTGCAGTTTGATACAATTCATCAGCCTGAGTTCAAGTTGTAGATGGACGATTTTAGATTATAAGTTGATGGATCTTTTTTTTAAGAAAACACAAGTGTAAATAGCTGTACAAACATTAGTCCAATGATAAACTATGGTTTACCCATATCTACTATATATATATATATATATATATATATATATATATATATATATATATATATATATATATATATATATAATTAATACAATCATGTTTCAATAAGGGTAATGACAACATCCAATAGATGTTTTGATCTTTACTTGACCTAGGTTGATACTTGTAAAACATAACTAGTTATTCAGTAGTCTCGATCTGTGTAGTCGCAGCAGATGTTTATGCCATATGTCAGCTAAGAAATTTGCCCATTTTAAGAGCCTAAGAGTAATGACTATACATGTGTCCGACCTCATTTCTCCTAATGGCAGTGTCCAGCCTTTTACTGTACGCATCTATCTTCTTGCTGAGCTGTTCTCGCTTGTTAATGTGAAGATCCATCTCAGCTTCCATGTTGGCAATTGTCTGTTTCCGCACAACAACGGATGTCACGTACCGCTCAAGCTTGTCCCACTTGCTTTTCGCCACCTGAGTTAGAGTAATCGAGTAAAACGTAGTGTCCATTAGCACAGAGGACAAGACGACATAATATGTGTATATATAAGAAACATGCCATACACAAAAAAAATACTCTTCCAAATTAAGTGGCAGATTATTTTATATTACTTTAGGTTTAGCTGTAATCAGTAGAAAAAGTCACTAGTAAGTTGAGATTATAACAACAGGCTGTGAGAGACTTTGATATAAGAGGTGACATGAGATAACATGAGGTGCTATGAGATAACATGAGGTGCTATGAGATAACATGAGGTGACATGAGATAACATGAGGTGCCGTGAGATAACATGAGGTGACATGAGATAACATGAGATAACATGTGCTAGACGTATCAACAAAAGGCAAATAGTAAATCGCCGTCTGAGCAACAAGCAGTTATCTACTCTGCAATTGCTCATTTAACATTGTCTAGTTTTATCTCAGCTATAAGTTACGACCCAGTTAGTGCTATGGCCCAGCTATAAGTTGTTCTTCAGTAACTAACATTCGCTACCAGAATACTGTCCAGAAATGAAAATCATTCTGAAGCAAATTTGGCAGATTGATTGGGACAAAGAGGTTAAAAAAGACGATGCAAACAGTTACCTTGGGAGAGAAGAGAAGAGCTGCTGACTTGTGCCTAGAAGCAGAAGATGATGAAGTCTTGCCAGATGAATTTTCATGGGAGAGGTTTGCCCTATTTTTGGCCATCACCCTGGAAGAGGCGGACGAGTCTCTTTGTCTTTTCCTCAACTGACTGACCTCTTCGTGCTTGCGCTGGCAACACAATACGCTGACTTATGCAAAGGCTAGGATAAAATAAAAATGATTTATATGTCAAGGATACATGAAATGTCGATGGCCATCCCAAGCCACCTACTTTTTACGACAGAATTAATTAAAACATCAGTAGACTGTTATATTCGTCCTGTAATTAATGAAGGCACTCTTTGAAAACTTAGAGACCAACATTTGAGTGTTGTTAAAGACCAACCTTGAGTATGGCATTTTTCTGTCTGTTTTGCAACTCCAACACGCGCACCTGATTGTCTCGTTGCCGCTTCTCTTTTTTCAGCTGTAGCAGCTCCTTATTCTTTCGTTGGTCACTAATCTTATTCTTCTCTGATTCCGTCTTCATTTGTGCCATCAGTCGCACCTGCAGTAGCATCACCATAGTTGTCGAGATCTCCGAAACCAAGATCATGTGGTGGTGCAATAGTCAACACAACACATTACGAAGATTCCAAAAAACTCATACGCCAAACAATTATTTCCCATTCAAACTTTTCCCTGACTAACACAGATATAAATATAGTAGTGATGTCTCTCTGTGTAGGATTAAGTAAGACATAAATAAATATAGTGGTGATATCTCTTTGTGTAGGATTAACTAGCACATATAAATATAGTGGTGATATCTCTGTGTAGGATTAACTAGCACATATAAATATAGTGGTGATATCTCTGTGTAGGATTGACTAACACATATAAATATAGTGGTGATATCTCTCTGTGTAGGATTAACTAATACATATAAATATAGTGGTGATATCTCTGTGTAGGATTAACTAGCACATATAAATATAGTGGTGATATCTCTCTGTGTAGGATTAACTAACACATATAAATATAGTGGTGATATCTCTGTGTAGGATTAACTAGCACATATAAATATAGTGGTGATATCTCTGTGTAGGATTAACTAGCACATATAAATATAGTGTTGATATCTCTGTGTAGGATTGACTAACACATATAAATATAGTGGTGATATCTCTCTGTGTAGGATTAACTAACACATATAAATATAGTGGTGATATCTCTCTGTGTAGGATTAACTAATACATATAAATATAGTGGTGATATCTCTGTGTAGGATTAACTAGCACATATAAATATAGTGGTGATATCTCTCTGTGTAGGATTAACTAACACATATAAATATAGTGGTGATATCTCTGTGTAGGATTAACTAGCACATATAAATATAGTGGTGATATCTCTGTGTAGGAGTAACTAGCACATATAAATATAGTGTTGATATCTCTGTGTAGGATTGACTAACACATATAAATATAGTGGTGATATCTCTCTGTGTAGGATTAACTAGCACATATAAATATAGTGGTGATGTCTCTCTGTGTAGGATTAACTAGCACATATAAATATAGTGGTGATATCTCTCTGTGTAGGATTAACTAACACATATAAATATAGTGGTGATATCTCTGTGTAGGATTAACTAACACATATAAATATAGTAGTGATATCTGTGTGTAGGATTAACTAACACAGATATAAATATAGTGGTGATATCTCTGTGTGTAGGATTTACTAGCACATATATAAATATAGTGGTGATGTCTCTCTGTGTAGGATTAACTAACACATATAAATATAGTGGTGATATCTCTGTGTAGGATTAACTAGCACATATAAATATAGTGGTGATATCTCTCTGTGTAGGATTAACTAACACAGATAAATATAGTGGTGATATCTCTGTGTAGGATTAACTAACACATATAAATATAGTGGTGATATTTCTCTGTAGGATTAACTAGCACATAAAAATATAGTGGTGATATCTCTCTGTGTAGGATTAACTAACACATATAAATATAGTGGTGATATCTCTGTGTAGGATTAACTAGCACATATAAATATAGTGGTGATATCTCTCTGTGTAGGATTAACTAACACATATAAATATAGTGGTGATATCTCTGTGTAGGATTAACTAACAGATATAAATATAGTGGTGATATCTCTGTGTAGGATTAACTAGCACATATAAATATAGTGGTGATATCTCTCTGTGTAGGATTAACTAACACATATAAATATAGTGGTGATATCTGTGTGTAGGATTAACTAACACAGATATAAATATAGTGGTGATATCTCTGTGTGTAGGATTAACTAACACATATAAATATAGTGGTGATATATCTTTGTGTAGGATTAACTAACACAGGTATAAATATAGCGGTGATTTCTCTCTTTGTAGGATTAACTAACACATATAAATATAGTGGTGATATCTCTGTGTAGGATTAACTAGCACATATAAATATAGTGGTGATATCTCTCTGTGTAGGATTTACTAGCACATATATAAATATAGTGGTGATGTCTCTCTGTGTAGGATTAACTAACACATATAAATATAGTCGTGGTATCTCTGTGTAGGATTAACTAGCACATAAAAATATAGTGGTGATATCTCTCTGTGTAGGATTACCTAACACATATAAATATAGTGGTGATATCTCTGTGTAGGATTAACTAGCACATATAAATATAGTGGTGATATCTCTCTGTGTAGGATTAACTAACACAGATAAATATAGTGGTGATATCTCTGTGTAGGATTAACTAACACATATAAATATAGTGGTGATATCTCTGTGTAGGATTAACTAGCACATATAAATATAGTGGTGATATCTCTCTGTGTAGGATTAACTAACACATATAAATATAGTGGTGATATCTGTGTGTAGGATTAACTAACACAGATATAAATATAGTGGTGATATCTCTGTGTGTAGGATTAACTAACACATATAAATATAGTGGTGATATCTCTTTGTGTAGGATTAACTAACACAGGTATAAATATAGCGGTGATTTCTCTCTTTGTAGGATTAACTAACACAGCTTTTGTATCGGTCAGCAAGCCTACCTTTATCTTCTTCATCTCATTCAGTTCAGTACTAAGGTCCCTGATGCGCCGGTCGTAGACAACTTGGTTCTTCATCATTTTGGCGTGCTCCTTTTTGGCAGTATTTACCTTATTGAGCTCCTGTTGCATGGTATCCAGCCGTTTCTCAAACTCCATTTTAACTTTGCGCACCTGCTCCTCCGACTGCTACTTCTTGCTGCCTGAAAACAGAACTCACATAACAGTTTATTTCATTTGTATTTGCTATCCTGGTAACTGCTGTCCGGTTACGAATTAGCTGGTTGCAAAGCTAGCTACACGTTAAGATTATCAAACTCATACCAATTACTATCTAAATGACAGATTATTACACCGAAGCCATAGCACTGTATGGACTGAACTTTATAACTTGTTAAGAGCTAGCTGATTAACTATTAACAGCTGATCTAACATATACTAGCTATAACAGCTGATCTAACATATACTAGCTATAACAGGAGGTTACCTAAGCTGCTCAGGACCTGGTTTCGTTCTCGTTCAACAGCCATTATTTGGTCCTGCAAGTTGCGCATTTTATCCTCGTAATGCTGACGAATTGTTTGCAGTTGTCGCTGGCTCCTTTCGAGTTCTTCAATCATTCTTTGTTTAAGTGAAATCTCTCCTGACAGCTCTGCCAGGTCTTCTTGAAGATGGTCAGACTCTACAAGAATTAGAAATGATAAAAACCAGCTGATTATATCAAGTCCTGATGAGCATATGAAGGTTTTAGCAATGCTTTCGACCAGTATCCATATGGGTAGAATAGCACCAGTGTATATACGTATATTGGTAGAATAGTTACCAGTGTATATACGTATATGGGTAGAATATTACCGGTATCTATACGTATATGGGTAGAATTGTACCGGTATCTATATGGGTGCTATTCTACCTAGTATAGATACTGGGTAGAATAGTATCTATATGGGTAATCTTGGCCTTCACCTTTAAACGGTTGCATCAACCAAGGGTGATCAACTGATCAAGGCGGCAAAAGAAATTAACTGAAAGCAGCTGTCATATATGTCATAGAAAATGTTATATATGTTATAGCAGTTGTTATATATGTTATAGCAGTTGTTATATATGTTATAGCAGCTGTTATATATGTTATAGTAGCTGTTATATATGATATAGCAGCTGTTATATATGTCAAAATATGATGCTAGTAAGCGATCAATGAAAGTAATCTAGACTTGCACACTACGCTCACTGCTTCTAGCGAGCTGCTCTTCCTTGTGTTAGTCTAGCAAAACATTATCGAATTAATTGTTACATGATATACCTTACCCGCCTTAGCTTATTATGGCATAGACTTATTATGGCAATAACTCACTTAACAAGTTGTATACCATTACTGTTAACAAACTGTAGATTTCACCTTAGTTGGTGGTCTTTAATACTTCTGAAAAACTCAGATTTTGCCCCCAAGTGAACAATAGTCTAGAGACACCTCATTTAATACTCTAACATAGAATTCAATTCTTTTTTAAAAATTACAGATAAATAATTTATACATAGGCTAACTTTCAATATTATTTGCGTTCAACAAAGTTTACATAAGTTGGTCAAGCACAATGTTCAAATACTATTTGACGAAGAAAAATGTAACTAGCAGTTGTGACAGAGCTAAAACATAAGTTAATCATGTAAAATGTATCAAATAGTTTGTAGCTCTGAAAGTTTCAAGTTAATTACAAAAGATACATGAACGCTACGTTTTTTGCGGCGTTAAGAAGAAAAGCAACAAATGACAGCCACTGACTTACATTTAAAAAATGTGTCAAAATGTGTAAGAGTTGAGGCTGTTGTGGCTAGACACACAAAATAACACGTCACATTGACAAATAAATGGACGAGTGCGAATTAGCCTTTACCAGGCGAAGGCCATGACATTCTTGTTAGATTTTTTATTATCATTAGTTGTTATTATTAGCGTTTTTAAGGAAATTTTGTTGTGTAAATTTTACTGTTGGTTTTGAGAGAGAATAAATTGATTGGTTAAAAAAGGTCAGACTTTACAGAATCCAGCTAGTTTTTTTCTGCCTTAAAGAATAAAGAAAGCATAATATTATTATGCTTTATTAGTTATCTTGAGGTGTTGACTGATGTTCTAAAAAAAGAATCAAGGAGATTGACCCCCTTGAAGCTGAGATATAGACAGCCAAACACAGGTCTACCTAATAAAGAATCAGAGGAAAACCCTTCGAAAATCCCGAAAACTGTGACGTTTAAAATCGACCTAATGGTCATGTGCCGGAGTTGCGCACCCTTACCGCCGTTACTTATAATGATTGTTTTGGCTACGAGATGTGAAACGCTTCTCGCGATAGTAAATAATTTACATACTAGCTCTGGTTTCTCAGGAAAATCATCCAAACATTGTATGGTAAAGGCATTTGCCCACAACCCCTCGCCATGATTTTTTAAAGCAGAAGAGCAGATTTTGACTATTGTGCTTCAAATTTTAACTCGATCTCCACGGATATGCTCCGAAGATCATCTGTTCAACGAACGGCGCGTGTATAGTCTATATGCGATATCCGCGATTGCAGTTTGTTTAGAATAAGAAATAGGAATGGGACTTTTTGTTCCCTTCATCATTTTTCTACTGTGTATCTACTGCAGCATTCAGTTTATTTTCATGATTATCGTCACTATTAACAGACTGGAAGTTCACTACAGCCATGATCTTAAAAAGACTAACTTGACCATGCTGCTCTTGCTATAAGAAAAGAAAACGATAACTTTTGCTTTGATTTTTCTATTGATCTATTATCTTATCTATGATTATTTTTTATGATTTATATAATATTCATAATGCATATTATACAAAATAATAATATAACTGCGTATAGAAAAAATGATGTAACTAATATAATTTGTAGAAAATTCCAAATGATAACCGAGATTGATGATTGATTTAATTGATTCTATTTATTAGCTATAGTTAAAAAATCTGAACAACGCTAAAGATGAGTCTGAATAGGGAAGCTAAGTAGGAGAACAACAAAACTGAGCTGAACTAGCAAGATAGCGAAATGTTGCGAAATAATAGATGCGTGTAGTTATTTTATGCTAAAACTAATCTACACGTCAAAGGGACTGGTTCGGAATTCTAGGAGCGATGATTGTTAGGCCCAATTTGATTGTTCTATACTTCCAG